>NW_004567112.1:15950059-15998162 GCF_000260355.1 Condylura cristata | reverse complement strand
TGAGGGGCCAAAAATGTGGTAGAGCTCCTCAGAGGGCAGGCAGCTTATGCTTGAGACATACCGCTGGGGCTTCCTGTGGCTGCTCCAGGGCTGGGTCCTTCCCACCTTGAAATCTCTGCTCTGCCTGTCACATCTAGGGAGCCCAGACCTTATTATCACCTGACCACGAGCATCTCACTATCCAAGTGAACCCCCAAACTTGGGTTGGAGATCCTCCTTGTCTCCATGGTGTGGTCGTCCCTGCCAACCTCGCCTAAGGGCACGGCCTATTCTGGACATGCTCCAGTCCTGAAATGTGCAAAGTCAGACATGTGGTTTCAAGTCTCAAGTCCCTCCCGCCATGGCATGCTGTGGGCCCCTCCACTGCACAGAGGGACAGGCTCAAGCACCACCCCTGCGGGCACAGTGGATGTGGGCAGAGGTGCCCATCCACCCCAGCTCATGCGGACCTCCCTGGAGCACTGGCACGCACCACACAGTCCGGCTTCTGGGGGAGGCTCCCAGGGCTGCCGACAGGCCTCTTCCAGATGCCAGCAGCTCAGACGTCAATTGCTGTAACCGAGTCTGCTGACCAAAGTCACGCTGCCCCACCAAGGAGCAATTAGAGCAGAGCCACCCTGGGTGTGGTCAGCTGGCCCAGAGGGTGCAGGCACCAGTGAGCCCTGAGGGCTTCCAGGCTCCCCTCCAGGGCACAGTGTCCCCTACTGCAGAGAGGAGAGTGAGCGGAGGTAGGTGTGGGCGAGGTCATGTATCTGAGGACAAGGGAAGTGGGTCATGGACACGCTGCGTGGGGGGTCCCTGTGGGCATGGAACTAGGTGTCTATATATGTGTGCATGACACAGGATTATTGTGACAGACAGGGCAGTCGAGGCCAGGTACTCATGTTCACACATTATTTAACCTTCAAGAATCTTATGAAGTGTGTCATCATCACCCCCACTTTACAGATGAGAAAACTGATGCGCAGCCAGATTTACGGAAGGGGGAGCAGGACTTCAAACCCAGAGGCAGCCCAGGGCCCACATTCCTAACCGCCGTGGGAGTGGGAGCGGCCCTGAGAACCCGCGTTCCTGAGGCCGGACGCTCTGGAGGAGGGCTGTGCACCTGACTGTCGATGTGCACAGGTGAGGGTCTTCTGGGGGACGGAGTAATAACTAGGGTGCTGCAGTCAAAAAACTCAAGCTCAGGCCTGGCCTTGCTATTTCCTGGCTGTGTGATCTTGGGCAAGTTACCAAACCTCTCTGAGTCTCGGTCTCCATTCCCTGATGAGGGAATAATCAACTCCCTGTTGTCAAAGTGAGGTAAAAGTCTCTTGACTTGGGGCCTAATAGAGACCTGAAGCTCAAAAGCTTGAGTTGTTAGCAGCCAGATAGTGGTGTTTGGCCTTCTTCTAGACTGGCATTCTCTCCATGGGGAGCCAGGAGGGGCTGTCCCTGAGAGTATGAGCTCAGTGTGGCTTGATGAACTGACCCAGAGATGGGTGTGTGTGTGTGTGTGTGCACACAGGGGTGCTCATAAACTCACTCAGGTCTGTGAAGTTTTGTGGTTGCTTCCAGGGCTTCCAGGATGTAAGGTGCATTCTTTCGCAACACTGCTCTCTCCTCAGCTGATAGAATGCAAGCTAGAGGCAGGGAAGTGGGCCCCTAGGGGCATGTTGCTGGGGTTTCCCCCCTTGCCCTCATGCTTCAAGGCCATCCTCAGTCTGGCCCCCTGTGGTGGCTCACAAAGTTCCCCAGGATCGAGGACTTGGCAGTCTCCTTTCTCCTGCCTCCGCCTGGAAGCCCATTCTATCGGGACTGGCCCCAAATCCCAGTGTCCAAAGCATCAACCCCACAACTCACAGCTGCTTATGCACTCAGAATTACCAGCACCGTGTGTACTTTGGGCTGTACCAAGAGCCTGGTGGATGAGGAAACTGAGGCAAGTGCCTACATGCTGGAGCCAAAGATCTGAGGGGATCCCTTCTCTGCCATGTCTGTGCTTTATGGCTTCAGGAGAGTGACTTAACCATTCTGAGCCTCGACTTTTGGGCCTGTAACATGAAAAAACACCACCCGCCTGGCAGGTCAGCGTGAGGAAGGATGAGCACAGGGCTGGCACACAGAGGAGACCCACCCAGCAGGTCCCGAGTCTCAGGGAAGGGAGGGCACAGTCACTGCACGTGGTATTGGGGGCCAGCACTATGGGCGCCCAGGGACGGGCCCGGGCCACCTCTTGCCTTCCCCTTCCACTCTCCCAGCCTCTGTTCCTGGGAAGTCCAGCAAGCTTTGTCTAAAGGACGTGCTGTTGGACTGACCACGCGCCCCAGATGGGGACAGCTGTTCCCACACTGGCTGCCAGACCAGCTCTTCCTGCCCAGTTGACCCTGGTTTCCTTGGGGAAGAGCAATGAGGAGCTTGGTGGAGCAGCAGATGGGGGAGACCCCTTAGCCCACTCTTGCACCCCAGCCCAGCCGTCAGCTCTGGTGAGGCCAGGTCATGTCTCGTAAGTTCCCGGCATGCCCCCCTGACGCTGAGATCTCCCCTTCAGGGGGAGGGGTGGGGCTAGTTTCCTTTGCACAGGAACCTCCTAAATGTTGTGGAGGAACCCCAAGGAGTCCTTGGCATGCTAGAGAGGCCTTTACTATGGGGTCTCTAGGTCTCGTGTTTGGGGCTTAGCCCCCAGATTGGAGAACTCAAATGGAAGGCTCTCAAACTGGCCAGCTCCCTGAGAGCTGCCTCATCCCTCTCCTCGGCCGGGGCGATGCCCTCAGTACCATTCATCCAGCTGGTCCCCAGGAGGCAATGGCCCAGAAGGATCAGCCTGTCACTCATCACAGCAGACAGCCCTGCGCAGGGGCCTCACTGACAACCTATTTCACAAAATTCTGGGGCCACAGGAGGGGAAGGCAGCACCTTCAGATCAGGGCAGGGACACAACACCCGCAGTGGGGAAATGGGGAGCCCCCAGCCCCCAGAGGGAAAAGCTTAGGCCCAGAAGCCAGACCCATCTCTTCCTGGCAGAGCATAAGCATTAGCTGTTTGGCTCATTACAAAACCCTCTCAAAGGGGTCTTGACTGGGGCTTCCCAATGCTGCCCTGGGAGGGGGATTAGGCGAGGAGGGGGTGCACAAGAATGAGGAAAGCAGGGCACTTTAACCTCTCTAGGAAGGGCTGGGCCTAGCCCAGGGCAGCAGGAAGTAACGGGCACTCCCAGGCCACTGCTGTCCCCAGGGTGACCAGGCCACAATGGCCTCCTTAATGAGTGAGGATAATGAGCTCATTAGGGCCAGAGGAGGCCAGCTGTGCACAATTAGGACGTTAATAAAGTCTGCTGAGGTCACAGCCTAGGACAAAACAGCTGGTGGGGGAGGGGGCCCCGTGCCTTCTTCTCCCCACGTAACCACCCCCAGTCTTCGAGGTGCTGTCCTCCTGGACTCTTCCTGCCTCCTGCCGCTGCTTGTTCCAGGCTTAAGCCCATGGATGCCTCTTGGCTTCCTGTCCAAGATAGACCTGGTTTGGACTCTGGTTTCAGCACATACTGACTGCGTGATGGGGGGCAGGTCACTGACCCTCTCTGCGCCTCATCATCCCAGCACAAGCTGCGGTCTACAGTGCTGCCCAGCATCAGGGCACATGATGAACTCAGTAGCCAGCAGCTCTTCACCCCAATATTTACTAAGCACCTGGCCTGCATGTTCAGGCCGTGTCCAGGCACGGGGCTGTTACAGAGCACCACAGCCAGGACTCTGTGGGCTTGGCTTCGCCACCTGCCCCACGTGGCACGTGGGATAGGCACAGTCACACCCTGTGAACTGGGCTCATGCCCGCCAGTCCTGAGTGCAAACCCAGAGGATACAGAGCTTGGGGGAACCAGCAGCCTTTAGGTGACTTCCAGGCCTCACCTCTTCTTTTCTACTAGGTGCCTCGAAGCCACCCGCCCCCTCCACCCCCCTCACCCCAAGGCCTAGCACCAGCTAACACAGCACTGAGCATCTGTGCCGCAACCATTAGCCCAGGCCTGCGCTCAGGTATGGAGTGGGGCACGGGCGCTGGGGATGAGGTAGGGAAAATAGAAGGCACGGCGCAGGCCCCAAACATCTGCCCCCCACTAACAACGTGCCCCGGTCCGGGCTTTGCCCGCCATGGAAGGGTGGTATGCCCAGCATTCCCGTATTCTTTCCTTGGAGCAGGTTTGGAGAGGGGACAGAGTGAGAATCTGTGAGCACCAAATGGCAGAGGCCCAGATTCCGACAGGTGGAAGGGGGGGCTGGGCCTGGCCAGGCACACGTGACTAGCCACCTGGCCGCGCCACACCTGGCACAATGCCGGGCCCTCAGGGGCTGCTTCTGTCTTGGACCCAGATGAACTCACTTGCCAAGACCCTGGGGCAGACCTGGGGCTTCTGCATGAGAGGAACCAGAGACGCCAGACACGTGGGCTGCTGCAGCGTGCTGTGCCTTTAAGAACAGCGAAAGGCCTGAGCAGCCGTGGCCAGGCCTCCCCTGGTCAGAGGCTCTGTCACTGCTGCCCTTTGCCAAGACACACTCCAGCTCACAGCAGGCGGCCTCGGCAGTCCAGAGCCAATAGGAGAGGGTAAGAGGCTCCCACAGGCTCTCCCACCACCCAGCCCTCCTGCCCCCTCTTCTGGTTCCAGCTCAGCACACTTCCCTATCTGTGGCCAAATGTCCTCCCCTTCCCACAGATGAGGTTCAGGCCACCAGAGCCCGGAACTTTCCCTGGGTGCCTGGGGCCTGGATTCCAAGACCATTAGCACAAGCTGCTACGTCACAGTCTGGAAGGCTCCGTGGAGTCCGTGGCAAGAAGACAGCAAGAACTGGACTGCTGCCACCCCTCCCCTGACTGGGCTCAGCCCGCCCACCCCACGGACGGGCCCAGAAGCTGAGTGGTGGGTCCGGGCAGGCTGAGGCCCCCAGGAGAAGGTCTGGTTGTGAGTGTTCACAGGTGGAGGGGTACCTGGTAAAACAACAGGCAGAGGAGAAGGATGGTTAACTGGAGATCAAGAGGCAGGTTGCCAGGGCTGACACCCCAGCTCTGGTCCTGCTTCAGACCACTTATTGGCTTCTACTTATTGGCAGTCGCCTCCGTTTCCTCATCTGCAAAATGGATCTGAGGTAATCCATGGAAAGTCCTGGTTCCTAGCACGCGGCCCCAAGGAGCCGCTGAAGTGCAAACCAAAGGGATTTCTACAGAAGGAACTCAGGTTTCATGCCTTTCAATGGCTGTGCGGGGAGGCAGTGGGCCTTAGTGTCTGGGCTCTCAGAGAGTGAGAAAGAGAGAGAGAGCTTCCTTTCTCTGGTGTCACGCCGCTTGGCCTCGATGTCGGGAGGTTTCTACTGAAAACCATGGGCACAGGTGGGAGCTGGGGGCAGGAAGAAGTGGAGAAGACAAGATGCGCATGAGACAGCAAATGCTCAGGCAGCCCAGGCCGCAGCCACAGGCCACAAGAACTATAGATTCCTGGACCGAGAATGCTTAGAAATCAGAGAATCGACTCAAAGCCCGGGTCAGGGCCAGAGGGGCAGGTGATGGCAATGGCGGGGAGGAACAGCATGGCAGAGCAGCAGGATATGGTCCAGCCCCGCAAGGCTCACCTCACGATGCATGGTGTTTTCTAGATGCTTCTGCCCTCGGCTGCCCCACTGCCAAGCAGAGCGGGGGTCTGTGAGCCTGTGGCCAGAGATTCCTGAGCAGAGGACGCTCAAGGAGGACAGAAGAGGCAATCGGATTTTTTTGCTTTGAAATCATGATAATCATGATTGTAAATGATGCTAATGGTAAGCCAGATGTGACCACAGAGTGGGAGGATTCGAGGATGGTTGATCCTCCGGGGAGAAGATGAGAGACCGGGGTGGGGGGAGATGCTGAGACTCCCACGAGGAAGGCTAGCTTCTCACAAGGGGACCCTGGAGAAGGGGAGCCAACAGGGCACTCCCCCTGACATTCGGGGCCTCAGGCGGGGCGGTGCTGCCCGGGAGGGAGTGGGCACTGCCAGGCTGCCCTGGGTGAGCTCATACAGCTGCCCGTGAGGAGAGGTCCGAGAGCACTTGACAGAGCGCCTGCCAGAGGACAGAAACGGCAAAGGTGTCAGCTTGCAGAGGAGGAAGCGAATTCCAGAGCAGAGATGAGTAACCTCCACGCTGGCCCCGACCAACCATGTGAGGCAAGGGCTCCCCACGGGGTGGGCGGAGGGTCTGGAAAGAGGTTCTGACCATGACAAAGGCAGGGCTGGACAGCAAGGCTAACAGGCAGGAAGCGACCTGAACCCACAGGATCCAACCAGGGTTCACTCTGGTCCCGCTGGTGCTGGGCTTGTCAGGCTCAGGCAGCCACACCTGCGACTTCCCGGCAGGGGGTGGCAAGCCAGGGCCCATCAATTCACAGCTGCTGACTGAAGGTGATCAAGGGCGTGACCAAGGGCGTGACGTTGCACTGAGAAGGATATGGGGGGTTCTGCCTAGAACCCCTTTTGGCTGTTTTGCTCAGCCCTGGGATGAGGCGCTGTGCTGGTGGCTCTGACGCCCTGACCAGATGGTCATGACAGGTTAAACCTGACAGCTGAAAAGCAGTAAATGATAACAATGAAAGGACAGAGCTTAGGACAGTGATCTTATACTTGACTGTCCCAACTTTCTGGAATGTCTGGTGGGTGCTATTCACAATTAGGCCAAAATATTAGGTGCTACCTGGGACAGTCTCCTACTTGGTAGTGAAGATGAGAAAGGTCCTGGAGCTTGGGGGGATTCTAAGTTCAGTGCATTTTGAACTCCCGTCTCTGAAGTCTTAGACTGCGCTAGAATAGCTGGACTGGACAACTCACCCAAGGTGTCTGGCTGGAAAGGGGCAGCGCCAGGATTAGCACCTAGGTCTCACTCTGTACCCCTTAAAAGTGACTGCAGCTGTCTCAGCCTTTGCAGAGAGAGACCAAGACCTGCCCCTTCTATTAGTTCACCAATTTCCATCCGATAGATGAGCCAGGGCTCTCCCTCCCCTCAGCTGCTTATCCTCCATTACATCCAGTCTACAGAGCAGAGGGAGTCTCTGAAGAGTCAAGGGCGAGGCCTCCTCGCTCATCCCCACCCTTCCAAGGGAGCTGAACTGTGCTTCTGGGACCACACCTCCAGGTCACCTCTCCCTCACCCAGCCCAAGCCCACAGGGCAGGCAGGGCGTGCAGCCTGATGGAGCGTCTGGCACCTGCGCTCACCCGCAGACTGTGCCAGGGCGGAGAGCTGTGGATCAGCACTTTTCAGACCGCAGCTATTCCCACACCATGCGTGACTTTTGGCAAATCCTCGAATAGCGTACCCTGTGGTTCACACAGTAAAGATATATTTAAACGACCCCTTCCCCTTTTCGGTTGTTAAGTTCAAGAAAACAATTTATTTAGGAAACTTTGGATCAGCACCCTGAATCATTAGCTAAGGCAGCTGGCCCCAACCCTAAGATTACAGAGAACAGAGTCCGAGTACGTCTGAGTGGGCCGTGTCTGCAGTCTTTGTGCAAAGGGGGTTTCACAAGAGAGGGTCAGAGGCTGGCAACCATCAAGCTCAGGTAGATCAGAAGGCTTAGAAGAGAACTGAAGAATGGGGGTACATTCTTCTGTGCGACACAGGGAATTTCATAGCATTGCTCTCTACATGTTAACCCCTCCGTGCTCTGTGGTATCATTAGACCTGAGTTTTTAGGAAACAAATGTAAGGACAAAATGACACAAATGGCTGAAGGAAGAGACTGACGTGCCCTCCTCAGCGAGAGGGGTGCATTGAATAGCATGTGCTAACTGGGGTGGTGATGAGAAGTGAAAAGACTGGAAAGCACCTCGCAAGGTTGTTGGTGGTTGGTGCTTGGATTTCCAGCCTGGAGAAAGGAGCTGCGGGAACCCTCGGGCTGAGAGCAGGCATCTGGCACAGAGGGGTTCTCTGTCTCTGTAAGAGGCTTCCTCTGGCGCCTAAGAAGGTCCTTTCTGAGTTTGTGTATTTCCCCTATTTCTCTCTTTGCAAATTCTCGGTCCCAGAATTGAGATCGTTTCAACCAAGAGCCTTGGGCTGCCCACCCCACCCACCCTTACAGCCGAGTTCAGCCCCACTTCAATTGGGGCAAAAATAAAGCGGGGACAATTTCAACTTTCAGGATCATCTCCATAAACAAAAGCAACCTACTCCACAATTTGTCTCGGGCATTTCTCCCTCCAAACCCTCCTTATTTAATTTCTGGGGAATGTTAAATAGGGGCCTTGCAAAACCCTACACCGCCTGACGTCAACAGCTCTCTGACAACGTGGATTTTCCCCCGCGGTGTGGGGAATAACTGCCACGGAGGCGATGCTTTTCCAGGCTCCTGCCCTGGTTGGAATTTGGGACCCACTGGTGTGACCCCAGGAGACGGTGGGTTCCCCAACTTCAGGCATTAGAGTAAGCTACCAGGCACCCAATGAAGCTATCCGAGTAGCACCTGCACTAGTGTTTTTCTTAAAAAAAAAAAAAAAAAAAAACCAGAAAAAAACCCAAAAATACCTAAACACTGTCAAAGACAGTGTTGCATGACACATGAAGCAGAAAGGCAGTATCCCTAAGCACAACTAGAGCCACCGGAAAAATACATACAATGGGACAACACTGTGGACCTGTAGAATACCAAGATAACACAAGACAGGGCAAGTTCAAGCCAGATACTAAGTCTGGGCAGATTTTTCTCTTGGTCAAACAGACACATGAATGAACAAACATCATTAAGCACTAGCAACTCAGGAGTCCCAGAGTGACTGGCCTAGTGTGGGGCGACAGAGAACTGGATGCAGTCGCCCAGCCAGCACGCACAGCCTATGACCCACTTTCTGAGAAACACTGACCTGGCACAAGGGAGCCTGGGCTAAGAATACACAGCCCTTTGGCTCGAGTCCAAGCCCGGTCCCTGAGCAAGCGCGGAGGCCTCGAGCAGCCACCTGCCCTGCTGGAGCAAACACGGCCGCTTGCCCTACTTACCCCGCAGTTACTATGAGGCGGGAGATGAGTGCAAGGCTTGGTGAGGCCTCCAAGCTGGAGGCAGGTGGGAGTGCGGGGGCTGTTTTTTGCAAATTCTCAGGGACCTGAAGGATGAACTTTCCCCTGATATAACTTAGAGCCCAGACAGGATGGTGGCCCATCCTTGTCTGGGTGAGAAAAGACATATGCCACTTGCAAATTTTCTCTCGCAATTTACATTCCTGATAGCCACGGGGGTTTCAGCCACGGGGGTGACCCGCCCCTCAGTACAGAGTGGCATTGGCACACCAGTCTTTCACAGGGCCTGGCTTCCAAGGGCCGTGCCTTCTCTTGCTTTGGTTGGGTTTCCCACAGGGTTCAGGGGCCCCCAGTGCATCAGATCCATGACTGTGTCTGGGCCTCATCTTTCAAAGTCACCGCTGCTCACCAGCTGGGAGGCACCTAATGAAGCTATCCTGTGGGCCCCAGAACCCTGACCTTGGGCTTGGGTTGGCGTCTCCCCAGCTAGACCAAGACCTGTCCGAGGACAAAGACCAAGTCTTCCTGTTGATCCTGCCTGGCTCAGGTTTGCAGACAGAGGCCTGGTAAGCAGTTGTTGACAACAAAAGACAAGGGCAGATGGGCCCCTGGCTCCCCCTCCTTCCCTGCCCCCATCCACACCACACTCGCCCCTTGTGCCCCCTGTTCTCATGCTGAGGGGCAGTGCCTTGTGGCATCTTCTCTCGGCTCTCATCCCTCTTGCCTGGGGCTTGCTGCCCTGGTTCACTGCAGGGCTGCTAATCCAGCATCCTTCCCCCAGCGCCCACATTTAGAAGGTGCCCCCGACTCACGATTTACTGGGATTCGCACCCAGGCACTCAAGCCCTGGTGATGCTTGTTGCTTGGTGCCTAGCCAGCACCAGATCACCCAGAAGCTAATATTCCGCTTCGTGAGCTCTCTGGCAGCTGCTCATACCCCTGATCAGGCCATTTTCCTCTAGACCTCGCCCCTCACAGGAATGGAAAAACAGAAGCGCAGAGGTCCTGCGGGCCGAGTGCCGAGCACACCGGGTGAGGCTCCAGCAGGAGAGCACAGGCCCACGGCCACGCCCGAGCCCGCTCAAAGCTGCCCGCAGACCTCCGCTGGGACAGCTTCTCACGAGGGGAGCACAGAGCTTTCCTCCTTGGTGGGTTCATCTCGGAACAGGCCGACCCAGAGACCTGACGCCCCCTGCCCCCAGGGGGAGGGTGGGGAGAAAGCTACACTCCACACACCGCCCCACACGGCCCGCAGAGGATCTCTTCAAAGGAATCCTCCTTCAAAGACACTGCGGAGGAGAAGCCAGAAGACAGCTGGCAAATACCTGAGCTCCCAGGGCCTCTGCTTCCCCACCCGAAACATGGAAGTCACGACTCCTGTGTTCTCTGGGCAGTGGCGGTGATCACCGGCACAAGGAGCTTGGCTACCTGAATACAGGTGTCAATCAATAATCCCTTTCTGGCCTTCCCCATGGGTTTCTGATATTCACAGTCTCCAGAAAGCAGCAAATGGGTTTAACTTGAACCTGAAACACCCTGGTCTTGGGGGAACTCTCCCATTGCCCCGGTGGGTTCACGGTGATCAGGGAACAGGTTGTGGCTGAGGTTTTCCTGCTCGGCTTCCCTTCTTATGGCTAGTCCTTCTGGGCACCCTGTGGTCCTAGCTTCTAAGATCTGGTCTCGTTCAGATTCTGCCCTGGGGCAGAGACCGTGTGATGAGCTCCCGAAGCCCAGAGGCTGCCCGGATCTGGAGATCTCATTCTAGCCCTGCTCAGCTTCAGTGACAGGGACTGGTCAGGCTGTGACCCCTGACACCCACAGAGTGTTGGAGCTATTCCTACTTCCTCCCTGTCAGCCTCTGGTGCCCTTACCCCATGCACAAACGGGAGGGGTCTGCAGCGTCACCACCCCATCTCACGACTTCATGGCAACTGGGGTCCCCTCAGCTGAGTCAGAAGTAGGTAAGTGTCTTCGTTAGACAGTCAGCTCCCTGGCATGGGATCAGGTCTTCCTTGTTCAGCTCTGTACCTCAGAGCTGGCACACAGCAGGGTGCAGAGGCTGGGGAACGGGAGAATGCCTGGTCTCCAGCTCCTGCCTTATATCCTTGGTTTGCTTTTCTCCACTCTGAAGGAGGCCCGGTTTTTGAGCGGCACCCCAGCATGGTACCAGCACATGGTACTGGGTGGCAGAGATGTGACAGAACTGAGAAGTCATTGACCTTGTCAGACCCCACCGTCCAGCCTCATGGGGTCAGCCCGCCACCCTGTAGGATACTGCTCTGGAAATGAGTCTAAGGGGGGAGGTCTAAATGAAATAAAACAAGAGAGGGTCCAGATGGGCCATGAAGGTTTCCCCTTCAAAGATGCCTTGGCAGCGATAGGCCCAAGACGCCGGCCGATCCCAGCCCTCAGACACAGAAGGCTATCACTTAGCTTCCCAGGAACTGGGCAATGTTGCATCACGGGCTCTTGCTCTCTAGGCTGTTTCCTTAGATGGGAAGTGGCTGGCTCCAGCTCCCACCCTCTCTGTCCTAGTCTGGATCACCGTCCATCCAGCCTGCGTCTGACTCCATGCAGACCCCAACCCTGAGGTCACTTCAAGAGTGAGGTGGTGGAAAAGTACCTCAGAGGCTGGGAGGTGGGGGTACAGAGGGCAGGCAAGGCCCCTGGGGTCCCAGATCACCCTCCCAGTGCCAAGTCAGCACTGAGGACACTGTGACCCCACCGAAGTGGAGGCCCTTTAAGTCCAAGGAAAGGAGGCTGCATCTGGCAGTGAAGCCTAGGACACAGGGCTGGGGCTCAAGAAGCACAAGAATGGGGTTCGCCTAAAGGGGTGATAAAGCAGGACTTCTGGAAGCTCATTCTCTGTGCAAAATCCCGATGATGAGGTCAGTTCCTCCCTCTCCTCCTAGGGGCTGATGTGAAGACTAGGTTTCACCTCTCTTGGAATGCTCCCATCCACGCTGTGGGACTCACAGCCTCACCTGTCAGCACTCCGAGAGCTGCACTGTATGCCCAGCATGAAGGAGCTGATCTGGTGACTGTCTAGGAGTTGTTGGTGGAGGCAAGGGCAGGGGAATGAGAACCTGGTCCCAGGGCTGAGTTGGGGCTAGAAGGGGTGGTCAGGTCTGCTTCACTGTGCTGAGCCATTTTTATTATCTTCCCACATGACCCTCGCCCCCCACCCCACCCCCCAACTCCGGCCCCGCCACCTCCCTGCAGTGCTAGGTACATGACAAGCACAGAAAATGCCAGCTTAATTATGGACACTTGGTTGGTGGACAAGACAGAGGTGAGGCTGCCCTAGGCAGACAAGACAGACTGGGAAGTGGGTTTCTCCTGTTCACTCCCAGGAGGAATGGGGCAGCAAAGTGGCCAGGCAGGCCATGGTTGGGAGGGGCTCTGATGGGGGCAGTTGAGCCCCCCTGGCCTTGCTTGCATTCTGGCTTCTCTTAAAGGCCCTGAGCTATAACTTTCACAGATCTTGTTTAACTTGAGGATGGGGAGGAGGGGCCAGGAAAACGGCATTCTTCCCCATCAAAGCCAAGAGTCTAAAGTAATACTTCTGGTTGTAACTTACCCCGGCCTGTTTGTGATTACGGCCCCACGCTTGTTTTCTGGCAGGATGGCCTGGAAGCCCGCAGCACCCTGATGGCTGACGGGAGAGACACCCTCGCTCACATGGATAATCTTGTCCTCGGCTGACATGACCAAAAACATCCATCAGCCTCTGCTTTCAGCAGTTCTCCAGGGCAACTCCTCAAAACATTATTTAAAAAAGAGGGGAAAGTCACCCCCAACCCCTACCATGAAATTCCACAAAGCTAATCATATTCTTTCTGTTACTAGCACCATCTGGGAAAACAGAACCTTCCCCACTCACTGATGCAAACAAAGTGGGGGAGACACAGTTCTGGACCACCTTCCTCTTTTGTTACCTCCCGTCCCCCTTATTAGGGGCACTCACGCACTCACTCTCTTATGGCCATAGCACAGAAGTGATTTAGCAAAGCTAGAGACTATTTCTGACTATTTCTCAGTTGTTCTTTCTCCGGAAATTTAACGTGCACAGCACTTGGCCTCACAAAGCCCATTCCAAAGGTGTCCAGGAGCCCAGGAGTCCTGTGATCATCATTACAAACCCAGGGATGCTTGCAGCCAGTGACCCATTTGGCTGCTCGAGGGAGCTGGCTGAAAGCTTGCCAACATGGTCAAATTCCCCTCGCCTGCTCCCTCGAAGATGAAACCTGCTTTTTCTTAGAGCTCCAGGGGTTGGGGGCACTGGAATTGTGGACACAAAAGGCCTGCTTCTGGCTTGGTGAAAGCATAGCTTTCTCCTAGCCACTCCTGCTTTCTGTAGGTGAGGAAAGCTGCACTCAGAGAGAAAAAGTGACTTGCTGAAGCCACCTAGCTAGTGGCTGGCTGAGCCTGGAGCCTGCTAACGCACAGCCTGGCATTCTGAGCTCACATTGCTCCACTGAGATGACACCCTAGCATGGCCTCAAGTGACCATCCCTTGATTCAAATGCAAGAAGTGGGTGGCAGGAGCTGGTGGGAAGTCCCCCTGGGGATGGGGAGGTCAGTTGGCCAGGCTGGGGTCTGGGAGAAGCCTGTGGCCAGTGCTACAGCTGCCGGTGCACGGGCCGAGACTCCAAACTCTGCCGTGGGTTCAGATGGACTGCAGTGGCTCAAAATCCTGCCTCAGTCAAAAGATACTGAGCCTGCTGAGTGCAGAGAGGCCTGGGGCCCTGTGAGGGCGCCGGCTAGAAGTACAGAAAACAAACGAGAGAAGACAGAGTGTCCAGAAACACAGACGGGAGGCCCAGCCAACCTCAACAGCGACCTCACCACCTTCCTGGGGGTGGGGAGGGAGCAAGAAATGGGTCTGAGGAGACAGAGACCTGCATCTGGGGGGCAACACAGCCTGGGATAACAGCACCTCAGGGGAGTCAGCATTCGCAAGTGGGGGTGTCTGGAGCTGATCCTGCTCATCTGAATGCTCATGGTTAGGGGGGTCTGCAGGAAAGGTCTTGAGTCTCCAGTCTGCCTCTGTTCTCCAGGTTGTAGCTGTAGGACCAGGCTGAGGACCCAGGGTGAGGGGAGCGGAAGAACCTGCTGGCTCTCTCGCTTCACCTGGGGCACAGGTGAGGTCAGTCAAGGGCGAGGCGGGGTTCACCCACATCCAGCCCTGAACTTGTTATGTGACACTGGACAAGTGGCTTTATTTTTCCAGGCTTTTGTTCTTTCTCTGACAAAGGAGGGTTTTGGGCAGTGGTCAGAAACATCCCCCAGCGTGGTGAGGAAGGAGGACTGAGGGAACCCAGCTATGTACTGCTAGGTGGATACCTTCTTGCGGCAGCCCCCGCACCATGGCAGGTTCCCTGTGAAAGCCAGCAACTGGCTGGTCTGCACTTTCCCCCTCAGGTAAGAGTGCAGCCACCGCTAGCCAGGAGGATGGGAATGGCTGCACCCCAGGGGTGCTCTGTGTTTGTTGAGTGAATGACAACCTGTTTCCTATGGAAGCAGTGCTGGAGTGGGACTTCACATGGAGTCCCTAGGGGCTAAGACAGCTGAAAGATCAGGCAGGAGGGTGGATGGCAGCGCTCTTGGGTTGTATGGGGCTGGGGAAGTGTCATTTTATGTGGGCAGAGGGGAAAGCAGTGTGGCTGGGCCCTGACCAGCACTGCAAAGGCTTTGCCCTCACATGCTCAAGTCCTGCTCGCCAGGGCTTTGGAGGGCAGTCTTTGGGGAGACCACAGAGCCCCCAACCTACCCACTCTCCAGCGGTGCAGCCCCAGCCCAAGGGCTGGCTGAGCCCAGTCTGGGCTAAATCATCAACTCTCCTGCAGGAAGCTGAACTATGCACTTTTTGGGTCCCCTGACCCTCCCCTCGCCTTTCTCCTACCCCAGTGGTGGCTTTAGCAGAATTGATGGCTGCTCTCCTGCTTTGTGACCTGGAGAAGTCACACAGCATAGGACACTGGGTGCTGGCTTTCCCAATCAGTAGAACCCACATGAGGGGAAAGGCCAACATCGGATTTCCCAAACCTGGGTGAACAGCACCTGTTGGAAGCCCACAGCCCACCTCCCAGCTGTGCAACCTGGGCTTCAATTTCCCCTTGGAGAGACAAATGCCAACATCTGCCTTTCCTCTTAGTGAGTGGCTGCATTAACTGCATGCCATATTTTATATCATAAAATAGACTGGTCCAGAAAGAGGTCACCTTGAAAAAAGTCCAAAATCCCCCACTGGCACAGCAGACACCCCCAGCTGACTTGACCTCCCCAGGGCCCCCAGCAGGAGTCTAAGAGAACAGGTCTAGGAGGCCCCTTCAACACTCGGTGCCTGACCCAGAGGTCTGAGGGCAGCCGGTGGCAATGCCAGCAGGCCAGAGGGCTCTGCCACAGCACCAAACCACACACGCCTCGCTCAGTTTATGGCCAGCCCCTGGCAGACTCCAGCCGGGGTTGCCGTCTCTCACCTCCTGCAGAGCCCGGCTACTTCCCCACAATCCTGTCCAATAAAAGCTTTGGGGAGGTGACTGCACTTTAGCTTGAGACCCAGAGGTGCCTGTTGAAGAAGGGGCTTGGAGAGCTGGGACTGAGACAATGAAACAACCCCCAACAATTCTACAGAGCCTAGTTCAGCTGTACATGGAAATGAAGTTGGGGGTTATGTGAGCCAGAAGCTTCCCTCCACTTACCAGTCTCAACAGCTTAGCTCCCCACATGGGGAGCCCCAGGGCACACTGGCTCCTACCAGACTCTTCTGGGAGGCTGGGTTAACTGGGCGGCATTGGCCGTTCCCCCACAATGAGGCCTGGGGGACCAAGTCAGCACTGGGAAGCCAGAAGATGAGGTTATGGAACCAGAAAAGATGCTGATAGAGATGAGGGCAGTTACTTTGGTAAACCCCACAACCACCGGCGTGATTACTGAAAACCCAACGGCTGAGGGGTGGAATATCACTCGGTCATGGGTAATTTGAGCAAGAGCAGAGGGACAACTTCTCGATCTGACAAATGATACTCCCCAGAAAGAACCGCGATCCCAGGGTGGAATCTATTATGTCAGAGTGGAGCAATGTGCAGTGAGACCCGTCACTTGCCCTGGGGACAAAGGCTGCGTGTGTGTGCTGGGGGAAGGTGGAGGGTCTCCAGTCTTGCTGCTCCTGGCTACCTGGGCCCAGGTATGTCTGGGGAAGGGAGTCAGGTCTTCTGTCAGCTATGGTGCAAGATGCCCACAAGGTGTATGGGGACCATCCCATCTAGTATAGGCCTGGCACCTGCCAGCCTCTCCCACTTCTCTGCAATCACCTCACTCCCCTCCCCAACCAAACAGGCCTCCGTGCATCCTCCAAGTTCCATTGGCACCTCTTCAGCAAGGTCTTCCTTGGCTACACTCTACCCTTCTTTCGCTAGCACTGTGCCTATTTCCTGCATCACAGTTTCAAATTCTACAGTGACACCCCCCCTCCCTGGGTTGATTTGGTGACTGTCTCTCTGCTACATGTGAGTTCTTGGAGGGGTGGGACTATGTCAACCTCCATCACTCTGGGACCCCTCAATTAATACAGAGTCAGTGGCGACCTAGCATCTGACAATGGCCCTCACCAGGGCCTGGGCACCATGGGAAGCACCAGATCCTTTGCTGTTCAAACCCAGAAAAGCAGACTTTAGAGATGCTCATGAACAGACTTAGTGGAAAAGCATTTGTTCCCGCGGGTGGAAGGCATCCAGGCGCTCCCCTAAGGCTGAGGCTGGGGTGAGCAGCTGATTTGCATTTGGGTTTGCAAGGTCACTGCCAAAACACATCTTTTGCTTGGGAATGACCACTCAAGGGAAATGGCCTTGGGGGGTGGGTAGGACCTGACAGGGCCACAAAGCCATGCCAGCGACTGGCCTCTCCGCCTGCCCAACTCAAGCAGATGGAGACAAGAAGGGGGGCAGTGTCCATTGCTCACCAGCTACCTGGCAGCTGGTGTTGGGCAGCACTCAGTGTTGACAAGTCCTCGGGAGCCTCCCTGACAAGAGCCTGTGCAGACCTACAATATCTCGAGGACGGGGTGGCTTTCAGTCCCCGGCGCGCCTCCCCCACCATCTTCCTCCCTGCAGCCAGGGTCACTGGCCTTGAGTACACTCCTCGCCTGCTTCTGCTGCTCACCCATGCACCATGGCCCTTCCTCTTCATCCACTGCGACCCAATTCCCACCTTCTCCCGCAGCACACACTTCTGGGGCTACCCTGCACATGGCTTGCTGCTTCAGCCCCAACATGTCCAGCCCCTGCCTGGCTCTGCACTCACGTGGAACTGAAATTCTCTCTCTTCTCTGTCTACTTAACCCCCTTATTCTCCAAGGCCCAGCTCAATGTCTCCAACTCCTCCAGGAAGCCCTCCCTGACTATGCTCCCCAGGCCCTGAGGACTTCAGACTGTGTCATCAACAGAGAAACCCTGGGCTGGCAAGGGCTGCCCAGTTATGCATGGAACCCCTAATCCTATGAGGGTACTTTTCACCAGTGAAAACTTGACTCCCACCTCCACCTCCTCTTTCTGTTGGGCTTGGGCAAGGACAGCTGTCCATGCGAAGGTTCCAGGACAGGCACTCTGGTCCCCAGCATGGACTCCTGGCCTCACTGCCTTATAGTGAGCTGCCAGCTTGCCCCTTTCACCTCACAAACCATCAGGGCAGAAAGTATCCCAAAAGCACACTGAGTTCAACCCAGTGTGGGCTCCATGGCCAGTCTGGGGCAGAGCTAGTCCACTAGTGACTATTATGTGCTGAGCACTGACCGGGTGCCATGCATTGCTCTTATTTTAGCTTGAATTTTGTCTATACCAACCCCATGTTTGTGGAGACAATAATCCACATTTTATCGGTAAAGAAGCTGATGCTTTGAGGACCCAAGCAACCGTCCCAGACTCATCACTAGTAAATGCCTCATTGAAATTAAAACCAGGCTTAGTGAAGCTGGAAACCAAGTTTTGAATTGTGAGGCATTCTAATTCTGCAATCTCATTTTCAAAACCATCTCTAGTCCAGGTCAAGGGGCCCAAGATTGGATTAGATGTCTAGTTCTGCTCTGGATTTATGCTCTATGGGCCTTTCCCTTCCAGCCAACTTTGTGAAAGGGATCAGTTTTGTGGATGATAGAAACAGTCTTTGGCCACAATGACTTTTGGAATTGCCGGTTAGGTTGCTATAACAGGAATGTAAATGGACTGTATACAAGCTGAAAAGAGACCAAGGCTTGCTGATGGCTGGGACAGTAGTTCATGGGGACCAGTCACCATACCCAAAAGGTGCCTGGCTTACTGGAACTGAAGTCTTAAAAGGCGGTGGGAGAGTCAGGAGCATCAGTGCACTTACGTGCAACACAGAATGCAAGCGACCTGCCATTTTAGAGAACAATCTATTCTATCTTTGTCAGGACAACTCTTTTTCTGAATTAGTCTGACTTAGTAACCAAGTTCCTTGGTAAGCATACAATCTAAGCAAAAGATGTATAAGATATAGAAATTTATTGAAGACTGACTTAAGTTTATTTAAAGGAACGCTATCCTAGTCTCACAGTACAGTCCACCCCTGTATTCACTATGCTCATGTCGATTATTCTGAACTCCATAAAGGCAGGACCCATGGGTACATCTACAACGATTGGAAGGGCCTATGAAAAAGGAGGTATTCATGAATTGTGAAGTAAATGAGTGACTACATGAAAGACACAATGAGTAGTATATTTCTCCCTTGTCAAAAGTCCACTTGGTACACATCACTAGCTCCTTTAACTCACGAGGAGGCAGAAATCAAGAGATTCTGACTTATAATTACATAGGAGAACATGAAATCAGAAGTCTAGTAGACTAAGGGTAAGAAATAAAATGCTTGAAAATATAATAGCTAAGGTAAAGATAGTCCTTTTATGGTGACGTAGTGATTCTTTGCTCTCAGCACAACACACTACTGTGAAACAAGTAAAATGGTATGAACAGGGTCCTCCGTGGTGGCGCAACAGGTTAGGATGCAGCACTGCAATCACATCAGTGTGAGTTCGATCCCTTGCCCCGGAGGTGACCACATGGCGTGGCAGACCTCTCCTGACCCGCCCGCTGCTCCCCTCAGCAGTGTATTTTGTCGATCTGCCTGTTCTGCTCTCTACTCTGTCTCTGGTGAAGCCTCTCACTTCCCCTGACCTTAGGCTTGTACCCCACTTCTGTATGAATAAATAAATCTTTTTTGAAAAAATGGTATGAACATGTTTCTGGATACTTTACATCTCTATATCTTTTTTTTTTTTTTAAACCTGACCTCCTACAGCCACTGCTAAAATTGCTAAGTTGGCTAGGTAGCCATGTTTATACCCCATGACTTCTGGACATAGCTGATTGGCCCAGCGATAGACATCTGATCTATGGTCTGCCAATCTATTGGCTGGACAGGGACCAATCAGATTCAAACTTCCAATTTTGAACACAAATGAACAATGGCCAATCTCAGTTGTTGGTGGTTTTCTCTGGTAGGAAGACATGCAGTGCCAAACCAACAACAGGTGGATAGGCTGCCGTTATGGGTCAACAGGAAGAAGAGGGAAGCTGGTGTACAGTTAGGAGAACATCACAGCTGGGCTTTAAAAACACACAGGACTCTAGAGAGACGGAAATAAGAGTCTTTGACTTGTGCTGACTTTCTGATTCCCAGTCCCTGTGAGGCTGGGATATACCACCCACACTTGGGTTTGGTGAAATTTTCCTGCAGCCTTTCAATAATCTCTTGAGAAAGTCTGAGTAGATTTGTCTTCTTCTCATAACTGGGATTAAAGCATTGACTTTGGAGGGGACTGAAGATTTTCAAATTCCCCAAGGCTCGGTTTTCTTATCTGTACAATTTCTCACCTGGATGGACCAGGGGAACATAAAATTTCTGGCCATCACGATTCTCTAATCTTAGATTCTGTCCCTCAAAGGAAGTATAAGAACCCTCAGTGCATTACAGATGTGCCAGGAGAGGAGTAGACTCAGAGAAAGAAAGCTGAGGCAGGAACAAAAAATGAGCATCTGCTGACTCATCCCCCCAGTTCTTCTCCTAGCCTCCCGAGAAGAAGGAAACAGTCCTGCAAAGTTGGAGGCAGCTTATACCAACACCGAAATCAGAGCAATTGAGCCCTTATTACCACTCTGCCAGAAGTTAAACCTGTTAGAAGGTAAAGCCATTGTGGTCTTTGAGGCAGAATAATGTCCTACAAAAAACCATCCAGGGAAACTGTCAAGGACAAGACAGTAATGGCTGCTGCATGCCTTGCTGTTTGGCCAAGTGAACCATGCTGCAGCACCTTGCTGCTAGATTTGTCCCTGTTGATTGATGGACAGAGTCTTTCTGGCTCAGCCAGACCCACTGTGTATTCAGAAATGCTTTTCTTGTGTCTGCTCAAGAACCACTTTGGGTGTCTTTGATTTCTGTCCACCTACATTCCCTGGAATAGGCCTGTCCTCAGTGCCAGTGACCATTTCCTCAGATTTTCTCAACTTTGTCCCCACGTTCAAAGGAATAGTTAACAAAATGAATTCCCACTACACAAGCAGGAGGGACACTGAGCCAGCCTTACACAGCGACATCTCAGGGAGCCTCGTGATCGGCCCCAGGAGCCCGTATCTGTCTCCAGCCCACAGTATCACCAGCTGGGGATCGGTCCATTCGCCCCCTCCCCCTAAGTCATCTGCAGAGAGGAGCGATCGCAACTGTTGGAGTCTAAGGAAATGACCTAACCTCTCAGCCTGTTAGTGCAGCCACAAAAGTGCCTTCTACCACATGGGGTTGTTCCATGATTGCAGTAAAGTGATTCATGTGAAGTGTGTGGCCGACACCTGGTGTTTACTGTTTACTGGCTCTGAATTGCCTGTCAGACTTCTTTCTCCAGACCAATGGACCATGGAGCACTGGTACAGCCTCACCTTCCAAACTCTTAGTGGCGGTGTCCCAGCCGGGGGCTTTGATGAACAGGCAGAGCCAGAGGTGGCTGGGTCCCTCAATGGATACTGGAGGGACTTGCAGCCTAGCAAGAAGGAGTCACAGGCAGGGTCCTCATTCTAGGTGGGCAAGGCAAAGCCACAGGGGTGGGGATGGTGCGAACTGGGGCTGCTGCACCAACATGGCTGGTGGAAATGCCTCCACACACCCACAATGTCCCAAGGTCAAAGCCATCACAATCAGGTCTTTGTTTCAAGAGTTCAAAAGCCTCACTTAGTTTCTCTGGTTAAGCTTGTTGAACACTCCAGGTCTCCTGGATTTTGATGCAACAGACAGTGTGGGCTCGCACATTGAACACAGCACTCAAAGTCCGTGCTGCTGAGCAGAGGTCCCCATGGAGCGGAAAGAAAAAATTCCAGGAGACATGGAAGTCAGGGAAGCTCTAGCTACTTGACGCCCCTGAGGAGTTTCCCACCTGGAGAGGATTTAGGAGGTCATCTGCCCCAGCCCTCCTCCCAAGGAGCCAGATTATCACCATTTATAGAGGAGATAACTGAGGACCCAAGGGACTAGGGACTTGACACCACCCAGCCAGTATCTTGCTTCTGGAAAGGAAGAACAGCTTGCTCGGAGGGTCTGTGTATAAACTGGGCTGCTCTGGGGAGTCCCTGAGCTCAGTCACCTGAGCCACCTCAAAGAGCCACTGAGGATTCCTCAGGACAGGAGGCATCTTTACATCTTTGCCAAGCCTACCACAAAACTCCCACCTTGTCAAGGCTCTTCCTCCCACACTCCTAGGCAAGACCCCAAGTGTTCCTAGGGTGTGGGACGGGAGATGGGGAACCAGGGAGTCTCAGAGCACTCTGACTTCTTCCTTTAGTGTGGGGTCCCCTTTTCAGCCATCCTGGTGGGTGACTGGTACCCAGAGGCAAAGGGGCTCTCTCGTCCCTGGCTCTAGTGTTATGCACAGCTGTGTGAGGGACACAGGGATGTGAGGGGACCATAAGCTGGAATGCCATTTCTGAACAGTCCTGACCTAATGGGGAGCAATGGCCCCACATTAGCAAGCTCCAAAAGCTCCTCCAGTTCCATCATTGGAGATCTCTTCCCTGCGTTCCTGGGGTGCTGACCATGCCAGCTTCCCTGGGGGTGTGGAGGTGGTGTCAGCTGGTACCGCTGACAGAGGCTGCAGATGAAGGGGCAGTGGAGGACCAGTGTCGGCACCTGGCGGGAAGCGTCCTGTCCACGCCTTATTCTTGGGCTATGGCTCCTCCAGGAGGAGAGCACATCGGCAGTGACTGCAGGCCTGGGGGCAGGGCTCCCTCTGAGAGGCAGCAGGCTGCGAAGCACTCGGACTCAGGAGGGCCATGGTACCTCCTTGCTGGGGAAGGTGTTTCCTGAGCTTCTTGCAGCAGGAGTCTGAGCTTACTCTCTTAGTCTGAGCTTACTCTTGCAGCAGGAGTCTGAGCTTACTATAGGGGTTTCGGCAGCACCCCTATAGCTATCTCCTGCCATAGGCATAGATCGGGGTTCAGGAACATCACCCGCCATCTGCTTCTCCTCTCAGTCCCTGTGTGCCCCACTCACTCTAGGGCTGGCACAGACATCCTTTGGTTTGCTGCCTTTCAGGGCTCAGAATATCCGAAGGGAACAACAGAGGGGGGCGAAGAGAAGCAGGCACCTCCCCTCGGGGAGTGTCCTCTAAACTCAGCCCAGAGAGGTTCCAGTGCACAGGGGCCTTCCCCCTCCCACCCCACCCCCTTGTCCCTCACAGCAAACTGAAACTAAAACAAAACAGCCCAGCAGGCTCTGGGCAGACTGCTGGCTAGTGACTTGGGCCCCAACCCTGACCCAGGCCCTGCCGGGGGCTGAACAGGCGAACCACAGATCAACACTCTGGCGCTCTTCTCTCCACCTGCGGAGCGCCAGCTGTCAAGGGCGTGGAGCACTCAGTGAGAACCAGCAGGCCCTGGACAGCCCTCAGTGCAGGCCCGGACAAGACAAAGCCTTGGCTCCCAGTGATGGGGTGGCTGCTGAAGGGCCCACCCTGGGCCCAGGCCCGTCCTTTGTCCGGCTCCCGGCAGGACTGTCTCCCTGGACCTGGTGACTGTGGCTCAGCAGTGGGCAGCTAGCTCACCACCACAGGCTGTGCTGTCCCCCAGACAACCAGCCGGGGACCTGAGGGCCTGACAGGCACCGCAGCCTGTCTTCCCAGCCAGACAGCTGGGGTTCTCCAGCCCCAGCCCAGACCCTGGCTTCGAATATGGCCCCAAAGTGCGGAACTCTGCGGGGCACCCCTGGGCAGGAAGCCACCTTCCCCATGCGTCTCGGAGGACACAGGGACCCTGAGCAGGGACTGGACAGTTACACCCAAAGCCCCCACCCTGGCCTTTCATTAACACAAGTCAGTTAATTACCCCCAGCCAGGGAGACATTCTTCCACCACCAGGCAAACTGCTGGCCTGAAGCCCAAACCAACAGGGGAAAATTCAGCCTCCTCGGCCCTCTCCCCGCCAGATGGAAATAACGTAGAGCTGCAGAGGTGGGGGAGGAGGAAGGGAACAAAAACCAGCCTTCCGAAGAGCCGGGCCGAAGCCCAAGGGCCGGCGGCCAGTGGGCCGGAGCACTCACCGCTTTCGTTCTTCTCGATGACATCCACCACCTCCCCGGCCTGGAGGCTCAGCTCCGAGTTCTCCTGCTTCTTATAGTTGGACACCACCACGTACTGTTCCAGGATCATGGGCTCGGCGTTGGTGTCGGCACCTGGCGAGGGCAGAAAGCACGCGGTGAGCCAGCGGCCGGCCATGGCCCCGCGGCCGGGGCGCCCTCGGTCCATGGGCCTCGGGGGAGGCTGCTCCGTCGCCAGTGCTGCTCTGAGGGGCAGCCCGCGGCCAGGGCTCGCAGTTCGCTGGGCCCGAAGGACAGGCCATATAGCAAGGCCCCACACCGGCCCGCCGAACTGCGGGGTCCGGGGGACATGGGGAGCCAGGGGGTAGAGGAGGGGGCGGGGAGGAGAGAGGCAGAGATGGAGTCGGAGGCTAAGAAAAAGGAGCGGAAAAGCCTTCTGTGGTGAGTCAGTCACAGCCCGGCTTGAGGGAGTCTGAGGAGAGGCCTGGGGTAGACTTGGTCTCTCCCGACCCCCCAGCCACAGGGGCGTGAGGGGAGGGCCATGAGCCCGCCGGGGGGCGGCTCATGAGGACGGAGGCCAGAGCGGAGGAGAGAGAAGAAGGCAAGGCAAGGAGGGGGCTCCTGCCTCTCCTCCCAGCCCCTGTAAGCCCAGAGAAAGAAAGTCAGCAGTCCTCCCCTCGGGAGGGAGAGGGAGCGAGCGAGCAGGAGAGAACAACTCCAGAGCGGAGCCCAGGCGAGAAGTCAAGAGGGTTTGAGGCCGCCAATCACTGGGGTTTACTGCAACCCTTAAATAGAAACACATGAGACCCATCGAATGAGGAGCTGGGGGTGGAGGCAGGGGAGGGGGAGGAGGGCTGAGACTGTTTACTTGAAACCCAAGAAGAAAGTCCCAGCGCCAGGGCCAGGGAGCCCAGCTTGCCCACACCCCCATCAACTTTTCCTCAAGTTCAATCCTATGTTCCTGTCCCTCAGGCTCCCCAAGGCACTGCCACCAAGCCCAGGGGCCTGGCACTGCCCCCCCAGCCCCGGGCACACGTGCCCAGCCCACTCACAGAAGGGCACTGGTGTGGCCTGGCGGCTGCCTTCTGTAACACACAGACTCAGTCTCCCTCTGCCTTTAGGTGCCGCGGTTGTGAGCTGCATGCAGCCTCCAGCAACACTCTCAGTTTCCTGGCGCCTGAAGGGTCAAAAATTGGGGCTCAGCAGAGGGAGAGCAGCTGGGCAAGAGGTTCCCAGGAACAAGCAAGGTTTCTGACCTTAGTTGCTGGACCAGTGCAATATTCATTGAGTTGGGTGCCCAGCTAGAGCTCACTGGCTCTCGGGACTGGACATGCCGCCTACTTCTCTCTGCCGCACTACCCCAACCTCACTGTCATTGTTGGGCATAAAACACCCAAGATGTGCCCTGCGAGGAGTCGAAAGAAAACACAAGCCAGGGGCCTCCTACAGGAAGCCTTCCTAGACTACCCCCAGCCAGCCCAAAGGGAATTCCGGGCAAACTTCTTCAAGTGTACTTGCCAGCCTACACATCTGTAGTCTCCGAAAGGCTGGGGGCTTTGAGAAACGAGCTCGGCTACAAAAACAGCTGAGAAGGATCCAAGCTCCCCATGGCCCCGTCATGCTTTAGCTGGCAGCTGCATTCCTGAACACCTGAGTCTGACTCGCCACGTGCTGTGCCAGGCACTCACTGTCCCCTTCCATCCTTACAACACCCTTCTCACTTCCCCTTTCTCAATTCGGAGGCTCAGAGCAGGCAAGAAGCTTGCCCCAGCTCCATGGCTGCTATGGTGGGGACCAAATTTAGTATTTCAGGTTCCTCCCCATTTCTCTTCCCATTACAAAACGGCCTCTGATTCCCGTTTCCGGCATCCTGTTCTAGCACAACGGTCCTTAACCTGATCCCACGGAACGGCCTGGGAGACTTTCAGAGAATGCTGGTGCCTGGGCCCTGCTCCCAGAGCTCCAGGCTTAATTGGTCTGGGCTGTTTTCCACGCCCTCCCCTCTCCCTGCGCACACAGGCATAGCCAGGGCCGAGAGGCGCTGCTTCCACACTTGGAGACTCCATCCAACCTAGGCCAGGGGCAATGGGGCGCAAGAAGCACATTGCGAGGTGAGCCCCCCGCAGCTCCGACTCGGCCCTCAGGACACCCAGAAGGCCCCTGCCCCTGCTGAGGCCTGCCACATGGATGGGCTCATGCTCAGCCCCTCCAAAGCCAGGGCTGTATTTCAGGCAGAGCTGCCACCAACAGCTGGGCCTCAGGCCCAGCCCAGCTCTGCACTTCACTGACGCGGCCAGCTTCTGCGCCGGCCCCTGCCGGCCGGACAGAGTGGGCAGGGCGCTGACAGGGGCTGCCTCCTACTGTGCCCCTGGGAGGACGGCGTGCCTGCACAGCCAAGAGCACCCAGCACATGAGGGCAGCCGCTGCCCTGCGGCACACAAGGGCCCCACTCTCCAGTGAGTGGCAAAGGAGAACTCAGGATGCAAACACCAGAAAGCAGCTCCCAGCTGGCACAGAGCTTCCAAATCCTGAGGGAGCCCCGATGCCATCGCCAGCTCACAGGGTGCCTCCACTGGTACCCACTATGGGTGGGGAGGCAGCCACGGCCTTACTGGCTGCCTCCTGGGCCTCACAACAGCTGGGCACACAGCAGACTGAGGCACGGGAGGGAAAGCCACTTCTCTGAGGCCACCCGACACCCACACACTGCACCCGGCCTACAGAGTACGGGGCCCTGGTCTCCAAGGGTCCTGCCCGGGCACATCCCCAGACACAGGCGCTGCTTGACAAAGACAGGCGTGTCTTGCCTCCTCTGCTGATCACATGCCAGTGCCCAGGTGACCTGCGCTCCGTCCCGTGTCGACTGGACGGGCGAAATGCTAACCAGGCACACACACGGTGGTTGCGAGGTCTGTTTGGAGCTTTTGTGGATAAGCCAGGCAGTGCCTTCCCTCTGAAGTCTGGGAAAACCAGACAACTGAATCTGGAAGGGAGAGGGGGATGCGAGTCAGAGGCAAGCAGGAGCAAGGAGCCATGGGTTTGTGGCCAGAAGCTGCAACATGGGACAAGCAAGGTGCTGGGGAGTGAAGAGACAACAACTTATTTTGATCCAAGCCAAAGACATCGGAGGCAATATTTCAAAGAGGGGAAAAGCCACATACCCTCGCCCCCACGCCTGCCCCTTGGAAAATTGGCCAGAGCTTTCGAGACTCTGGGACAGGAAAAAGTTAAAAAAAAAAAGACCCAACCCAAGAAACAGACTCCAGGCATTCCTGAGCGCAGAAGACAGGCGGCAGCACAGCTCTCGAAGGCTGTGGGGTGCACAGATGGACACAAGTCCTCCGTCCTGCGGGCTGCGCCCTGCCCCTCCCCAGTACACGCAGGCTCGAGGCACCTCACTCTCACTGGCATCTGCTCTTAGGTGTTTCCTGCCCAGTGCTGCCCGGGCAGGCGTGAGCTGGGAGCAGGTATCCAGATGAGAAACCACTCGGCGGGCGGGCGGGTGTTGGGTGATGTCATCCTGCAGAGGCTGCCTGGATCCCCTCCCAGTCAGAGCCTGGAAAATTGGGGGCTGGAGGAGTCCGCTGGGGGGGGGGCAGACAGGGAGTGGCAGGAGCCTCGGGTCTTCAGATGGGGAGGGTTTGGCAGCGGCAGGGGAACGGGTGGATCTCGAGAGGAGGGCCCTCCCGCGTTGGAAGGGAGTTCGTGAACACCCCTTCAGCGACGGCACCCCCGTGCCTGGCTCAGACCCCCTGGTCCTGCCCGTGTCCTGGTAGCCTCTTGGAGCCCAGCCCCCTCTGCACATCAGCCACCTGGATGGCCTCTGGCTCCTGCCTGGTCCTGGCTGCCAACTCAAACTTCTAAATGAGGCTTCTGCCAAGTGAGTCCCCGCTCTACCACCTTGGGGGGGGGGGTGTCCTCATCACCTGCAGAATAAAAGCTAAATTCAAGCTCAGTCTTTCCTGCCAGTCAGAGCTCCCCACAGTCCCTGACACACAACCCCCATTCCAGCCAGCATTCATGATGCAACACAGACCTGTCATGTCACGGGGGCCCCTGCGGGCCTCGCCTCTAAGCCTCTGCTCAGCTGTTTCCTCGCCTGCCTCAACCTACCCAACCTTCCCCTCACCTTCCGCAGTCTCCAGCCACAGCACTTGCTCTGTCTGCTGCTGGCTCTGGTGGCACTGCTCCCCGTGGGCAGTTCACACAGGAGTACCACTAATGAGAGCAGCCAAGCAGGGCTGGAGCCACAGGACACGGCGCGGTGGACAAGCCTGCCTGAGACTCATGTGTGAGAACATGCAGCCTGAGCCTGAGGGCGGGGCCCAGCGCCTGCGTTCCTCACACTAGCTCTGTGACCTGAGGAGGACACTTAGCCTCTCTGAGCTTCAGCTCCCTCATCTGAACAGGGCCAATAATTGTCAGCTGCATGGGGTTGTTCATGCTTGGAATGAGGTGACAGGGTTCATACCTGTGTAAACTGCTTTATGCAACACACCGGAAATGGGAGATTGGGGAGAAGTAGGAGAAGTTAGGCTCCTCTGTAACCTCAGAGCCACCAGGCAGCCCAGAGGAAGGGCTGCAGGCACCAGAGGTGCAGCTCTGTCCCGGCACAGGTCTCTCTCAGACCCCAACCCCCGACAGACAGCCCCTCGGGTGCATGCTGGGGAGATGCCTGACCAGGCAGCCCAAGGACCCCAATCTACAAGCATCTCGAGCATCAGTCCTATCTCCTTGAACCCTCCGACATTCCACATGGGGAAACCAAGACCCAGAGAGAAGCCATGGCTTGCCCAAACTCTGGTCCTGGATTCTGAATCTGGCTGCTTGTCCCTAGCCAAACTGATTCCCACCAACCACTCACTGCAGACAGCTGAGTTCATCCTGAGACCTCACGTCTTCTGGGGACCCTGCCCTGGGCTCCCCAGTTCTCCATGACCCCCACCCATCACATCTTCTGGGGACCCTGTCCTGGGCTCCCCTGTTCTCCGTGACCCCCACCCCTCAACCCTGACGTCTCCTCCTAGTCACTCCAACCGGTCCCTCCTCCTGGCCAGCCCAGCCCGCCCGCCTCTCCATGGGCCCCTGGGAAGCCAGGCTATAGGTCTGGTGAATAAGACGTATTGTTGTGGGCCAAGAGGGCGCTGGCTCCCTGGCTCATGGAGAGGGGAAAAAGGAACAGGAGTCCAGAGATCAGCTCAGGCCCAGGCGCTCAGCACAGGCAAGACCGGAGGCCAACAGCAAGGGGCTGAGTCCAGCTCCAGGGCCCTCATGCCTGCTTTCTCCTCCAGTCCTCCAGCCCACAGCTCTGCCTCTGGGGCTGACCACAAGCCCCCACCCCTGACTCTTGCCTTCTTGCCTAACTTCCAAGCCTAGCTGGCCGCTCTCAGATTTAGGCTGAGAAGGAGGTCGCAGAAATGAAAGGGCTGCTCCCTACCACCATCTCCCTCTAGCAGCAGAAACCCTGCTGTGCAGGCTTTTCTGCCATTGTCCAGAAAGACAAAGGCCAAGGGCAGGCCATAATACCTGGCTCTGTCCAGACACAGGCGGTGTTGCTGAGGGCCCTCTGAGGCCAGCAGCATGGAAAGCCTCCTGAGGCCAGAGGCGGCTTCCAGCTCTGGACCTTGGGGGCTACCGCCGGCGACAGAGTCACAGGACTCCCCATCCTCTGCCTCAGCCCCCCAGGAAGCCTCGCTGGAGACCAGCTTCCTATGTCAGGGACTTTAGCTCTCAATCTCAGCCCAGCTGCCAGAGCAGGATTAATAAGCCCTGGCTGGCTTGTCCCATAGGATGGCCATTTGAGTTAAGGTCATGGTCACCCCAGCATCACCTGAGTACTTATGTCTGCCAGGCTCCCCGGGGTGGCACTGCAGCCACCGGAGGGTGGAGGGCGGCTCTGACATCCTCTCAGGGTGGCACAGCAGGGCACGGCAGAGCTGGGCCAAGAGCGCACTTGCTCACACTCTGCTCGGTGGTCCTCACCCACCACGGAGCTCCAAGCTTGGATCTGAGACCACCACAGGGCCAAGCAGGAAGGCAGAGGGCAGAGCCAGCTGAAGGGCAAGAGAGGGCTGCCACACACCACAGGGAAGCATGGGGAAAGCGGCCGTGGGCACCAGCCCCCACGCATGCCTGGGACACACACACATGTTCGCACACGCACGCTGTGGCAGTACCTGTTACGTCCTTCTTGGGAGACTCAGCCCAGCTGGACAGCCACACTTCCCAGTCCCCGAGAGCAAGCAGCAGCAGGAGAGAAGAATCAGAAGAGGAGAGAAAAACGTTAGGCAGGCAGGAGGTCCCACCCGCAAGTGGCCACAGGCACTGAGTCTGGCAGGCGGAAGGCGGGGGAGGGGAGGGGAGGGGAGTGATTTCCTGGCCCTGGGCGTGGGCCGAGTGATTACAGAGGCACTGAGCCACAGCCCGCTGGACAGGGATAATGAGGTGTCTGCTGAAACGCAGGAATCCTCCAGAGCACAGAGGATCCTGCACCATCCCCGCCTGGAATGTGGCCCGTGGGTTATCGCTGCCCTGCAGAAGGCAGCCTGCCCTGATCTCTGGCCGCGTGGGTGGCTGGCCCCTGTAGGGCCTGGTGGCTCCAAGGATTCTTAGAGCCCAGGGGGCCCAGTGGCCTGGATCTGGAACTCAGACATCAATTGGGGAGCCCCAGGCAGGTGGCCAGCCTTGGGGCACCACATGGGCTGGGCGTCATGGTCTTGCACAGCCCCCGCCCTGCCCAGTTGGCTGAGGAAGACTGGTCCTGGCAGATGAAAGAAGCCTCATTTTAGAGTCTCACTCCCAACTGCAGTGGGCCTCCCGGGGCCAGAGGTGACCAGGGCTCTCTATTCCAGGCTCAAACAGTTGTGTCTGATCTGGGCCTCAGTTTCCTCATCTGTGAAATATGGTGAAAAGTTCCTTTCCTGCTGAGGAGAAGGAGCGAAGTCCAAGTATTGAGAATAACATGATCATGAGATGTGACAGAGTGACATAATGAGGCAGAAAGCTCTTAGCCAATGGCACGGACATTTCTGGACCATCAGAAGGTCTACATACAGAAGGCATTAGTGGTCTACCCGTAATATGAAGTGGCCCATTCTCTCCCCAGGACAATGCCTGGAGGTGGCTGGGCCTCTCGAGCCTGGCCCCTCTTACAGGGAAGGAATCTGAGTTCAGAGAGGGGAAGTAAGTAGCCTAAGTGCCCAAAAGCATAAAGCAGAGGTGCAAATGGAGCCAGATCTCAGAACACTCAGCTGGTGCTTTTTCTGCCAGATGTTCAGTGTCTCCAAAGCCACACAGTGGTGGCTGCAGTGGTCTGAGGGAGAAGGACACACTGGGATGCAAGCCTGAGGCAAATCTTTGCGAGAGCTTTTTGACCCAAAAGCAGACAGTAACAATAACCCACAACACATGGCAATAATACTCAACAATGTCTAAAGCGCATTTACTATATGCTAGGCATTGTGAGAGTTACATATAGTAACTCACTTGTTTTTCACATTAAACCTTAATGAAAAATTACTCCCACTATTTTTCAGATGAGGAAAATGAACCAGAGAGGTTAAGTAACTTGACTAGGGTCACACAGCACGTGCAGTATCCATGTCTTGTGAGGACACAGAGATCAGAGTGATCAGAGCTCCCTACCACACACGACTTAAAGCACCTAGCTTTCCTTCACTCAGCAAGTCACCTTCTAAATGCAGGCTGGCTCCCTATGCAGAACTGGGAGCCTGGCCCCTCCAGCTCTCACTGGAAACCAACAGAGAGGGGTTCTGGTGGACAGATTTGGCTAGGCCCCTGAAGCCTGACGGTCTGGATTTAAATCCAGGCTTTGTCCCTTTAAGGAGACCATTTAACCTTTCTGGATCTATTGGTTCATTTGCAATTAGCCGCCACTGGCAACATCTCCCATGAGCTTGCTGAGTGTGAGCCCAGTTTCCTGGGTTAACCAGCGTTGCAAGGAGAGTGAGATGGCGCTTGATGCTGGATGCCCTAGGAAACAGAGAAGCACCCCGTGACACCCTTAGACACCTAGCCAGCTAGAGTTGGGGGCAGAGGGGCTCTGGGAGACTGCATCGTGAGACAACCAGGTCTGTGGCCAGACCCTCCAAGCAGGCTTAGCAGTCAGAGGCCTCCTTGAGCAGAAGCTGTGCTGGCCCAGCTCTCTGGCAGAGCTGAGACGAAGCCGACGCACCCAGGACTACCAAGGCTCTCAGGGACACGGCAAGTGGGTGTCCGCTGGGAAGGCTGGGCATCATCTCCTGCTTCTGCATCTTGCTGGGGTTCAAGCTTCCTATTGCTGTACCCCAGATGCAGCCAAGTGGGTTGCTGCTCAGCAAAGCCCTTCGCACCCCCAGGCAGCTATAGCGCCAGGCCCTCCTCAGCCCCATCGGGTCCCACCTGACCCTGTGGGTCCCAGTTTTGAGGTACCCACTTCTCTCTGCATCTCTGCTGCCTTTGTTACTCTCTAGACCTTCTTTTTTGGTTTCTTCCTGGTGTCTTTAAGGAGGATATCTTTTAGGAAATGCTAACTTCTTTCAGTGAGGTTAGGGAAATTGTTTTGTTTGTGCCTGGAAACCCAGGAAGAACTATTCTGCTGGAAGAGAAGTCCTCAGACTTTTCTGTGAAAGGCCACAGAATCAGTGCTTTGGGCTTTGTGGGCCCATACTAGGCTGGGTTTGGGCTGTGGCAGTGATTTTCCAACCCATCTCTGATGAGGGCCGTCAGAGAGGGTGAGCTGTTGTCTTCATCAAAGGGGGAGAGGCTTCCAAGCCCTCAGAGACAGAAGTGGGGACCCTCAGCCCACCTAAACACTCACAAGGTCTTTGCTGCTTGGATGATATTTTCAAAAATGATCTTGAAGGATCTGTTTGGCCCTTGGGGTAAGGACATCTGGGCAGGTGGGGGAACAGACAAAGACTCCTTGGGTCTAGAAACTGAGCCCTCACACCCCAAGCTTTTGCCTGTCCTCTTCACCCCCTCCCCCAAATAAGAAGACCTTCCTTTCTTTCACCAAAGGAAAATGGGAAAAGGACCAGAACTGAGCCTGCTTTAAAAAAAAAAAAAAAAAAAAAAGACTTTTAAAATCATGATTTATTTCCCAGTCACATGGACCCACAGAATTAATTAAGCCAGCCCTGCTGCTCCCACCCCAACTTCCCCGCTTTGCAGTGCCTTTCCTGCAGTCTACCCTCTCGAGTCCTTTCCCAGAGTGGGACGGCCCCCCACCCCCCGCCCCTTACAATGAACAGAGGACATCCTCTGGCTCACAAATCCTGCCCTCTGGCCAGCAGAAGATGAGGCTGATGGCTCAGGGCTGGAAAAATGGAGAGATGGAGAAATGGGGTGAAGGAGCACGAGGCGGGTTAGCCAAATGAGCAGCTGTGACTGACACAAACCAACCGCTTCCTGCCCTCCCCACTGCCTCTGCCTCCCGCTCCTCTTGGATAGAGCCAAGAGCCTCAGAGAACAGACGCGTGGGACCTGGTGGAGAGCGAGGGGACCAGACTGGGAATCTGTACAATAGGTTTTTTTGAGAATTAGCTGTGTGATCTCAGGCAAGTGACTTGACTTCTCTGGTCTCAATGCTCCCACCTGTAAAATCAAGCTTTTGGGCTGCAGTGTGTCCAAAGCACACCTCTTGGGTGTCCTAGACTCTTCCAGGGGATACTTGCTAGTCTCCATAACACAAGGGTGCCACAGCTGAGGTTAAGCTTTACAGAGAACCTGGCCACTTTTCCAGAGAAAATGGCTTGCGCCCAACATGTGGAGCTCAAGTGAAAGAAGCAGAGGGAGGTGCACAGGGCAGAGAACTGGAGAAAAACCAGACAAAATCCTGGTTCTTGTGCTTATTCTGCTCATAGCTTGCTGGCTCTTGGGTACTTTAAGCAAGTCTCTGAGCCTCTTCCTTCTCTAAAATGGGGAGAAAAATGCCCCCCACCTCTGAGTTCTTTGCAGGTTTGTTTCAAGACTAAAATGACACCCTAATGTCCGTGAAAGGCTCTTAAGGGGTAAGGATGGGGCTTCTGGGGCACAGAAGGGGCCTCCCTGCACAGCCATCCCCCCGGCTTCTGAGAAGTGGGCATCCAGGCCCAGACAGAACCATGGGCCTGCGGGTCCTTGCCTGAGACACTCAGACATGAACCTGATTCTTGGTAGCTGCCAGCGATTATGAAGAGTCAAAGATCAACCCTCCGGCCTCACTAAACTTTAGCATGCTCCTCCTGCTTGCCCAAATGCTACATAAAAATACGGGTAGACCTCAGAGAGAAGAGATTCTTACAGTGTGTGATAAGGTCTTTGTAACCCTAAGTCACTTAACCTGAGCCAGGGCAGTGAGAACGGGGTTCAGTTTACCCACATCGAGTTTCACAACATGTTTCCAGGAATCTTTCCGTGGTGTTAAGCAAGTCCCACCCATCCAAGGGAATAAATCCAGAGTGGGCCGAGAGCCCAGGTGGGAGAGACAGAGACAGGAGGGAGCCAGCCAAAAGCACAAACTGCACCGAGAGTGAACGCAAACCCAGAACTTGCAGGCACCGGGGAGGGTCACCCGCCTTATCAGTCGACACAGCCTGGACCCTGCTCTCCAGAGAGGGGAGGAGAAGCAGGCCCAGGCCAGGGGCCCTGAGTGGAATGAATAACCCCCATCTCCATGGCTCCCGCTCTTCAGTATCTCAGTGTACTAAGTTCAGACATCTCCCTCTTTGGGGATTTTATTGTTCTTACCTCACTGCTGCCTTGAACTGGTTTCTTCCTATCTGCTGTTTTCTAGCCCTTCCTCCCCTTTTATACAACTAAACCTTGCCAGAGATTTCAGGTTTCCATGCTTCTTTTCCTTTTTGAATAGGCCACCAGGAAACTCAGCCACTGTGTTTAGGTTATAAAGTTATTAGGGCCTGACACCTGCTGGCTCTACTATTTAACAGCAGGAGGAAGAACCTTTCTGGGAGCAGGGTGGGCTCCTTGCTGCATCTCCGTACTGACACGGGCACATAGTAGCTCAAACCTTTACCACAGCTCCAAGGACAACGGTCCTTGACAGGGATCTAGCATCTTTCACAAGCAAGTAGTCAGGCTTACAAGGTACTCACTCCATGGGGCCTGAAACAGTGCCTCCTGCTCAGAGTCCCAGACTGGAAGTGACACAAGGCCCCCGCTGGTGGCGCAAGGGGTTAAGATGCAGCACTGCAAGCGACCCACTGCTGCTTCAGCAAGAGTTCGATCCCCGGCCCCGGAGGTGACCCCGATGGTGTGGCAGACCTCTCCTGACCCGCCCACTGCTCCCCTCAGCAGTGTACTTGGTCAGTCGGCCTGTTCTGCTCCCCACTCTGTCCCGGGTGAATCCTCTCGCTGACCCTGCACCTCTGGCCTGTACCCCAGTTCTGTATGCATAAGTAAATCTTAAAAAAAAAAAAGAAAGAAAAAAGAAAGTGACATGAGTGCCCTCCAGGAAAGCACGACACAGATGAAGATGGCCAAGAGAAGAAAACAAACAAGGACATACCCGGACGGCCCGTCGAAAGTCACATGGGGGGAGCGTGACGCCGGCAACTGTTTGCAGCTGCTCACACAGGCAGTGCTCTGAAGCAGCTCCAGGCCGAGCAGCAGCCACCAGCTCATCATAAACCCTTCTGACACTGAAGAAACTCAGGTCCTTGGACGGGAGGGGCGAGGGGTGTGGGGTGCTGGCTGCTGCTACAGCAGCTCAGACCCCAGGGCCGGCCTCCTCCAGGCACAGGCTCCACAAGGCTGGCTTCGTGTGCGCGAGATCTGGGCTGTCCCATAGCCCCTCAGCAGGGCCCTGCACTGGGCTTAAGACTCTTCCACCCATTGTTCAAAGCCTTCAATCATGTATGAACACAAGGTCCCACAAATGATGCAGCAGGTCCTGCCCAAGGTCCGGGACTACAGAGTGCTTGACTAAATAAAAGTACTCAAGAAGGAACCTCTCAGGGCTGACTTCCTGCTGGGTCACCTTAAGGACAGAAGGCAGGTCCTAAAGGGGAAGTCAGCCACGTTTGTGTCCACGCCCCGCTCTGCGCTGGGGCCCAGTCTCTGGTTTCTTGGTGGTATGCCACAAGCTGGAAGGAGCAAGAGGGGAGTCAGACCATTGAGGGAAAGAGGTCTGGGGCTAGATTATGCCAGTTCCCATTTACCCCAGGTGTTGCGCAGGGCGTTTTATGAGCACTGCCTAGTTACAACAGCCTGCGCTTCACAGATGAGGGAAGCAGGGCTCAAGGGACTTAAGATCCTGCCAGAGCCCCATAGCAAGGAAGCGGTGGGCAGACTTGAGCCTGGCCAGGCTGGTCAGGACTTGGGAACAAAGGGACCTAAATGAGGGGCTTTATTCTCTGGGTTCTCCCTGCCTGTAGGCTAAGCGGGCTCATTATTTCTGCAATACTCCTTTTTATAAATGCAGGCACTTTTCGTTCATTTTACTCTCAGCAAGAAGGGGCCTGCCTCCGTCCCCAGGAGCTGCCTTTCCCAGAATCCAGAGTCCACATGGAGGCCACCCAACCCGGGGCAGGAATGCACCGCTGACCTCGGCTGCAGTCAGAGAACGGTCAGCTTCCCGGCTCAGGTGGGGACTGGGTGGGGAGGGGGCTGGGCCTGGAGCCACCCCACAGCGTCTTAGGGACTACACCCAGCCCAAGTGGGCAGATGGGGGAGGCCAAGCATGTCTCCCTGGGGTTGCACAAAAACAGGTCACGGTCAGGTCCACCACACACTCTCCTTCCTACTGAGAAGTCCAGAAGCTCCCCAGATAAAAGACAGGGGCTGTGGTTAGTCAGAGGTTCAGGGTCAGAAAGAGGGGCGCTGGGTGGGGAAGCGGTGGGGTTCTGAGCCTCCACTCCCAGCAGCTGCTGCCTGACCCCTCAGCTGCAGCCGCCCCCTCTCTTCTCAGGTTCTCCTTTCCCCACGTAGGGACGCTGGTGCACGGAAGAGTCAAAGTCAACACTTTTCGGAGGCCCAGGATCACAGCCACCCCCAGTTCCTGGGGGTGGTCTGCCCTGGTGGTCCTCTTCACTGACTGGGATAGCTTCCCTCTGCATCCCCCCACCCACCAGCTATCCCGGCCAAAGCTGGATCTTTGAGGACGAGGCAGCAGCAGGGGTAGGGGCCAGCCAAGCAGGATGTAGTGAGAAGTGAGCAGCTGGGTCTCCGCACCCCGCCCCCCCCAACACCAGCCTGAGGCCCACCCCACTCCCTCCTGGCTCAGTCTCCATGACAGCAGGGAGTGGAGGATGCAGTCCAAAGCAGTGGACACAGGGCCCACATTCCCACCCCAGACCTACAAAAATGGAATGTCTTGTTTTCTCCAGATCGGAGAAATGGCTCTTGCTCTCAGATTATCAATGAACCAAGGGCCACTATTTCATGAGCATTTATGTGTGCACAGCAGGGGGCCTAGCTGTTGCCCATACCCGCCCTGTCTGTCTCCAGGCCTCAGAGCCAGGGATGCAGATATTTACGACCACGGACCCCCCCGGGGCTCTTACTACACGGGGCTCATAGAGGTTTGGGCCTGGCATCAGGCTTGTAGCTTGGCTTTCTCAATCTACAGGCCTGGCCCCCCGGGGGCTGTTACAAAGCACGTCCTCATTTTCCGGGTGTGCCCAGACCCAGCCGGAGGCAACGGAACCAAACTGAGATGTGCAACAGGGCTGTGAGGCCTGGGCTTTGGGCCTGGCCCACAATGACACCTGGCTGAGCACGATGGGTGTGGAGGTGACAGGCAGGGGTCTAGAGCAGAGTTCATTCCCAGCTGAGGCCGCGGGTGATCCACCTCCCCGGCGGCCAGCTCCTCTCATCTTGCCCCGGGCAGGATGTGGGTTTGGGTCACTGACTGCGAGCCAGCGAGAGCCTCAGACAGCTGATGGGTGCTGTAGCCCTAGCAAGTGCCTGGTCCAGATTTGTTACTGGTGTCTCCAATCAGACTGGAAGTTCCTTCAGGGCTTAACTCTGTCAGCGCTAGTAGGATGATGTGCAATAAATCCTCAGTGGCTGATGGAGGGGGGCACGCTCGTGGTGCTCAGACCTAAGGGTTTCGTGGGGAAACTGAGGCCTGGCTTACCCCACCGCCCAGGGCCTTCCTGGCACCAGGGTCTGCCCTCTTTCTAGTGGTGCTTCTGACTCTCGAGGCACATGCAGGTCTTCTCAGGCTGGAGGGACTGAGACTGGCTTGTGTTGGGCTGTGTCACTCAAGAGCAGGCGCCAAGCCCAGGGGGACATCCCCGAAAGGCTGCTGGCTTCTAGCATCTGCTGCCTAGCCCTTCAAAGAGCTCTTTTAAAAATGTGTCCATAACCAATATAGTCTTGTAGCAAGATGGATGTTGCAGGAAATGAGAGTCTGAGCAAGAACAAGTGGCTTATCTGCAACGTCTGGTGGGAGCAGGCTCAGCAGGGCTCAGGCAGCCCCCCACGGTGGGGGTGGGGGTGGGGTTGCTGCCCCAGCGTCTCTGCCCCTTCCCTCTTCCACTCTGCTGGCCTGGACCAATCCCCTGAGCTCTCAGATGCCACGTAAACAGAGCAGACCCGGCTTGGGAAATCCCCACATCTGGCTCTCACGTGACCACGCTATGCCCAGAAGGCCGCAGCAGCTGGGAGGGTCTGAGCTCTGGGGAGCTCCGAGTTAACCCTCTTCTGCCACAGCTGGGCTCTTGGAGAGGAGGAAGGAAGGAGACCTGCACAGGGGCTTGTCCTTGGCGGGCTGCACAGGTACAAGAGGACCTGGTCCCTGGCTCTCTGGTCTTCCCCTGTGATTCACAAGGGCAGCTCTTTCTGTCAACTCTGGTCAGTCAATCTCAGGGGACACCCACTGGGTGCAGATTCATGCCAGTCAGATACTTATTGAGCATTTCCTAGTGCTGCCTGGCTGGGGGGCCAGGGCTGTGCAACCTCCTGGAGATGGTTCATGCCCCCCTTTCTACTGGGGAGGCCACACGTGCCCCAGGAAACCAGTGGAAGCCAGAGACCACCTAATGATAAGGCCATAGACGGCCTGGGGAAAATTCTCTGTGGCTCAAGTGTACGTATGTGGCTCAAGTTCATCGAAGTTTTTCCGCTTCAGCAATGCTAGCAAAAGAGAGGCCGTGTCAGCAGCGTAGCTGGGGTTGCACCCCGACCATAGGGACAGGAGGACACGGTTCGGCCAGCAGAGGACGTGGTGTGCTGGGATACTGACACCGAGGCTGACCAGATGTCCTCGGCCAGGCCGCGCTCTGTCCCCTCCGGCTGACTGGTGTGCAAACCCCAGTGGGTGGGGTGGAGGGCCTGACGGGGCCTGTGTCCCCACAAGGTTCCTGCTCACTCTGCCCCATCCCCAACGGGGCACTTGGCATGGCATTATAGCTGCTGTTTACTTTCTTCCCTCCCCGACCCAGCTGGGAGCGTGAGGACAAGGCCCTCACCATCCTGGCATCCCTGGGCTTCCACCACAGGGCTTGACACAGAGAAGCCACCAGGGGTTCGCTGGACAAACCTGTAAGATAGCTGTGGCCAGAATTGGGGAGCTCAGCTCCTGGTCTGGCAGGAGCCGCCTAATTCAAGGCAAGTCCGGAGCTGGCACTGGCAGAAGCCTACTTCCGGTCAACTCAGCCTTCAAGGGAACCCCTGACCCCGGGAGAATGGCCACTAGTGTTGGCTGAGTTCAGAGCAGAGAGCAGCTGAGGCCGTCGAAGAAGCTGGGACAAGCGGCCTCTTCATCAGAACCCAGCGAGCAATGCAAATGAGCAGCTGAGGGCGGCTTCAGGAACCCCTGGGCTCCAGAGCTGGGGCCCCGAACGCACCCACAGATCTTCCCACAGATCTGGGACGAGAGATGTTAAGCTCTGTGTGTTTGCAAGGCACCTGGGGGGGGGACCCCACAAAGTCAGTCTTGGATGGGGCTCTTGTCATTAGCCTCTCATCACTGCTTCACAAGGGCCTCGCCCTCCTGGCAGGGACAGTTGATGCAGCCAGCCCTGACCCCCACGCACACTCAGGGGGACGAAGGTGGCCCAGCGCCGTGCTGGGAGCCCTGGGTAACGGGGCGAGAGCTCCCAGACTTCTGCAGCCAGCGCCTTCTCCTAGGACGCTCGCCCAGGCAGCAGCATGGCAGCAGGAGGAGTTGGGTCCCCGCTCCGAGCACAGGTCAGCACAGGCCGTGAGGGACTTTCTGCACAGCCCGGCCAGCTCCAGGTCTAGCAAGAACAAAGCCCACATGAACTAAAAACGTGTCTTTCTACCAGGCGCCTGGGGCCTACGTGGCAACGCCAAGCTGGGGGCTGAGCAGAAAGTCGGGGGAAGCACTGATTTTTTTCCTGTAAGCATTGAAGTTTTACGAAACTTTGGAAAATTTTTCTTTGCCTTCACGTTTCAAAACTGACAAGATTACCCAAACGCCACGAGCCAACTCGGTTACGCCCACCACAGTGCTGTTGCTAAACAAAGTAACTTTAGATGAGAAAAAGGTGCTAACACAAGGGGTGATGCACATACCCCCCCATCTGTGTTTTCCACTGGCTTCATCTCGACTGGAAAGGCTGCCGCTCTTGTCACATGTCTAGAAACCAAAACGCCAAAGCAAGGAACAAGTTGTTTTCTGGCTGGGCCACCACGTGGGTGCTTCGTCCCCAAGCACTAACCCTCACAGAAATAAAAGGCAGGTGGACGCTCGTCGCTGCTTCCCGATGAGGCTGCAGGGGAGGTCAGTGGTGTTTCCACAGCCATTTTCCAAGGCCCAGGGCTGGGCAGGGGAGAGGACAAGTCTCAGAGTTCTGTCTCTGACTGGTCCCCCTGCCAGATCACCCCCTAATGGGGAAGACAGTGGCATACGCCTTCAAGAGGCAGCCCCACCTGGCCCATCACAGAGATGCAGCCTCCCTGCCACCTCACTGCCCTGACCCCTGGCAGCCATTAGCCCACGTGGCAGCCCACGACCCACTGCTGGCTTGGTGTCAGAATCCCGGGGGTGGAGAGACTCTCAGTGCCAACTCCTGGGTGCCGGCCCCAGAGACCCGTGTTCTGCAGGGTTAGCTGGGGCCTGGGTCTGTACCCCAAAAGCAGGCTGTGCCCATGTTGCCACCTTTCAGAGCCCCTTCTAGTTTCTCAGCAGAAGGGGGATGGTAGGACGGCAGAGGGGTGGGGGGCTGAGCAAGCAGGGCTGAGGAAGTCGAGGCTCCCTCCCAGCTGGGGATTTACCGCCTGGGAGGTTGAGAGGTGATTTCGGGGTTCGTGAGCCCTGCCTTCGCTCTCCCCTGCTTCGTGTGTGTCCAGGCCAGCAGGGCAGCAGGCTACGTGGGCGCTGGCCAGGATTCGTGGCACAGACAGACACGCGTGAGCAACGCATTCACTTTCTCCATGGCCTCACAGCCACATGGGCTGGCTGCGGGCTGCCAAGTCAATCAGACTTCTTTCATTTCCAATTAGTTGGCTTTGAACACCAAGGGTGACATCAGGTTGAGGACCCAGAGCCATGAAAATAAAAGCTGTTTAAAAAACATCAGCCCAGGGGAGTGATGCCAGAAGCAATGCCTCCCTCCACAAGACATGCTTAGTTTCGAGGGGCCCCTGGAGGGGGCCAGGGAGGTCTTGGCTGTGTTCACCGAGCAGTCTGGGCCCTTCTCACTGGAGCTGGGTGACGTGGACAAGCAAGAGCTTTGGAAATTACTTTGAAAAGTTTTGCTGAGACACCCTCTGAGGCCACCTCCCCAGACGTGTCTGCCCCCTGCTCACTTCCACTTTACCGGACACCTTCCCTCAAGCTGCTCAAGCTCAGCCCAGCACAGTCCCCTGGGCTGGGCTGGAACACCCAAGCAGGTGAATCTGGGTCCCGTGCATCCTCCGCTGAACTGGCCCCAGTTAAAGCTGACCAATGGCTGAGCAGCAGGGCCATGAGAACCCAGTGTTGTGCGTGGTGCTTAGGTCACAGGTTCTGGAAACCTCTCCTTATGTAACGTGTGACTCCTGCCAGGGTGCCTAGAGTGGCGATCCAGGTGACACAAGTCGGGGGACCTGGAGGCTTCTGTGCTTCCCTGAACATAACACTAAAGGTAAGTTGCATTCGGTTAAGAGTAGACAGGTCAACAGCTGGCGGTTTTAAATCAGTGGCTTCAGTGGCACATAGGTCAAGACAGGGCGAGAAGAGGTGTAGGTTCCACAGCTTATTGTAGCTGAAGAGGAAGATCATTCATTGAGGCAGCTTCCCATCTTCCATTCGGGAACATGAAGGTCAGAGAAGAGGAACTCGCCAGTGGGCGCAAACAATGGCAGGACACCCCTAGGACACACCTCCAGCAGTGCCCACCCTGACCCCCCTCTTTTATAGAACTCCACGCTTTGGGGGGCACAACTCGCCGTGCCTTGCTTCCTGGTGAGTCTCTGACAATGCCCCACCTCTGAGCAGGCACCAGGGGTCAGCAATCCCTAGAAGAGGCGCCCAGGCCCAGGGGTGCCTGCCCTGGGGAGGGAGAGGAGGTTGCAGGGTCTGCTCCACAGCCTGGAGTCAGCAGAGAGCCACGTGGCTCTCATCCTCGGGGCATTCTACCCATTGCATAGGGAGGAAACTGAGGAAGTTAAGACTTGCACATGGCACACATAGCGGGGAAGAGCTGGCCCACAAAACGTGGCATTCGGCCTCAGCATCCCTGCTTGTCACTGCAGAACACTCAGCAAAAGCTGGTCTGGTTTCATTTCTTCTCAGGCCAGGTGCCAGGCTCGTGGACTGGGAATAAATGCTTCAAGTGGGCTGTTTTATTCTCAAAGATTCCTTCTGACCTGAGGGTTCCTTTCGGAACCTATCAGTGAACACAGCATCACAAGCTCTGTTACTGGGAGCTCGCTAGTTGCCTGCCCGATCTCTGCTTACTCATTTAAACAAAGCAGGCTCTATTTTCTCCCCTATTTTCCAAATGGGACGTGAAGGTCAGAGGTTAAGAACTCATGAGCAAACACATGGAAGAGCTGGGCTTGAAACCCTGTGCCCAACCCTAAACTCTGAAGCCTGCTACATGCTTCTCAGTGAAGCTACAGCTGATCTCATTAACTCCATCCAAAAATGCAGGTTTTATGCTAGCTAAAATGGAAGTGTTCTGAGTTCTTTTCCAAAGAAAAGTAAAAGTGAACAGGATTTCACGGCAAACATCTGCAGAGAACAAACTTGCAATATGCTTGAGCAACCTCACTTGCATTTAAACGAACTACATACTGCTCATCACAGACCTCCTGGGTGGGATGGAGCAAGCCCAGGTCCTCGCCCTGCGGCAAGCCCAGCCGGATGATGCTACGGGATCCCAGGCCGCCTGCGCCCTCTAGTGGCGCAACTCAGAACTCCCCAGCTTTACAGGTGTGTTTCGTGTGTCCACGGGCTATTACCGTCCTGCCATCCGACCAAATGTCACTGTGATAAAAGTCTAGTTAGCTGTCTCCTAGTGACACTATTCTAGATACCCAGGGGGTGGGCAGGTGGGGTGCCTGGTCCGATCAGCTGAAAGGTCTTACGGGGAAGAACTGAGGTTTCACTGAGGAAGACAGTCCACCTGTGCTCGGAGTTCAGCTTAGCCAGTCCCCGCAGCTGGGCCAGCCAGTTCCCCGCCGGAAATCTCAATGCTGACTCTGTTTCTCTTGTTGAACCCTGACTGATACAGCAGAACAGGTAAGACAGTGCGCTCAGGTGAAGAGACTGGCCCAAGGTCACAGGACCAGCAAGCTGCAGGGCTGAGAGGAGAGCACCTGACTGGCGCTTCCCAGCCCCCACTCCCCAGCATCACAGCCCTGCCCCACGCCCCTCCGCAGTGGCTGGATCCTCATCATCTCTCCTGTCTCCGTTCACCAGCCAGAAAACCTTTCAGACCTAAGCCAGGCCATGTCCCCTCTTGTTAGACCCTGTAGTGGCGCTTTCAGAGTTAAAGTCAAAATCCCGCCAGTGGCCTACAAGGTCTGTGTTCCTCCATCCCCAGCCACATCGCTGCCCTTGCCTCCCTCCACTTCGTCCCCTCGTATTTCACACCCCAGCCACAAGCGATAGCACGCTGGCCAGCAGGCCCCCACCCCAGGACCTCTGCACTGCTGTACCCCTGTCTGGGACTGCTCTTCCTAAGTAACCTCGTCACGCTCTCACTTCTCTAACATATAGAGTCCCAGTCTCCACTCTCTGGTCCTGTGACCTTGGGCCAGTCTCTTCACCTGAGCTCACTGTCTTACCGGTTCTGCTGTATCAGTCAGGGTTCAACAAGAGAAACAGAGACAGCATTGAGATTTCCCGCAGGGAACTGGCTTGCCCAGCTGCGGGGGCTGGCTAAGCTGAGCACAGGCGAGCTGTCTTCCTCAGTGAAACCTCAGTTCTTCCCCGTAAGACCTTTCAGCTGATCGGACCAGGCACCCCACCTGCCCACCCCCTGGGTATCTAGAATAGTGTCACTAGGAGACAGCTAACTGGACTTTTATCACAGTGAGGTTTGGTTGGATGGCAGGATGGTAGTATGTATAGTCGGGTGGACACACTGGTAACATACAGTCTCTAACATATAGAGTCTGGGTGATGTGCCTCGTCACCCAGAGCAGACAGCCATTCCTGGAGGGCGGGGGCAGCCCTTACCCCTGCTGGGACACAGGTGATAAACAAGAAAACCCACAAGATAATTTGAGGGTGGTCAGTGAAGTGCAGGGAAGAAGAGGGGTCACTGAAGGGGGGTAGTTTCTCTGAGGTGAGACTGAAGCAGACATCTTGAGAAACTCAGGTGCAATGAGCAGGGGGGAGCATTTTAGGTAGAGGGAACATCAAGGGCAAAGGCTGTGTGGTGAGAATGAACTTGACCTATGTAAGGAACAGAAGGTTGTTGGGGCTGAGCACAAAATGCTGGGATTGGGAGGCTGAGAGAGGGCGCAAGCCTGGGGCAGGTGGCAGGCAACAGCCAGAGCACACAGGCTCTGTAAGCTGGTTTGTTCTGAGTGGGGATTTATGCAAACAATACATTATTGATACAGATTTTGAAGAGTTCATTCTAGTGATGGGATGGAGACAGGCTGGAAAAGCAGAGAGGCCAGGGGGAAGCTGCGGCCTCTCTGCAGAGACAAAGGAGGCTTCCAACATGGTGCCATGGTGGGGGCTTAGAGAACTGGACAGATCCACAGGTCAGCTCGGCAGGTGAGGGGAGGGAGGCATTAAGGGTGTCGGGCTTGAGCAACAGAGTGGATGATGACAGTGGGGTGGAAATGGGGTGGAAATGATGCCTGCAGGAAAGAGCAGGAAGAAGCAGGCTCCCTGCAGGGAAGGAGCAGAGATAAACCTGAGGCGACACTATCTCCCAGTCTTCCAGGTCACCAGTCCTGCCTCCTCCTCCTTCCAGGTCACCAGCCCTGCTGTAAGCTGCCTGAGCACATTCTCCCTGTCGACTCCACTCTCCCAGGCCCACCTTGGCTCTGTGCTTGGAAGACACCCCCCCAAGGGCTCCCTAAGGGCACTTGGGATTAACATGTGAAAAGTAAGAAACATGCAGAAGGCCCTGGCTGGGGCATCTGGGAAGCGGTGCCAGTTCTGTCGCAGCTGGGCGCCCCCACGGCTCAGACCTGCACTTGGTGACAGCGTGCAGGCAACTGCCCTCCTGCAGCTTGGTTTCTCATTGTCAGTCGGGAGCCCTATGACCAACTGCTGGCTCTGCGCAGCAAACAAGGAAACGTGCAAAGTGGCTACTAGCACAAAGTAGATGCTCATGAAATCATCCAGCCAGCATCACTTTCCCAAGGTTTTCTAGGTTGCAGGCAGTATCCTGAGCATGAGAACATACTACTTTACTGAATCTTTATTTTTAACCATATGAGCTGTATATTAGCCAGAGTTCTCCAGAGAAAGAGAACAGGGTGTATCAAGAGAGAAAGAGAGAAAAAGAGGTTCATTTTAAGGAATTAGCTCACATGTTAGTGCGGGTGTGGTCAGCCCAAGACCTGATGGAAGGCTGGGCAGACCGGGATGGCTGTGGTTCTAATCCAAAGGCGGCGTGCTGACCCGACTCCTTCTGGCACGGGGAAGGTCAGTCTTTGTGCTACTAAGACCTTGGATGAGGCTCTAGCCCACATTATGGAGGGTAATCTGCTCTCCTCAGAGTCCAGCAATTCCAAAGTTGATCTCATCCTCAAAACACCTTCACGGAAACATCCAGAGTAATGCTTGAATAAACATCTAGGTGCCACAATCCAGTCAAATTGGTTAAAATTAGCCATTACAAGGTGGGCATGAATATTATCCCCAATTTACAGAGGAGAGAACATGCACAGAGAGGGGAAGGGGAAGAGGCAGACTCAGCACCTGCCTCTGGCTCCCGAGCCGGCCCTTTCAGCCTGGCACCAAGTGGCCTTTATCATAACTAAATTTCTCCATCCATTCACTTCCTGTCCTCAGAGCAGAAGGCAGAGAAATGGAGCGAGGTTTTCCCTGGCTGGGGTGGCCTGGCTAGGGCCCGACCTTGTGCAGGAAGCAGCACAGAACCAGGGTCTCAGAAGTCCAGGTCAGGGGGAGACTTAAGAGCTTGTCTGGTCCGGTCCTTGCTACTTCAGGGGGACACTGAGGCCCAGAGTAGAGGAGAGCCTCACCCAAGGATGCAGCATTCAGAAGGTAATGCCATAGACCCTGCTTCTATAGCACCATCTTGAGACTGTCCCCGCCTGAACTGATTTACTCTCCTACAGGTCAGGTGGCTGCCACTGTCATCTGTGTTTAAAGAAATGGGGAAACTGAGGCACAGAGGTCATGAAACTTGCCAAAAGTCACACAGATTATGTGTGAGCCCAGGCCCAACCAGTATACTATAAACTTACCCAAGGCCCAGGGTAAGTTTCCTGGGGGATGGGATTGAGCCAGAACCCCACCCTAGGTTAAATGCCCCCCCCAACCCCCCCCCTGGAGGAGGCAGGTTCACGGGCCGCACAGCTTCCTGGCTGTGCACACCTGAGACCTGCCAGGGCCAGCTGAGCAGCACTCGTGCACACATGTCTTGCCTCCCAGTAGTCATGCCTCAAACAGGTGTGCAAACACCAGGAACAGAACGCAAGGCACAACATCACAGAAATACTCCAACCCCGGCACACGACCCACTGCCTGCGCGCCCAAACAGGTAAACACGCTTTCTTTCACAGCACATACTTATGAAGAACTGTACGTGTACACACACACACCCCACCTGCTCCCATGCACACCCCACATGCTCCCATACACAAACCAAACCAGGACTCAACCTCCCCCTCCCAAGAAAGGTGGAAAATAGCACTTTGACACACAAAACATACAGACGCATCCCCAGAAACAGACATGCCATGGAACTTCTCCTGCCCCGACTCTCATGGCACCCAGCACACCGGGCACTCACCGCTGAAGAGCCACAGGTCAAGGCACCAGGACTCAGATCTCTCCCCACACCAGAGACTACCACAAACCCGTGCTTATTTATACACTTCCCACGGCTCCACGGGCCAGACCCCCAGACGGCCTACCACCCACACCCATAATTCACCATCCCCATAAATGCAACACACAGGACACAGAGCTCCAGGAGCTCCAGCAGCCCTGAGCTCAGCACAGCCCTGACCCCCGTGGACCCCCACACCCAGGCATGTGCTGAGCGCATCCTCCCCACCGGGGAATGCTCTGAGGCGTCCAGCACACAGTGTCCCCTGAAGACTCGTCCTGCCTCTCTCCGTCTCCACCCCTCCAAAATTTCTGGGAGGGCGGGGTACCTGGCACCTGTTAGCCCAGTGCTGGGTGGCTGGTGCCCCCATGCCATCTTTGCCAACCAGGCTACCATGCACAGCCCCCACTCTGGCAGCAGGGAGAAGGCGCTCAGAGTTGGGGGTGGTGGAGAAAGTCTGCTGCAGGCATGAAAAACTCACAGTCACGCAAGTGCCACCCCCACCCCCCCACCCCCGTTTCGGTTTTGGATCTCACCTCCCAGGAGAGAGAACTCTGAGTCCACATTAACCCTTTGTCGCTACCTGGGGGGGTGGGGGAGGCCCCTCGCTGGGGTAAGTCACGGCAGTGCCCACCAGTGGTCAGCGCAGCTGGGGGGGCGGGGGGAGGGGGATTGGGCCGCTAACGTTGCTGAGCTTAGGCCCTCTGCAGACGCCTCCACAAACATCCTCCATGCACCAGCCTTCATCCCCACCGGACTCGGTAGGAGAAGGTTCCGTACACAGGCTGGGATCCAGGCGACTGAAAGGAGTAGCTATCCCCGCTGCCACAGGGCGGCGGGCAAGGTCAAGCAGCCCCCCTCCAGCACCCCCCCCCCACACACACCCCGAAAGTCCTCCGCAGGATCCCGAGAGAGGCGCAGGCACGAAGCAGGAGGGGAGGTTGGAGGGAAAACGCCTGGAGGCTCTCTTACCTGATTTCCTCTTGGAACTGCCATAGTCTCTGAAAAAGAAGCAACAACAGATAGACATGGTTAGGGCCGCGGTCGCGCGGGACTCGGCGGCTGCGGGCTGCAGGTTGCGGCTGCAGGGCGCCCACGGGCCGGCTGCGGTGGGTTCCCTGCGCTGGCGC
>NW_004567112.1:15903269-15949451 GCF_000260355.1 Condylura cristata | reverse complement strand
CTGTGGCCTGTTTCCTCCCACTGCATCCCCCTGTGCCTGGTCTACTGATAGCTATATGTTGGCTGTAGGCTGAAAGTGGAGCCTTTTCTCTTAGGGGCTCAGGCTGGAGAACTGGAGGTTCAGTCAGGGTGAGGACACAGCCCAGAGAGCCAGTAGCAATGCATTAGCCAGGAATGGTAGACCCCGGGGTTCAAAGCCTGTCGCTGCCACCTGACAGTAACTGTTGGATGGCCATGCCACTTAGTAGTATCTCCCACCTCCCCTGGCTCACCAAGCAGACAGGAGCCCATCTGCTCAGATGGCCCAAGATCAGCCTGCAGATCTCATCCTCAGCCAGCTCCAGTCTTTCTCCTGCCCTTGGCCCCTCCCACCAGTCCCTCCCATTCTCCTGTCCTCAGGGCTGCTCTGGGGGACTGGCAGGGGATCCAGCTAGAGACTAGGCAAACACCCTTCATTTCCCCCAGGTCAGTCTGCCAGGTGCCTGCCTTTGGTCACCGCAGTAGCCAGCCAGCAACAAGTCTTGAGAGCAGACAGCAGGTTGACAGGTTGAACCACACAGACCCCTTGAATTCTGATTCTGGATGTTTGGGGGTGGTATGGGTTTGGGGGGCGTTTGTGACACTCCAAGGTGTTTGCCTGCACAGACAAGAGTAAGCTCCATTTCCCAAGCTCCTTAGTTTCACAGAACTACTCATTGGGCTCAGAACCCAATGAGTAGGGACACTGGCGCCAGGGCCAGGGTTTTGGATATGGTCTCACTCTGCCGCCCTCCTGCAAGAGCACCCAGGTATTCCACGTCTCCTTCAGCCCTCACATCCACACCAACAGAGAGGTCCTTATCATGCCCTTTTTATGGTGAAGAAGCAGGTTCATCCAATGTGAAGGTCCCCTGCCTGGGGAAGCCCAGTGGTCTAGAAGCCCATTAAAAGGAACGAAAACTATGGCGTGTAGAGGAGAAGCTGGTGAATCTCTTCCTTCTGAAAGGCCTCAGGAAGGTGGGAGGGCTCCCATTTGCCCCTGTCTTCCCATCTGGGGCCCCCCCGAAAGGACTGCCTAAGATATGTTCGCCTTCCTGGGGCAGGAGGGAGGCGGGAGAGCCCGCTCAGGAGCTTGAAGCCCCACCGTGTGGTGGATTCCTAGTGAGGAGGAAGCTTTATGAGGTGGCTGTGTCCTGCCCCGCAGACCTCATTTTAGGCTGTTTCTGCAGTGAGGCCTGCTCAGGAACGGGACGGCCGGCTGGGAGGAGCTGCCCTCCCCGGCACCACCTCTCTCCACTGCCCACCAGGAGAAACTCCTGGACCTAAGCCCCCTCCCTGCGCCCACCAGGCCGGAGAAGGAGCTTCCTCACACCGATGGCCACCTTCTCCCCGCTGTATAGCTGATGCCCTTTGAATGTGTCAATAGCCCCAGTGGGAACCATTTTTGTGTGTCAGGGGAGCACACAACTCAGTCGCTGAGTGCCTGAGTGCCAGGCCTGGCCATTCAACAGGATCATCTGGGAGCTGGCTAGAAATTCAGGAGTGGGGTCCACCCCAACTTACTGCTTCGCTGCACCTCCAACCAGCGCCCCTGGAGGTTCCAAGGGAGGAGAAGCAGTGCTGGCCAAGAGCCTCAGCCCCAGCGCACTCAGCTTCGCCCTGTCATTACGACTCTGACAGGTGGGCAGCAGTGGGCTGAGGGGTGCTCTGGCACCCACACATCATATGTACAAGGCCCATCACCCCAAGACTCATTTATGCTCACCAGAAACAATGTGCTTGCCAAAGGGCTTTTGAGACAGCTCCCCCAGCCTGCTTGTCCTGGCCAGCTGCCCGCCAGCTAGAGTGCAAGCCTGACCCTTCAAGACCTCTGACACCCCTAAGGGGATGTGGCCTCAGGTACTGCAGGTGAGGCAGCAAAGCCTAGCAAACTACACGACTTACTTGGTCACGACTGGTAGGTGAGGCTGGGACTGGGAGCTGAGAAGCCAGGTCTGGCTCTGGGGCTTGAGACAACTGTGCAAACACTGTCCCCTGGGAGCAGCGCCTGCAGGAGCGGCCGAGGCCAGGCCAGGCTGCAGCAGAGGCAGAGGTGCTGGAGTGGGGGCTGAGAGTGAACGGTGGGAGCGGCGGGCCTGGAATCCTCACAGGCATCTGGCCTCCGGTCTGTGTGGGTGGGGCTGCCCTGATGGGAAACCTCCCCGAGGTTTCCGGTTGGGCACCTTTCAGCTAACCCCGTCCGTATTTTTTGCTGCTGAATACGTTGAGAAGCAGCTTAGGTATCCAGTGGCTGGGACTCCCCCAGCCCTCACATACCAGGGTTTGGGGAGGAAATGGCTCCCCACCCCTGGCACGCCCACTCCCCACGGCTGGCCATCCCAGGCCTGGGGTGGACAGTGTCTTCTGTAGGGGTCTAGTTCTCTAACGACTCCAGGTCCCTCTCCCATCCTCCCAGCTGCAATTCTTGCCCTGAGTGGGCACTGATGGCATGCACCCCGCCGGTGGATCCACTCCTGGAAGGTCACAGTCTAGCCTGCTTCCGACTTGCTGCTGAATCACCATCTCCCAGGGAGGACAGGAAGGAGAAGGGAGGGGCAGGAGGGAGAGCATCTTCCTCCAGCAATGCCAGAAGCTAATGTAATTGAAAAGCCTCTGGGGCTGTGTCCTGAATTGTTCCATCAGGCCATGCAGCCTTCTCTGCAGATGGCCCGGGGGGCACTGAGATCCCAGGCACAGCGACTACCTGGGCCAGTGCTCAGGGACTTGAGATTCAGGGTTCAAGCTGGAAATGGTCCCCTCTCCCAATTTAAATAGGGACTCGTGACCCCCCCCCCCCCCACCATATTAACTGCTCATCTCCTGGCCCATCTTAATGGGTTAGTACTATCTTCCCAGTGAGAACTTGTTCTGGAAGCTAAAAGACCCAGCTCCACTATGCCACTTGCGGGCTAGGTGGTCATCTTGAATATCTTCTTCACCCTTGAGCCTGCACTTAAAATTCTCTGTCTGTAAAATGAGGGGAAAATGAAATGGACAGAGCACATAAAGGGTTGGCATGGTGCCTGGCACAAAAAATTCTACATAAATTGTCCTTGTTATCATCCTTTCATATCTGGCCCTGACTCCATCCCAGAAAGTATGTTTAAACGTGGACCCAGAGAAACCCTCGAAAGGAAGGGGCTTAAAGACTGCATCCCAGCCTGGCAGCCCAGTACCCAGGGTGGTGCCGGCCCCACTCTCAGCTCCACTCTCGTCCACCCACCTGAAGCAGCCTGTTTCTACACTGGGTGTTCGCACAGGGCTCACCTGGCAACATCGTATTTCAGGGTGGCATTGACCCAGGAGCGCTGATGTCCCCTGGGCTCACTAATTGGGCTGCATTTCACCTCCCAAGGAGTGACCAGCTCTCAGAGCCACGAACCATGAAAGAGAGGGTCTGGTACTGTCTGCTAGCACCCAGGGGACCACCTGAACTTTTCCCCTTCATCTCTCTTGGGGAGACATGCTGTGAAGGGGTTTGGAGACAGCAAAGAAGTAGAGGCTGGATGGAGGTTTGGGGGTGGGGGACATGGAACAATGCCATGTGTGATTGTGTGTTTGTTTTTTGCACAGTCTCCCTGCTCCCTGCCTTGAGAATTGCCAGCAGGCGTTTGGCCTTCAGTGCAATGAAATGGGCACAGCTGGTGTTAATCCATGCTGTAGATAAGGGGACTGAGGTCCTGAGGACATAGGCAGCTTGCTAGGTGGGGAAAGCCTGCCCCAGAGTAGTCCCACATGGCGGCCAGACGGCCAGGGCTGTGTTGCAAGGAGAGACACACACAGCATCCAAGTGAGGAGTGAGCATGAGGCCAGGTAGAGCCCAGAGGCACAGAGGTCAGGCTGGGCCAGCTCTGGGGTGGTTGTGGCTTTTCTCCCATGGGGCATTCTGGGTGATTTGGGGTCTCTTCTGCAGCCTGCTGTCACCTCTCCTCTCCCACTTGCTCTTCCTCAAGTGCCCTGGCAGAGAGGACACAGGCACCAACTTCCAGGCTAATGCTCCCACCCTCCTGTCTGCTGGCTGACCTTGGCTGCTCGTCCTGGGACGCCCATCTGCAGGTCCTGCTGCTGCTAGGAACTGCGCGAAAGCTGGGCTGCGCTGCCAGATGGCTACCTGCGGGCGACCTTGAAAGCTGTGTGGTCCTGGGCACTGCGTGGTGGTACCTAGAATGTGGGGGCTGGGGCCTGGGATGCAGCCTTGGCCGGGGCAGTGGGGAGGAGCGTTTGAGGTATGTCATGCTGGCTTCACTGATGTCACCAACCAATAAACACTTCCAGCTCCTGCTGCGAGGCCTGTGCAGGCACAGCAGAAATCTGTGCCGCGCTCCTGGCCTACAGTCTTGAGGTGAAGTTGGGAGAACAAAATCACAAAGCAGTGAGAAAGCTGCAAAGCTGGCTGGGAGCCCATCTGTGCTGGGTCACAGGAGTGGTCCCCTGTGGTGCAGAGAGGTCCTGGGGCTGTAGGACATCCAGGCAGCTTCTTGGAGGAGGGAAGCTGCAGCAGATCCTTGGAGGATCAGGGGGGTATGGGTTCCTGGGGAGGGTTGAGAGGGGAAAGCTCTAGAAACAGGAATAAGTAGCTCCAAATGGGAGGAGCAGAACTTGGGGGGGCAGTGAACAAATAGTGTAGCAGGGGGAGGTCAGAATGGGGCCTTTGGTCTCTGGCTGTGAATCCAGGTTTCAAAATCAGGGGGAGGTATAGTCAGAGCGTGGCTGCAGGAAGCGCTCGGCTGAGAGGCCACAGAGTCAGGGGCTGCGGCGGGAGGTGGAGGCATCTACTTCCTGACTGCTGGGCGGGCTCTGCCCCTTGGGCTTGTCGGTCACCCCCTGGCTTGTGGACCTGGGCGAGCCTCTCAAATGACAGGCTGCGACCTGTTCACGAGTTCTGAGATCCATTCAGTGGGTCCCAACAAGCATTTCAAAAAGATAGAGTAAGAGGTACTCATTGCCACTTAGTGCCAGGGAAAGACAAGTCAAAACCTGTGTGACGGCCCGTATCAAAAAGACGAGAAACGGGACCCTCCCTGGTGGCGCAACTGGTTAAAGCACAGCACTGTAAAGCTGGCCACAGCCACTTCAGCATGAGTTCGATCCCCGGCCCCGGAGGTGACCTACATGGCACAGCAGACCTCACCTGACCCGCCCGCTGTTCCCCTCAGCAGTGTATTTTGTCGATCTGCCTGTTCTGCTCCCCACTCTGTCTCTGGTGAATCCTCTCACTGCCCCTGCACCTCTGGCCTGTACCCCAGCTTTGTATAAATAAAAATAAATCTTAAAAAAGATACATGCTAAGAATAAAAAGACCAGAAACAGCTGGTGAGGGTGTGGAGGAAAATGGGACCCTCTTACACCGTGGGTGGGACTGTAGACTGTCAGCCCCTTGGAAAACAGATCTCCATGTGAACTGGCAATTCCCTCCTAGGTGTCTACCCAGAGACGGCAACAGCACTAATTCAAAGGGAGGCACACGCCCGCCCTTGCTCCTCACCAGGTAAACACCATCCAGGTGCCCAGGGACAGACGGGTGGGCAAGAAGATGTGGTGTAGACACAATGGAATACTGCCCAGTTACTGAAAACAAAATGGGTGAAATCTGGCCATTTGCGCCAACAGGGAGGCAGCCGGAGGGGATTACGGTAAGTGAAATAATTGGGGGGGGGGGAGACAAATACCAGATGATTTCACTGATATGGATTTAAAAACCAAAACAGACAAAACCGAACCCAAACCTTGACACCTGCCTGCAGATCTGAGGCTACAGGGAGGGGAGGGGCCGGATGGAGAGCGGAGTGTCCCGAGGCTTGGTGGTGGGTGTGCGGGTAACACGCGCCCCAGGTGGCGTGAACCCTAAAACAAACGCAGTGATATAAACCAACATTACCTCTATCAACGTAATTTAAGAAATACACTGAGAGCCCAGCAGGGGCCTTAACAGAAGGAGAGAGGGAGAAGCGCGGACTCGGGTTACCCACGGCGAAGCCAAATACTGTTTGTGAAGCTCGTTTCAGACGCCTGCCGCCTGCCTACATGTTTGTCCATTGGTTTGGGATATGAAATGTCTCACTATGGGAGCAAAGTGTTAAGACTGACAAATTCTCAGGACCTCAGTTTCCCCCTCCCTTAATGAGGCTACAGCCTGTAGGCTGTCCCCTGGGGGAGAAGCACAGTGAGGGTGCCCGGTCAGACGCCAGGCGGGGAGGGTCCGAGAGAAGGGACTCAGGGGAGTGGAGGCCTGGGGACGCCGGGGCAGCTTCCCACCGATGGCCCTTGCTCAGTTTGTTCTGGCTGTTGAGTGCCTTTGCACGCATGGCCTCTCGGGTAGTGACCTCTGAGTAAGACAGACAGACAGGCAGACAGACAGAGGGGCATGAATGCTGCTCTTTGCCCCTGTGTGCGCCCTGATGTAAACCCGTGGCTCTGAGGGCCCTTGTGTCCAACAAGAATCTGTCTTTTCTCTGTGGAGTCGTGTTTCCAGGGTTCTGAGAATGGGGCCCATTGTGAACATGTGGACAGTCCGGAGAGGCTGGAATTCGCCCCCAGCGAAAAGCTGGACCCCTGGGAAGAGAAGGGGTCTCGGGAAAGGCCGATGCAAGGGCTCTGGACGACTCCAGAAACCTCTGGACATTTTCCTGGTCTCCCCAACATCCTAAAGGCTCTGGCCTTTGGCCCTTGCTTCAGCAACAGCAGAAGGTTGGCAAGTGCTGCCTGCGGCTGCCTCCCGGCGGCCTCACCATTCTGGGCAAAGACCCCTGTGTGTCTCCAGCCCGGGGCTGGGCTCCCTGTGTGCAGACCTCAGAGCAGAGGGCAGATGTGGGGTGGAACCTGTTGCAGCCACCTTAGCTGGTGACACAGGCCAGTCGCTTCACCTCTGTGTCTGCCACTGTCAGAGCGGATACAGGGGTTCCTTTTTTCTAGTGTGGGATGACCTGGATAATGTGAAAGCTCTTAGAACAACACTGTCTGGTCCATGAAGGGACACTGGCCAGCAGCCTGGGTTCATGAGAGGAGCTAATCTGAATGTGGACGGTGACCAGCACGTGAGATGTTCCGACTGGCCCTGCCTCACGGGCATGGGCGACATCAGCCCCTGGCTCTGTCCCCCAGGTGCCCAGGGCCTCCTCCCAATGTTGACTGACAATGTTGACTGACAAGCAGTCGGGTGGAGAGGGAGGCTGGGTGGGGGCAGAAGACAAAGCTGGTTTCCTGGAGTGCACGGGAGGTGGTTTGCCTGCTCTCTGCTCCCAGGCTGCTCCTGGCCCAGGGCCATCCACGGCAGCCACGGGACCGCAACAAATTTCAGGGATGGAGTCGACGACAAGTTCCCGGGGAGAAGCACAACTAGGTCCCTCCATGTCTCCCCAGGGCACTTGCCCGCTGCCCATCCGTCCATCCTTGTTTTAAGGAAGGGGCTGCTGAGGACGCCGCTGGGCCTGAGCAGAGGTGTGCTGGGAAGCGTGCTGCCCTGCCCCGAGAAAGGCCACCTCCCAGTGGGAGTCGAGCCACACCCCCAGGGGGAAAGCCTGGGGTGACTTGGGGCCTTGAGTGGTCAAAGGCACATACTGGGGGAGCCAAGGCCTTGGTGATGTGAGAGTGTCACCTAGGGGGTGACACTGGGAGCTCGAGAGGGCACTTGAGAAGGTCGTGGGGAGCCGGCCTGCCTGGCCCAGTGGGGTGGGCCAAGATTGGGCTGTCTGTAGGAATCAAGAAACCCAGGAGTAAAGCTACTTTGCCAAGACCACGTGCCTGGTAGGTGACAGGGCTGAGTAGACCAAGCCCCATCTAAATGACTCATTACATTCACATCCCGGGGCTCCCAGGGGCCTTGGCCTTCACTGGCAGGAATGATGGGGGAGCATGAGGCCCCTGAGGCTGCAGCAAGTGGCTGACTCAGTGAGGCTGCTGCAGAAGAGGCCCTATGCTGTGATGCACCGGAAAGGCAGGACAAGGGGGTCTCTGGCCAGGGCAGTTTGCTCAGGAACTTGGGGTGCTCCCGGGACAGCTGGAGTGGGTCTTCCCAGGGTCAGCCAGCTGCCTCCTTGAGCATGTATGTGAGAGAGGGAGACTAAGGAGGGTTCCGAGAGGCGCAGACGTGGGCCAGCCGCCTGCCTTGCCAGAGCAGCCTCACGACCCCGGGCCCACGTGTGACCTGGGGGTGGCTGTCCTTTTCTACACCTGTGTCCTTGACTGGAAAAACCAGGACATTGGTTAGGACCCACCTGACTTCTGGAGAGGCCTCAGCTCCAGACCCCAGGCAGGCCTGCTCCCCACTTGCAGCAGGAGGGGCGACCTGGGAGCCCCGGATGACCCCTGCCTCAGGCCTGCTCCCACCAGCTCCTCCCTGCCCGAGCCTGTCTTCTCTCACTGCTCACCAGGACGCCCAGTGCAGATCCCCGCAGGCAGCCTGGCACACGGACCTCTGAGCTGCTGCTGCTAAGAAGTCCTCTGCAGCCCTGGAACAGGCACGGTCTTGGACCCAGAGCACAGTGGGGAAGTGGGGGGCAGTGGCCAGGCCTGGGTGGGAGTCAACAAGAGGAGCCCCCCACCGAGGGAGCCTTTGTTTCCTAAAGGCGGTTCCAAGCCCATGAGTAGGAGTCCGTCAGTGTCCTTAGAGCTGCCATCAGGCTAGCGACTGAAGTGCTGTCTGCCTCAACTTCCCCATTTAGAAAGAAGGAGTAATGACGGCACCTTATTTTGGGGTGGCCAAGAGAACTGAGATTTACAGGTATCTTATTAGTCACGTCAACTTGAGCCAAGAGAACTGAGATTTACAGGTATCTTATCAGTCACATCAACTTGGTGACTTATCTGTCACCACCGATCTTGCACGCTGTTTCTCTGGGCAAGTTAAACGCCCTCTCTGAGGCTCCATTTCTCTTCTGTAAAATGAGGGGATTACGGGAACCTCCCCATCGGAGTGTTGTGAGGCGACTGTGAGCCCATACGTGCCCGTGCCCAGGGCTCAGCATGGTGCCCGGGGGGAGGGAGATACCTGCCCCTGCTCCTCAACTGTAATAAGGCAATAGCAGTAACAACGAGCAACCTTGCCTGTGGTGTGCAGACACCTGAGGGCTTCTGTGAGGCCCAGGCAGGTAAGAGCCAGCCTCGGCAGATCTGCCTGGGTTCTAGCCATCTCTGTCCCTCGGCAGCTGGTGAGTCAGGCGACCTCTCTGCCTCAGTGGTATTATCTACCCCATGGATGCAAATATCAAATGAGCTAAAATATGTAAGTTGTTTTCTGCTAAACACCTGGATTCCTGGAATTGCTTGGCTGGAGTCACGTATCACATGCCTGGGCCCTAGTCTGTTGCCTGTACCCCTCGACCTTCGGGAAGCACCGAAGTCAAGGCATAGCCCGCCCTGAGGGGAGCTGGACACTCTTCCTGGGGGGTAGAGGGTAGAGTTCCAGGTGGGCACCCAGTGGGCCACTGGACCAACAGGCCTGGAAGTGGCCCACTGCAATGGGTACCCTCACCCCTCGGCAGGGGCCCACTCACTGGCCAGGCCACCTCGGACCTGCCCCAAGGTCAGGCTGGACTTGCCCCTGGTTGAGGGGCAGTTTGCATAAGGGCAAAGCAGCTGGAACTACAGGGCAGCTCCGAGTCTGAGCAGCAGCCCTGCCCTGGGGCTCACACGTGCCTCCTCTCAGATGGGGCAGAGCGCAGAGCTGGGCTGCTAGTGGGCACCTATACCCTGGGGTTGGGGGGGGGGGTTTTAAGCCGCGCTCTCGGGTCTTTTTTGGGTGTTGTGGAGGGGCTCTAACTGTGTTTTGTTGTGGGGTATTGTGTTCACCTCTGTAAAAGTTCTAGCAATGATTGGAATAATATATACTCAGAACCAGTGAATTTTACATCATATAAACTACACCTCAGGAAGGCCCTCTGAAAATCCCGACTCCTTCTAGCCCTGAGCACTGGGGTGGGCTTTGCACAGCTCCCTTCCCTAGAGCCCTGGGCTGTGTCCAGGTCACCTGTTCCTCACATGTTCACCTGTGCGTCTGGGGCTTCTCGACTCCCCATGTTGTGAAAGGGCCATGTCTTAGAGAAGGGGTGGGGTGGCTGTAGGGCTTGGTCTTGGCCTAGGACTCAAGCCAAAGTCAAGATTCAGTTTGTGGTTGAGGGGGAGCTGCCTTTCAGGGGAGCCTCCAGAACCAGCTGTGTCTATCCTGTTGGTATCATGCAGCTCCCCTCCTCAGAGGTCTGACTACTCCACAGGAAGCCCCTCACGCCCCAAGACCTCCTAGGCCATGGGGGACTTGGTGAGTACACGTGGGCCCCTGAACCTTATGCCCTTCCCAGGATGGGGCCTGCTGGAAAATGTCAATTCTCTTTAAAGAGGTCTCGGAATGTGGAAAGTGCCCTCAACTAAACCTTCGGCTGCCCCCACCCACATGACCATGCAATGAGGAGTCCTGATTCAACTATTACGCCCTTGGGTCAGAGTGTGGGGTCTCCATGGTGTAATTTGGAGCTAGTGGCCCTAGCCACTACTTGTGCTTCGATCCATCACTCCTGTGTGACCAGTGGGGGTGCAGACCTGGCATTAACAGGGCTTCACATTTAGTCTGATCCTACAGTTCCTCATATGCAAGTAGGAGGCAGGAACCTCACAGCACGGTATTGATGGTTAAACAAGAGACTGTGCTCAAGAGGGCGTTTTGGTCACACGCTGGACATCCCAGCTGAGGCTGCAGACCCGCCAGGATCCCAGCAGCTACAAAGCCCTACGTTGCCACAAGGGGGCGCTAGATACACACCTAGCCCAAGAACTAAGCACTCAAGTGACCCCAAGTGAAAGCGGTGCAGAAACTCCACCTTAAAACCCAACTTAGAGGGCTTGTGAAAGGGAAGTGGTCACACAATCCCCACCATGCTTGTCTGCTCCATTCCTTCTGTGAATGTCTTCTGTTCCCACAGCATCATCCCAGACCCTGGCAGTTAACATGTTTGGGTTATTGCAGTAACGGGCTGTATCTCAGAATGTCAGGCCCAGGGAAGGGCCCCAGAGAACCACAAATTCTGCCCGCACAGCTATTTCTGAAGTATGGGCAGGGCTCACGACTATCCAAGGACATCTGGAAGGACACTGGTTGCCCCATGGTCCAGTCCCCTGGGCCCAACATAAGCCAACATCCTTCTCTTCCAGAAGGGGGCTTTTAATTCCTTATGATGTCCCGGTCTCAGGGACTTTCTCATCCAGCTGCCTTTCTCCACTGGAAGGGAAACTGAATGAGCCCCGTTTCATGGTGAGGAAATGAAGCCTGGGGAGTTTAAATCACCCCCAGACCTCACAGCAGGTGGAGCAGCACCAGGCTGCTGGCCTGTGCCTGTGCTCCTTGCTGCCCCCACAGCAGTGAGCCAGACCCTGCCTGTGCTGGCTGTGCACCCCGGGGCCCCCACGAGCCCTCAAGACAGGGCTGAGCCAAGCCCACTTCCAAGCCCCGTTCTTTACACCGAGAAGGTGTACACAGGCTTGAATGGACGAACGCCTCGCGCCTGGATGCCAGTGGAGGAAGCCTTGCTCTGGGAGGCCAAGCCCCTCGGTTCAAGGTTCAGCTGTGACCTGCACCCCCAAGGTGCTGGCCGGAGGGGAACCAACATGACAACAGCAAAGCAGGTCTCAGGGTCTCCGTGGGGGCTCAGCCCTCCCTTGGAGCCTCCAAGGGGCACTGGGGCCTTGGAAACAAGGGAGTGGCAGGGGGCTCTGGGCACCCGCATACCAGCACCATCTAGGGCTGAGGTTTCAGCAAAGCACAGAGAGCACAAGTCTGAGAAGCTACTGGGGGGCACCCCCCACCCCTGTACTGGGATACTGTCCCCTACCCCACCCATCGCCCCCATTCCTGCATGAGGGAGTTGAAAACGCCACACTGGACCTGAGAACAGCACCCCTTTTCCCCTCCTGCTTCCCAGAGCTGACTCCTGTCAAGTGGACGGCATACAGCATCCTGTGGCTCCCTCCCTCCCTCCACCAGGTTAGAGGGGGCAGGCAGGGGACGCACAGGGTTTACTTACACAAACTTCTGTGCCATCCTGCCCCGGCCCGTGACCCGGAGCCCCCAGGCCAGCTGTGTCTCTTGCCCCTCAGCATAAAGGTCTTTCTGTGCAGCTGAGTGGCACAGGGCCTGAAGGACAGTGAGGTTCACGCCCCCCGCCTGATTGGTGGTGGCAGGAAGCCGTCCCGGGACGTCCGCTGACCTGGACCAGCCACGCGTCAGGCAGCCAGGCCAGCAGGAGGGTTCTCTGCCCTGACCCCAAACCTCCAGTCCCTGGGGTGGGAGCAGGAACTCGAGTTCCCAAAGCCAGCAGATGCTAGCAGGGCAGGGGCAGTGACCCCTGGGTCTGCGCCAAGTGGGCAGAACTTCCAGGGAAGGGGGCTCGGGGGAGACCCAGCAGGGCCACCTGCAGTTTGATCTAGTCCTTTCTGAGTGGTCACTCTATACCCCGGCCTGGGCTGAGCGAGGAGAGGGAAGAGGAAAAGTTCCCGCTTACTGAGCATCGTGTCAAAGTTTAGATGTGCTCACGCCTTTGGACTTGACAACCACCTCGAAAGCTGGTACTTTGGACCCTTACAGATGGGAAAACAAATAGAGGCAGAGGCGGTTGCCTCACCAGGTCACTCAGCCTGCTGCTCAAGCAGCTTGCTGTCACTGGGGCTGGCGCAGGTTCAAAACCTCAACCCAGCGGGAGCCTGGGGCTTGAGCTCATTCGTCCTAGCTCTACCCACACTAGGTGCTCTCTGAGTCTGCCGAGTGAGGGAGGCCGCAGACTCTCCCAGGGACCTCGCCAGAGCTTCCGATGCCTCCCAGGGAAGAGGAAGGAAGAGGGTGACCTCCGTCAGCACCTACTACGTGCTCCATGAACCCCTTCATCTCACCCTCCTCTGCACCTGGAGGACATGAAGCGAGGGCTCCCTCAGCGCCTGGCCACGCGGCTGACAGCGAGCCTGATTCTGTGCCCCGGTGGACTCCTGGGGGGGGGGGCAAGGCCTCAGTGCATCCCGCTGCACTGCCACACGCCCTCTGCCTTCCTGAGGGGTCCCAGAGGCAGGATCAGCAAAATCTCCTGTTGTCAGGGCTCTGCTTTCCCAGAGGGGAGGGTAGCCACAGACTCCATCCCTGTCTGAAATGTAAATGGGAGGGGGCTGGGAGAGCCTGCAAGGGGTGCTTTTTCTTGGATCTAATCTGTTCCCACCCTAGCCCCAAAGCAGTTGCCTGCCTCTGCCTGGTCCTCCTTCCCTGGCAGCCTCCTGCAGAGCCCTGGAAGACAGTTCCAGGCTTTCCTGGTCTGACCTCCCGGCCCCGTGCCCTGAGAGGCCTGCCTCCGGGTAGGTAGGACAGCCTCCCTTTCCCTGTCCCACAGCGGGTGCTGGGGGTGGACCCCTGGGCCAGATGCAAGCTGACACTGGGCAGGCTGGGGCAGTTCTGAGGTGGCTGTGGGCCCACCACCTCCCACCCCAGGCCCCTGGAACATTGGGCCATTGTTCTAGGCCACACAGAGGGCAGCTCTGTGGCCCTGGGGCTGACGAACAGAAACCAGTTTAGCAAGGCTCTGCTCCTCCCAGGCGGGTTCAAGAATTCAATCAGGATCATGACCAGCTTCAGTGGGAAGAAATGACTGAGAGGACACCAGGCCAAGAGCAGAGAGAGGGTAGCAGGGAGCAGGCAGAGACCCTGGGCTCCCAGCTGCCCTGCAGGAGATGTCAGAAGTGGAGCTGCTGGTCCTTGAGCTTCCAGGCAGGTGGGCTGGCAGAGCTTGAACAAGAGAGGGGCGCACAGCTCGGGTTGTCCAGCCCTGGCCTCTGCCTCCCCTCCAAATGCATACATGCTCACCCTGCCACAGGCCTGGCTGAACCATGCTGGCCTCAGACAAAGGGGCCCCCCCCTCCTTCTCCCACCCTTCCCCCCTGCCCCTTCCCCAACTCCCCTGACTCCAGAAGGATCAAGAGTGCTCCCTGCTGCTCCTCTGACTGTGGGTAGGTCCCTGTGGAAGCTTGTTAAATGGCCCATTTTTTCTGGGTCCAGAGTCAACCAGGAGCTAGGCTGTGGAGGTCCAGAGCTGTGGGGCCCCCCAAACAGACCTCCATGTCATTTATTTTACATGGCCGCTCCTTGGCTGTGTTGAAAATGAACCATGGAGAGCAAGGGCAGAGCAAGCGGGAATCTGGGAGGGAAGGGGGCATCTCGGGGGCCGGGGCAGCAGCGGGGGAGGAGGGGGGTCTGGATGTCCTGTGAATGGACCCCAGGATTGTAACAGCAGGATGGAAGGTGTGAAGGAAAGAGATAAATGGAGAAAGTGCACCGGAGACCCCGAAGAGCTCAGCTGCTCACACACGGCAGCCAGGCTGGTGGACCAGTGTTGGCAGCTAGAGAAGGCCAGGGCAGGGCACAGAGTGACCTCCCTGGAGAGGCCTTTGTGGAAGCAAAACCACTGAGGCTGCTCTGTGCCAGGCTCATCAAAGGGGAGCCTTTGATGTTCTTTCCAGAACATTCTGTGCAAGGTTAGCGCTCTAGAAGAGCACCACTAGCAGTTTGAGCTGGGCCCTATTCCCTAACCACGAAAGCCACAGTGTGGCCTGGGAGCAAAGCTGAGGGGCTGTGGCCTGCTGTCCACCTCCCCTACCACGGCTGGGCTGGCCGAGCCTTCCTGCAAGATGGACCAGGGGACAAGGGACATGGCCCCTTGCCCTAACCCCCTACCTTGTGCATACTTGAGGGCCCCTGCAGCAGCATACTTGAAAGAGGGCGGAAGGTACAGAGGTTATCTGCAAAATCCCAGTGAAATCTATAGGCTCTGATAATTTGATAAGCCCCTCCAAGTTGCCCCATAGTCAAAATACGCTGTTACTCGACCTGTGTTTATGTCTCAGGATGGAGGGGGAGGCGTGTGTGTGGCCAGGAAGGTGCAGTAGCTTCGAGAAGGAGGGGGTGTAGGCACTGTGTGGGTGGAGCCCTCAGTCTGTTAGCAGGGTCACCTGCTGGTCCGGGCTCTTCTGGACAGCACACTGCAGTGCGACAGGTCTCCTCTGGCCCTGGAGGCCCAGCACCGGGGAAGAAGCCCTTCCAAACTAGCCATCCCAACCCCATTCCCTGAGTCTTGGGTCAGTCTTGTAATGTGAAGTCCTGTTCTCACACCAGGTCCGAAGCAGCCCAGGTGGCCCTTCCTGCCTCAAGAGCAGATAACCCCTGTTGCTATGGTGACTTAGAGGTCAAATGCTTTACAACCCGTCCCTGTAAAACCCAGGCTGGGGTCTGCAGGGGAGCAGGCATATGTGACACTCCGCTTACTGGTGAGCACTTCCTGTGTGCCCGGGGCATCTGGCCAGGCACCTTACATGGATGTTATCTCAGAGCTCCTCCCATGTCATGTCACTTTAGGGAGGGGTGGGGGGGGTGAGGGGCGAGTCAATGCTCTGCGGTCAGAGCCTGGGGTGGCAGGTCCTGGCAGCCTGGCCCCGAAGACCCTGTCTGCGGCCCTCCCAGCACACAACCGCGTTCCTCGTCTCCACCCTTCCTTGAGGACTTCCCCGAGATCCACAGAGGGACACTGAACACAGCATGAACGCTACGGTGGACACAAGAGCAGCAGACTGAGTGCCGTGGCCGACTGGTGGAGAGTGGCCTTTGCAGTCTTGAGTCAAGAGGGTCTTGGTGTGTGAGCTGCACCTGCTCGTCTCTCCGATGAGGCCCCTCTCCCTCCTGCAGGTGTGTGATCAGAGGGGACCCTGGTGGCAACCTCTTGGGAGGAGCAGCTACCCTGCCCCCAGGCAAGGAAAGAGACAGGAAGATCTGAGGGCCAGGGCCACTGGAGAGTGGCAGGCCCAGGGGTGGACCCAGGCAGGTGGCTGCTGGTCTCAAAAACCTTCACTAAAGCAAGTGGGAGGAGTGGATAGAGGTGGGCCTCTAGGAACAGAGAATTCTGAGCTGGGAGCCCGTTTCCTCATCTTATAATAGAGAACCCCTGGTGCTGCGCCCTCTCCCGAGCCAGACACACCCCGTGGTGAGAGCGAGCTCCTCACTCTGGTGAGAACACACATGGTGTCGCTTCTGTCATTCATTTGCAAGTTCCTGCCCAGTCCTCCTGTCATCTGAGTTTCACAGATAATCTTTGGAGGCAGCAAGAAGAATGGAGAGGCCCAGAGAAGATACTCCGGGGCTCTGCCTGGAGGTTGTGTGGCTTGGAGGGAGCAGAGTGGGGCTGTGAACTCAAGACCGGGCATCCTGCTCCCGTGGTTCTCAAGGACACCACTATGAGCCACGTCAGGGGACGCGCTGATGGTTGGTGGCGTTTGCTTGTTTCTTGAGCCTTGGCAGCCAGCAGACAGGCAAGCCTCTGGCTAGGTAATGCTTTTCCTCTCTCAAAGGGCCCAGTGCGTTTTAGGCTGCGAGTCTTAACGGCAGACAGGGGAAGGAGCAGGGCTCCGTTGGGAAGGCTGTGTGGGCCCCGTTCAGAGGGCCGTGCGCCAGGCCCTCGGCAGTGGGATGGTGCCAGGCAGTCCCAGCCTCTCCCACCCGCCCCTCACAATCCCCCACATGGTTTTATCCCTTCCCATCTGCCTCACTCTTGCCTACCCTGGTCCTTTAAGATTCCAGAGATGCGGACTGAGGCCATCCTTTCCTATCCCTGACTTGTGTGTGTGACGTTAGCACGACTTGGTGGGCCACCCCGACCACTGGGCCCATAGTATCCTGATTCCAGAGCGGAAAAAAGACTGGCTGGGTTTTTCTAAACATTTTTCTCTAAACATGGGAACATCACAGCTCTGTGCCACTAGGAATCGAAGATTTGGGTTCAAGTCTCAAGCCTGTCTGGCGACCAGCTCATGGGCTCCGGAAACTCACCGCCCTTCACTGGGCCTCACTCTCCTCTGTAAGTGGGGCTGTTAATGTCCACCCTAGAACGCTCCCGGCACAAGCCACTGGCGAATGCCCCCTGCATAACCACTGCTACTGGAGGCGCATGATGAAATCTGCGGTGGCAGCCGGGCCAACGAGTTACTCGGTGGTGAGCTCCAGCCTGGGCAGCTTGGCCCTCCCAGGCTTGTTTAAGCGGTTTTGTCTGATGAATAATGAAGAGCAATGGCTGCTAGCCCTGGGCATTGGAATGGCATGGCCGTTATCCTTACAATAGCCTGTGAGTTAGAAGGAGTTTACCTGAACAATACCCCGAACCACATCCTCACTTGCAAGCCTGGGGTCAAGGGAAAGGAGGCGCCGGCTTTGTCAACCGGGATCTGGGCACCCTGGTCTCTGCTCCTTTTACCCGTCTTTGCTTTGCCGGCTGGCCTTGCTGGCTCTCCCTAGCCTGGTGCCCCCACACTGGGAGCCCGTCCACGCTGGTCTCAGCTTTTGCACACATCTCTCAAGCACACAGGTGAGGTCTGAGTTACCACTTACTCTTTTGGGGGGTTGACATCCTCCGGTCGGGCCTCAAAGAACTGAAAGACTTCATCACACTGTGAAATATGGGGAGGCAGTCGGACTAGAGCCTGTGGAAAGACAGGGGAAAGGGCATTAGGTGTGATGAAACCTCCAACAGGAAACTAAGAAACAGGGTCAAATTGGACCAGCAGTGATGGGGAGGCTCAAGCACGGTGCCACAAATACCAGCTAGTGGACCAGCTAGTCAGCCACCCAGTCAGAGAAGTAATCAAGTTAACCAATAAGCTCAGGAAGCGAACATCCATCCATCCAATCAACTAACCAGGGGGCTAATTAAGCAAAAGACCAGTGAGTTTAAGAGTCTCATGCTCTACTGACTGAGCTACTGGGCTCCCATGACCAGTGAGTTTAATAAAAATAAATAATTCATCAGCCACCAATTAGCTTTATAACTATTTAGTCAACATTCAACCAACTATCCAACTCACCAGTCAATAATTTAACCAACTATCCAGTCAACCAACTAAATAACTAGTCAACAACAACAACAACAACAAAGTAATAATAATGACCATGGGCTCCTAGGCCTTAGGGCTCTCAGGAATTAGTCATTCTGCATCAACCCCCAAAGAATTCCATTCTGCTCACAGAATCCTTAGCTTATCTTACCGGTCACTTTCCCCACTAACCACACTCCAAATGCAGCATATAGTAAGTCACATCCTTAAATTGACTATACGATTATTTATTTAATGACTAGGATAAGATGATGTTATAACAGAGTCTGGTAGAACCCTGGAAGATTAGGAGGGAGGGAGATTTTAGAAAAGGTTCCACTGAACTCTGAAAAAATCAACTGTCAAGTGGGGGGGGGGGCACAGGGGTTGATTAAAGTCAGTGTTGTTTAAGTACCCTGAGCAGGGAAGAGGGGGTGGCCTGACCTAACAGGGCCTCGTGCAGGCCACAGGATTTGCACAGAGAGGGGAGGATGGCCATATTAGAAGGCACAGTGGTCCAGCGTAGTCCAGCTGTGAACTTGTCATTGGAGAGGAAAGAGAGTTTGCTGCTGGAAAGTAGGCACCAACACGTAGCCCAGCCTTGCAACCTGGGGCCCCCGACCCAGCCCAGGCCAACATGGAGGGAACGCTGGAATAGAGCTTGTTCCAAATAGCCAGGAGAGGTCTTTGCCAAGGCAGGTAGGGACAGGATGGGGAAGACCTTTCGAGAAGGAAAACTCCTAGTGGGCAGGGACTTTAGTCTGTTGGCTGCTGTGCACCCAGATCCCAGATCAGGGGAGTATTTGTTTGAATTAAAAAATAAGGTTTTGGCCCTCCCTGGTGGCGTAGCGGGTTAAAACACAGCACTGAGAAGCTAAACCCACTTCCGCATGAGTTCGATCCCCACCTGCCCCGGAGGTGACCACATGGCATGGCAGAACTCTCCTGACCCGCCCGCTGCTCCTCTCAGCAGTGTACTTCGTTGATCTGCCTGTTCTGCTCCCCGCTCTGTCTCTGGTGAATCCTCTCACCCTCCTCAACTCTGGCCTTTACCCCAGTTCTGAATAAATGAATAAATGAATAAATCTTTAAAAAAAAAAATAAGGTTTTGGGCAAGCAGATGCCTAATATCCAATAGCAGTGGGACGCGGCAATGAAGCCACAAAGCTCAAGTTCTCTTAGGATGCGTGGACAGAAAGTAAAGAGCTGAAGGAAGAGAGAAGTAATTACTTAATTCTTCTGTGACCTGGTCAGACAACAATTGAAGGGTGGCATCTAGCATAGACACCTTGTCACAGTGGCTTCTTGTTGATTTCAAACCCACCCTGGGCGGGAGGAGACTGTGGCAGATTAAGACACCAGCATTCTGCAGATGTTCCTCCTAGAGCCCGTGACTTACCAAGGGTCTCTAACAAATCACACCCCACCCTGAACAGCCAGGAAATGAAATGAACACTTAATGAGCAAGCACCCTGTGTCAGGCCCTGTCCTAGACTGTGTCACTCCCCACTTATCAGCAGGTGAGGGCTTTCAGTGTGTGCCCAACTTGGGCTGTGGCTGGCGTTGCAGGGTTGGCCAAGCACAGTGTGTCCCTGCAGAAGCACACCCAAAGAGGGGGTCATTCCATTCTGGCCTGGGGCATTGCTGTCCTTGTTTTTCTGGGCTCCCAGAGGCTGGAGAGGGGTTGAAGCCACAACTAACGTGAGCAGCATCATGAATCATGAGACCCCAAATTTAGAAGCTGGGGTGGGTCAAACCTGCCCCAGAGTTCAAGTTTGCACTGAACACACATGATGTGTTTGTTTTCTCCCCAGCAAGAGAAAGAAAAGGAAAAACAACAACAACAACAACAACAAAAACAAACAAACAAACAAAAAAAAAAAACTGAGGAGGAGAGAGACAGAGATGGAGGGAGGGAGAGACAGCGCTGAGTGGGCCATCAGGCCTGCAGAGCCAGGGCTCAGGTGGGAGGCAGGAGGCTTTCGGGAGGGGGCGCCAGCGGGCAGGGGGAGGCAGGAGAGAAGCCATTACCAAGGACCCAGGCTTGGGCAGAGTGGCCCCTAGGGTGACCTCCCGGAAAGGGAGAGGGAGGGAGGCAGGGCAGGCTTCCAGCTAGCCCCGAGCTCGGGGACCCCCAGCTCAGTGCACTGCCGCCCAACCCAGGCGCAGACCCCGCCGGCCACGGCTCGCCCAGCCCCGGCCGTGAACACAGGGGCTCTTCATGCCGACAGGGACCGGCATTCTGGAGGCAGAGGACGCGTGGGCTGGGAGAGCCTCAGACAGAAGCCTTTTGGTGGAACCACCGCAGCATCTTTATTTAATAGGGAGCCCCAAGGGCGAGCGCGTGGAGGGCTCGTCCTGATTTCAGGCTGACAGAAGGCTCTCAGCTCAGAGCAGCTTCCATCAGAGTCCCTGCCAAGTCCAGCTCTGGCCAAAATCATCTGGCAGGAGAGCGGGTGCTGAACAGCCGGTCCCCAGGGCCTGGGTTGGCAATGACAGCTGAGCCAGGGGACCCCTAAATCCAGTCATTCTGAGAGGAGCAGGTCAGGCCAGGTACAGGGGTATGTTGAGTGTCACCATGCCCCGCTCAGGCAGTAAGTTCTGCCACAGGACATTCAGGGTGGATGCCAGGGAGTCGCTGTCAGGACGTCGGAGGGAGGAGGCTTTGCGTCCTGGCTCTCGGTATGGCTGTGGGGTGCCATGTGTATCCTCGCCCTCCCTAGGCTTACCTGTTAGAAGGTTAAGTAAGGGCATAAATAGAGGAGCCGGTTCAGTGCCTGGCAGAGCAAACTTGTAAGTGTGACACTGTCGTTCTCACTCTGGCGAAAGCACTCCATTCTAGAGGGAGACAGGAGACCTCAGTTCTAGCTCCAGTTCTGCCTGATCTACCTGCTGGCGACCATGGGCAGCTCACCTCACCTCTCTGGTTGTCATGTGTTGGGATAAAGTAGACTAAAATGGTCTGGGACCTCAGCCTACAGTCACGGGAGCACCTGTTTGACGACGAGGCAGGATTAGTTCTGTGAGCACTCATGCAACCTGCCTCAAAGGTCCCCGTCTGAGATTGGCGCTCACCCTGGTCATCAGCACAGGCAAGGCCTTGAGAGCCTTGCAGGAAAGAGACCCCAGAGAACTTTTGCTCAGGCCAGCGCTTACGAATAATAGTGACATCCTGGGCCTGACTCAGTCATCACGCTGAGCAATGGGCATGACAGTGATTCCAACTTCACAGAAGAGACTGAAAGACAGAGAGGTTAAGCGATCCTTTCCTGTGTCGCCCCCGACACCACCCACAGCATCTGACAGTGGAGATGGTTTCCCAAACAGCTATGGACAGTACAAGAGAGTGGTGGGCAAAGCTGGAAACGGCCACTCTGAAGCTGCTTCTAGCTCCTGCAGCCAGTGGCTCCAGGACTGTGTCTGATCCGCCTTTCTGATAGGACTCGGCTCACGGGGTGTGGGGGAATCCTGAGGGTCTCAAGTGGAAGAAGGCCTGGAAAGAGCATGACCTCATGGCCCTCAGCACCAGGAGGGCCCCTGCCCTGGCTTAGAGCTTGCAGGACACTGAGCTGGCTGACAGCAGATCCAGAGAAGAGAGACAAGGAAGGGCCCCAGGGCCCAGGGGCCAGTGGGTGCCTCAGTAAGGAGGTGCTGGAGAACCATGCAAGACCCGCCTTCAGCACCCCCTCCCCACCCCACTTCCCCAGTCTTCAATTGCCCTAAAGGCTCCAGTTCCTGGCCCCTCAAGACCATTTTCTGGGAGCCAGTGATGAGAGCCACCCCTTAACACTATGTCATCATTTCAGTTGGTGCAGATATACAGCAGGGAGAGTGTGGCAGGCCCTGAGACCCCCGCCTGACAGGGTGGCACTTGCGTGGGAGTGGTAGGGGAGGGGACACCCTACTGACTGTGCTGAGACTCACTGCTTCAAGGCGACCTCCACGTGGAGCTCCGTGCTCCGGTGATGTCTGTCACAGGGCAAAAAAGGCAAGCCCTGCGTTTGACAAAAGCACTGAGGGGTCTTGTTCATTACGTGGGCTCTAGAGCTCTCCTTTCAGCAGAGGCGTTTTCTCATCATTGAGAACCTCTAAGGGGAAAGCCCCCAGCTCTGGGTGGGGTGGGGGCTAGACTGGCCCCATCACCCACATCCCCAGCCCCACACCGGGAGCGGCCTTTAACCTGCCAGGCCTGTCCCTCCTAGGTGACCTTTGGCAAGTTGAGGACTTACCAGACTTCTGTAAATCAGATTATTTCAAACAGATGAGCTCTCTTTTTGAAGGATCTAAGCTTTTGAAATGCAGAGTGTCTCATTTGCAGTTGCCATTTAAGTCATTTCACTAAGGATCCCAGTACTTTGGGGCCTAGGGGATGTGTTGCCCCACCCCACAATTCCCTCCTCCCTTTCCCAGAGGTTTCTTCTGCTTACGATCTTGTTATCAGATACTGCTGGACACCCACGAGGGGCCAGGCTTCCTGCTTGTTAGTGAAGACATGAAGACAACAGACAGGGCCTTCAAGGAGCCCTTAGTCTGGGGAAGAGGGACACCAGAGATCACCTCCCTGTGGAGAAGAGTGCAGCCTGGAGGATGGAGTTTCTGGGCAGTGGAATTGCTGGGGTGACCAGCTTTGCCCAGGCAACTGGGAGCCTTCTGGAAGGGGCATCTTGGGAGCTGAGTGTGTCCCTTTCGAGAGGGACCAGCGCCGACGGGCTCTGGGCCAGAAGCCTGAGTCTGGCAAGCCGGGAACGTCTGCATTTCAGGAAAACTGGCCTGTGGGACAGAGGGCCTGCTGGAGATGCCCAGAGGTTCTCGTGGACAATGGGGCTCCTCCCCTAAGGAGAAACAGGGCGCAATCAGCTTTATTCCAGGTCAGAAATGCCTCTTCCTGGGTCCAGAGGAGATGGAGAGAATGTACCAGCTGAGTGCCAGAGCACTCGCTGTCACACCTGAAGACTGGTCTTGGCTCTTTGTCCATTCCTCCACCAACACTCCTGGCCAAGGCCCACCCTCAGAATGGGGCTACCGCATAAAGTTACTCTCCCCACATGGAGGACAAAGTGTGCCGGAAAGTGTAGGTGCTTCTTGAAGGGATCTGTTTAGGTGACAACATGAATGTTTCTCTTTATTAAGGTGGAAAATTTCCAACAGGGAGGGAGAATAGTAGACACTAAGGACCACCAGCAAGTAAAAGCCTGTTCTGTAATGTGGTAAGCTGGATAAAATAAGCAGCCTGGGAAAGGCAGCGGGTTGGCTGGGAGAGCTTTCCCCTGCCAGGACTGAGCCCCTCACTGGGCTTGGAGTTTCTCCCCCAGTCTGACGACAGAACACCCCCTCTGACAAAGAGGGTCATTGATCTCAAAAGCAAGTTCGTGGTGGAATTGCATAAATATCATTAATATGGCAACAAGCACCCTGATCATTCTCAAACACTCTCCCTTATCCCTTGGATAAATGCTTTAAACATGCATGTGACTCTCAGAAACGGGTGAAGAGAGCTACCTAGAAAATCGTCCAAGCCCTCAGTACACACAGCTCACACTTGTTGGTGAGAGGAAAGTCTTCACCTTGTTGAGGCCGCAGAACCATTAAACATTAACCGCACAACCATGCTGCCGTTAAATTAATTTATGGACTTAAAGAAATGCCTTTGAAACTCTTTTTGAAAGACACCCAGCCCTCAAGTGCCACATAAAACAATCGCCTGGCTGACGCTGGATGAATTTTCCGTGACGCTCGTCTAATCTGCTTCATAGATGTTTGAAAACAAAAAACAAAAAACACCCTGAGATTTGGGCTGTGAAACTACCATTAGGCAGAGACACCAGCTGGCCAGTGAGGGCCAGAAGCCTGAAGTCTCGGGTGCTCAGACTGCACGGTCAGACTTCGCACATGTGACACTGCAGAGCCAGCCGCACAATTTAGGGTGCACTTGAATCCCCAGCAAATCCCAGACTCAGAGTTCACACTGCGAGAGGCAAGGAAGAAGATGACCAGAAAGCAGAGTTCCCTATGCAGGGTACGGTGGATAAGGCCCCCAGGGGTTTGAAGCAGTATGTCCAAGGACAGGTATAGGCGAGGTAAGGTTGTCACTGCGTGATGGCATGTGTCACTGACTGTGAAGCTGGCTGCGGGGGACAGGGACCCCGAGTGAGACGCTGGATCCTGATGCCCACAAAGGGAACTGCCTGGTGGCGAGCGGTGAAGCGCTGTGCTGGCAGGCAGCGGCTATGGACTGTTGCTGGGCTTACCCACACACCAATCCAAGTTCATGCCAAGGTCTCAGACAATGAGGCCACAGATCCCTGTCTTCTGGTTCAGCAGATTGAAAGGTCACCCTTGCCATTCTCAGGCTAAATTACAGCCCGCGAGACGGCTGGCTGAGAGGTAGACCCGTGACGTTGCTCCTCGCTGCTGGCTCTGAGTCGCTCTCGTCAGCACTAGTCAGGTCAGGAGTCCTACTCCTGCAGACCCCACTTAAAAGGGCTCCCCGGCCACCACAGGGGCCCAGAACTCCCCGCATCTAATCCCATTTCAGGAGTCTTGTTCAAAGCCTGATCTCAGGAGATGTTATCGGTTTCCTCTTCCAGACAATTCAGGAGTGTCCAACTGCAGACGCCTCCGGCTCCCCAGCGTGGGGGGCTGAGGCTGATGGGGGCCATAAATCCTCGTGGAACAGGTCGCCTCTGCCCTGCACCCCTCCTCCATTAGCTCTGCCCATTTATTTAACTTCCTAGGCGGAATAAAGAGAAATAAAAAGCTCAGGCTGTAGCCATCCATCGAGCTCAAAAAGGTAAATGCCTTTTAAAGGGAAAAATGAATCTTGATCTGAAAAAAGGGAGTTTCTAGCTTAAGGGAATTCACTGGGGCATTCTTTTCAGTGAAGGCAGAAAAAGTCACAAATGCAACCTTGGGTTGATGAGCGTGCCTACAGGAACCCTCCAGGGTCAGAGCCTTTGCAAACACTGATATGCATGCTCCCTCTCCATGCTCTCACGAACCCTGTGAGGTAGCTGTCTTTAGCTCTCTTTCACAGGTGAATCGGGAGCCCAGGGAGGTAAAGCCACTTCTCGAGGCCACAGTAGGCAGGCCACTGGGATTCGCCCCCAATCCTCTCGCTCATAATACCAGCACTCAAAACAAAACATCCCATACTTGACTCCTCGAGATTCAAGCCAGACTTCATAGCAGATTTAGTTTAGAGGAGAGTCCACCTCCATTAAAGCAGCAGTACCCAGTGAACACATGAAATTGTCTCCTCCTTGGAACAGGAATAACAAAGCCAGCTCTACCAGAAGCATCCCCTGTACAGACATGTGCGCTGTGGCCCGGCGTGTCAGCTCAGCACCCCCACGGCCCCTGTCGGCAGAGGCCATTCTTCTCTGACCCACAGATATGAGAATGAGGCACCGGGAAGCCACGTCACTGCCCAAGTGCGTGAAACTAGTGAGCCTCAGAGCCTTGAGCCAAGACTCTGAAGGGGGAGTTTCTCAGGCTGGAAGCAGGCGCTTGAGGCGCTGATCAGAGCAGGAAGGCCAATGGGCTGTGCCTCACCGCACCACGTCCCTTTCTGTCTGAAATTTGGCATTGACTGTTTTAATGTGCAGGTGGGTGTGTGCGTGTGTGACCATGAGTGTGTGTGTACTGTGTGATTGTACGGGCATGTGAGTGTGCGTTATGTGTGTGCATATGTACATGTGTGCATGTGTATGGGTGTGTAGGTGTGTGTATGGGTGTGTGAGTGTGTGCTATGTGCATACATGTGTATGGGTGTGTGGGTGTGTACGTGCATGCATGTGTACAGGTGTGTAGGTGTGTGTATGGGCGTGTGGGTTATGTGTGTGCATGTGTATGGCTGTATGTGTGAATGTGTACAGGCGTGTGGGTGTGTGCATGTGTGCATGTGGATGGGAGTGTGAGCATGTGTATGGGTGTGTGGGTGTGTTATGTGCGTGCATGTGTGTGCATGTGTACAGGCATGTGGGTGTGTACATATGTGTATGCGTGTGGGTGTGTGTATGGGCATGTGGGTGTGTGTACGTGTGTGCATGTATACGGGCATATGGTGTGTACATTTGTGCATGTGTACAGGCTGTGCCTATGGGGCCATGTGTGTTATGTGTGTGCATGTGTGTGAGGTGTACTCGGGTGGAGGCACACGAACCTGCATCTCTAAAGATGTGTATGTGAACATCTGACTAGTGAGACTTACAAGAACATACAAATATGCATTTTCTATGCTGCCGAGCTAGAAACTGATTCTGACAACATTGCAAAAGGAGCTCAAAGAAAGTTCTTTTGTCAGCAAAATGCCACATACAGAATCTCTTCTGCAGGAGGCCCTTTCACTTAGCCCTCAGTGGAAGTGATTGTAAATAGCATTTAGCAAACACGACTAAACGTAGAGTGGGAGGTTTTGTACAGGCAGCCTCACATCACTGACGGACAGACCCGCCCCAGATTCACCCTTACCCGACAGTACTCATCGATGGGCTTCAGCCTCTTCACAGCTACGTCCCGGATGTGGCTTCTCCGGAAGAGGATCTTGCCTGGAAGAGAGACGCTTGTGAGGCTGGTGACAGTAGGTGACGCTGCGGAGGGACCGCCACCCTCTCACTCCTCTCCCCTGGCTTCTCTGCACTTAGCTGACCCCTGCTCATTTCAAGGAGACAAGAGAGGAGTGGTCACCTCTCCCAGGGCACAGGAGGTTCCCAAGGCTGAGGGTCCTGGACCGCTTGGGCAGAGGAGCCCTGGAGACTGCCATCTTGGCCAGTCTCCTTGTCGGGGCCTAATGGCAGATCGATGTCCTGATGTGGGTGTGGCTCCCAGTGACCTCAAAAATAAAGACAAAGCAAGGCCCAACCCACATGCTGTGTTTTGTTTTCAGGCCCATCCCTCCTTGAGAAATCAGCATTCCTTCCCGCCAGTCAGGCAGGAATTCCTATCCTTAGCTTAGGTGGGTGGCTTTCTGCAGGGCAGGCACAGGCCAGTGCCGAGAGGTGCCCAGTCTGGTTATTCCCTGGTCTCCTGGTACCTCAGCATACAGGTGACTTTGCATCTGAGTTGGTACATCACTCCTATAGGCGGAAATGCCAGCTCCAGTACCTCCCAGCAGACCCTTTAAGCTAGCCAAATTCTATTATAGCAAGTGAATCAATGCATAGTCCTGTTAAAGTCAGTTAAGTTTAGAATCTGAACACATTGGTCTGACACTCAAAGCCTATACAGTTGACTTTTCTGTGTGCATTGGCCAGCAATGTCCAGGTTAATGTCCCCTTTCCCTAAGGCCTTCCTTGAATGGCTGAGCCAGGAATAATCTCCCTGTTCCCAAAGCATCTCCATACTTGGTCCACTTGAAGACACTCTTCATGTCCTCTGTGTATATTATAGCTATTGTGGGTCCTGTTACACCAGGGCCCACCTGACTCACCTCAGGGCCAGGGAGGCCAGCACTTGATAAAGTGCTCAACTCGTAGCTATAACAGCATCTGTTGTCTAAGCCCGCCCAGCTTCCCTTAAGAGAAGTTCCTCCCTCCATTCCTGGTCCATGTGGCTCAAAAGGGGCTAATCATTACCCTGGCAACAAGGGTGGACATCTGACCATGTCTGGCCCACCAGGGTCAAGGTAATTGGCTCAGAGTTGGGCAGCGGCCTGATATGGCCATGAGGGCTGGCTCTGAGAACCCCGCCTATGCCCTTTTTCCCACAGTTGCTGAGCAGGATGAAAATCTGGGATTCCCCAGAGGCCATTTTCTTATAACCTAAGAAGAAAATCAGAGAGAAAGCTCTGTGCCTGGCACAGGAGGTGCTTAAAGAATGTTTCTTGAGTGACTGAAAAACAGAACCAAGAGATGGGAAGGGCAGGTGCCCGTGATAGCACTTGAATAGCTGAATACGAACCTTCTCGAGCCCCGGGTCTACCTGGCACTTCTCCCTTGTATAATACAACACAATTATTTCTTATTTAAACTACTTGGAGACGGCTTTTCATTCACTTGCATTCAAGATGTCCTAAATAAGATAATTCCCATTGAAGGTCAACAACTATATAAAATATGTGAATCCATTTAATCATCTGTCAAGGTCAAGTGAAGTCCTAAGAAAGGGCACTGCCTGGGTTTCGGTAGCTTCCCTCAGAAGTGGACCCAGAGACTAGGGGTTGAGGGAAAGTGTTTATCTGGGAGGCTATCCAGGAGACACCCGCACATGGGTGGAGAAGAAAGGCAGGGGAAGGAAGGAAGGATTATCAAGTTACTTCATCGCTGAGAGGCACGGGAGCTCTGTTCTATTGGGGAATTCCAGATACAAGGCAGACACAGAGGTACCCCAACCAAGGGCAAGCAGTCGGGGGATTCACTCACTGATACCCAGCTTGTCACTGAGCTTCCAAGAACATTGACTTTGGTCAAGTGTGCAAGGCTGAAAGAGTTGTCCTCTGGAGCAGCCTCTGGCAGGCTGATAAATGGCTGGGGGCCTGGGGCCCCAGTGCTGGCTCCCCTGTCACCACGGGCACTAGTCACTGCTGCATCACAGTGGAATGTCTAACTCATCCTGTGACTTGCTTCCCACTTGTGTCTCATCTCACCACATTTGGCAAAATCCAGAGGCCCTGGTCTGGTGCTCATCCCTCCCCTCGGCGTCCACCCTCCCCTGGGCCAGGCTTTGCAGAAGGCTCATGCCACACAGGCGCCATGGCCCACTCACTTTCCTCTCTAGACGCCCCTCCAGCTCCCCTCCTTCCCCTTCTCTCTGAAGCCAGGCAGAGAGGCCATCTCCCTGTGAGGGACGACGCTGTGCAGACCGGACAATGTCATGGAGATAAATAGGCCCAGCCACACGCTCCTTTGAAAGGAGATAAAACGTAATTTATTAAGACATTGGAGAAGGCTGCTTTTCCTTGGGGGAAGATGTCACAGATTTGGCATTTCTGGTCTCTTTGTCTCCTAACCTTTTTTGGTTGCCTGCCGCTTTATGGCTCGATGCTGCAGGAGCCCAGGGAGGCAGTAAAAATAAGTGCAGGGTGTGAGGAGACCCGCTCTCAGCCCTGACACAGTGGTAGGCAGCCCCGGTTGGGTTTCAGAGCTTTTTACCTGAGCCAGTTACCGTCAGGAGCTGGAGGTCTTCCAGGCCAGTGAGCCCAGCGGTCAAACAGTATCTTGCAGAAGCCTGACAGATTTGTCTGAGTAGAGTCAAGGCCATGGGCCGGACCAGGCCCACAAAAATGGCTCTGCCAGGCATTCCTTTCAAAAGGGGGTAAAACATGACTTGTCCATGCTCTAAAAACAGCACTCTCACCCTTCCTCATCTTGTTGAAAGAAAAAGGAGGAGGTGGGGGGCCCAAGGGGCTCCCCCTCTCAAGCCCCCACTCAGGGCTGGCCAAGTGGGTAACTGAGTCCGGTACCCCGACACAGAGATCCAGTCGGCCCTTGAGCAACACGGGTTATATGTAGCCTTATAAAAAATAAATACATCAAAGTGTTTGCCTTATGCATTTTCTTTTCTCTAGTTTGTCTCCTTGTATGAATACAGTAGATAATACCTACACCATACAAAATACATGTCAATCAACCATTTATATTATAAGTATGGCTTGCTTCCAGTCAAAACAGGGTATTAGTGGTTACGTTTGGGGGGATTCAGGTGTCACACACAGAGTTTTTTTTATTATAATAGTTTATTTTTACATCATTTTGTACCTTTTTCCATCTCAGTTGTAGTCCCCATGGACTTCCCATTACCAATTCACCCGACACAGATTTTTGACAGTGAGGGAGATCAGCACCCCTAATGCCTGTGTTGTTCAAGAGTCAACTGGTACCTGTAGCCTGATCTAGTGGCAGGGACAAAGGTAGCAAAGAAACAGTTAAGGAACAAGATGGGTCCCCCTTAGATGCAGAAGGTTTGGAGGAGGGGGCAGGTAACTAGTAGAGGGGGAGAAGGGGGAGCCCCTCACCCATGCTGGCACGTGACCCCCTTACTCCTGGAGCCTGCCCTCTGGGAGGCGGGCCGCATGTCTCCGGTGGACACCTCCTGGCCCCCGCACAGGCCCAGGGTCTGCTCAGGTGCAGTCAGGAGGGTTCTGCACAAGCCATTTTCTCAGTTGATTTGCTGGAATCACAACAGCGGGGGGACGAGGGGAGGAAGTTCTGGAAGGGATTCTACGCTCTTGACTTCTCTGTTAGGAATCCAAACCGCACTCTGAAAGCCAAACTAGTGATCATATTAAAAGGCAGAGAGAAAAAAAGGAGGAGGAGGAAAATCCCCATTAAGGAAGCCGAGACCACAGGGCATTAAAGGGCTCTTGTAAATGTAATTCAGTCCGTTTACAGTGAGGTGAGGCTGCTGCCAGAGGCTTCAAAGCCGAGCAGAGGCTGCCCCAGAAATCTGATAAGTACCATAAGGAAGATTACACTCAGGCATGAAACAGACCTGGGGACTTAACTCATTCCTGCACATAAAGAAGAAAGCTGTCACCCCCCTTCCTGCCTCTCCAGGCCATTCTGGGCTGACTGGAATGTGTGACCAAGAGGAGCCTCCATAGGCATTCTGGGTTCAAGTCCTGCCTGGGCCAGGGGCTGGCTGTGGACTTTGAGCAGGTCCCTCCTCTCCTGGGGCCTCTGTGGTCTCATCTGGAGGCTGTAGAGGCTGGATGATTTATTTCTGGTGGTGGGGGTGGGGGGGGGGGGGTTAGGTCTCAGGGTAGAACCAAGAGGCACAGAGGAAGAATGAGACAAGTACTAATAACAGCTAAGTGCTTACAGCTAAGTGCCAAGCAGATGCTAAGAGCTTTTCTTTGGGTTCTCTCGCCTAGTCTGCATAATGACCTTGCAGTGACTGGTCCTTTCATTAGCTCTGTTTTGCTCAGGAGGAGGTGGTGGTGCAGGAAGATTTAGGACTTGTCTAAAGTCACTAATGAGTTGGGGTTTCAAGCCAGGGTTTGAGCTTAGATGGTGAGGGAGAAAGAGAAGGCAGTGAATCCAGAGAGTTCCTTGGGCTCGGATTCTCTACAGCCTTGAGAGCTGTGGCGAGCACTTAGGTGTGTGTGAGGAGGACACACATACAGCGGCTATTGTGAAGGTCTCCCGTGTGATGGGCACACAGCAGGTATTGCCGGTGGGAAGCAGGGGGCAGGTGGCAGGTGTTATCTGAGCCAGACCCAAGGCTATCAAGGTGTCTTCTCTGCTGCTTCAGAGGCTGAAGGCAGGTGAGCGGGGGCCTGCCCTCCTGAAAGCAGCAGTCAGTGGCACGTTAGCTCCAGGACAGCATGAGAAAGATGCCGCAAGGGCCTGCCTGCCAGTCCTCTGGCTCTATATGGCCAGGGCTAGCCCAGGTAAGGGCTGGAAGCCGTAGCTAGGCAAGAGCTAGACATCAGGGGCAGGAGCAGCTCGCAGGAAGACTTGGGGGCCAGAAAGGCTGGCTCTGACTGTCTCCATTCATCCCCTTCCCCCATCCTGTCTCCTTCCATTATAGTCTCTGCTCTAGCCAGGCCCTGTTGTCAACTGCAAAGCTAATGTTTGTTATACTCAGGTGTGGATGAATAATGAGACTCACTGTGCTGTTCTCTAGGGAGACGTGTATATAGCTCAACCAAAGCCTCAAAGAAACCAAATTCTGGTTCTTTAATCTTAGGCATCAAAGCAGGTGGCTGTGAGGTTGTTTCAAAGTGGTGTCTACTTAGGGTGCCTAACACACCCTAGAGGGGACTGCTCGCTTTATCAGACTGAGCTCATGGACCAACTGGGGTCGTCTGTCTCCTGGGGTTGGTTTCAGCAATTCTGACATCAAACAGATGAAGATGAAGGCGGGACTGCTTGTTTTTGGCTGGTTTTTCATAGTGAAGGAGGAGTGGGTTCATGGATTATGTTCTCCCTGCCCTTCCGTGCTCAAGGCTTTTTATTCAGGAGCATCTGTCTTTATCAATCTGTCAGCAAACATGGTGGTTTGAGGCACCCCATTACAGCACTGTGTCCATGGTACACCTGTTGGTCTACACCCCATGGGGACTCTCTTGGGGTTTATGCAGAGCTGTGGAGAAGACTGAGGGAGACTAATTCTTCCTCTTTCCTCCCCCTCTCCCCCCAGGCATTTCTTGTGTCTTGTCACTCAAACATACATGTCACCCTGGGGGACGGGGTCTTCTCTAGATACTTGCAAATCTTTTTTTTCCCTCTAACTGATATAGGAAATTTGTCTCCTGGAGCCACATCAGCCAGCAGAACAGAGAAAACGCCCCCACACCCTCATACCCTGCATGTCACTCAGCAGTCAGCGCCTCACAGTCAGTCGCCTCCCCGCTTGCAGGCTCCAGATACACCCCTGTCCCGCTGTGGACCTCAGCCTGCTGCCACATCCCTTACACACAGCTCCCAGACGGTCCTGACTCCATGCCCTCAGTTTGGGCTCCCACAAATCTTTCCTTCAGCTCCTTGCCCAGACACCACCTCTGGCTTAGTGGTACCATGGCAGGCATCTGTGGGTTCTGCCAGCCAGCATGTTTGTTACAACACCCTAATTTTCTTTTGAGAAACAATCCTCACTTCTTTCTCAGTCTGTGTGATTTCCCTGGGGCTCACCTCACCCCACACTCCACAAACACCGCACAGGCATGTGACCCAATTGAGTAAAGAGGATCAATTTGGAATGACCAGAGAGGGGCTAGGAATTATCTTTGCATGTCTCTATGTACTATTGGGGAAAGCCTGCCTCAGAATGAAGCTGACAGTGAAGAAAACAAAGTTGAGAACTACAGAAACACACACACAATTTGGTCTCCTAGATCCAGCTAAGCCTGAAACCATTACCACTGAGATTTCATTATGAGTCAATAAATACTTTTCCCTTCTTTTCCTCCAACTAGATGGAGGTGGATCTAGTCTTTATACTAACAGCTCCTAGACATTATATCCAGCACTGTCATTTACTGTTGTGTGACAGGGGACAGATCACAACCCATTTGAATCTGTTTCCTCTTAGAATTGCCTGACTAGGATTGTGAGGAGCCAATGAACTAGTATAAAAAGCATTTAATGCAGAACCCATCCCATAATAAATGTTGAGCAAGCAGGATCTCTTATCAGTTCATCAGCTGACAATTCCAGGTCAAGTGGGTGGGGTCCCGGGGGCAGGGTACAACCTGGCCTTGCCCCTCTCCTTGCAGCCAGGAAGAAGCCAGCACTGTCGTGTTCCCCAGATACTCTGCAGCGACTTCCCTGATCTAGCCCCTGCCCCCTAACCCCACAGCTTCCTCTTCTCCCGAGGAGCTACTCCATCAGCCCAAAGAGCAGGAAACATGACAAGGTGGAGAGTCAGTGATTACTCACGCCCACCCACCCTGAAGTGCCCTTGGGTGACTCATGCAGGCGAGTCTCCCCACTCAGCACCCTCTGGCCCTCACCACATACTCAAGCAAGCGGACTTGCAAAAGTCCACTGGGTTTCACCATAAATCGAAACCTTAATTCTTTTGCAGCCCTGGCCTTCTTACAGTATGAATTAGCACATCCAGGGGAGCAAACGGTTTTCCCAATTCTAGTTTGGAGTTTCCCATGCCCAGCACAGAGCCAGGCTTAATTAAAGGAGCAAAATCTTTCATTCCCCCACACCCCCAGAGGGGTCAGGTGGGATTTCTGGGTGCTGGCTGAGAAGTGGCGCCCAGAGCTGGACATCAACATCAGTGGTATTCACCCACTGTGATGGAGCCAGATGGAATCAAAAGCATTTTGAACAGCTTTATGTGTGACCTGAACAACCTGTTTCCTTTTTTTTTTTTTAAGTCTAATATACATTTAGAAGAGTGCGTAAGTATTGGTACAACTCCATGAATTTTCACAAAGCAAGCCACCCACCAAACCCAGACCCAAACAGAGCATAACCCACACCCCAGAGGCCCTTCTCTCTGCCAGCACAGATTTGAGAAGACGACGTGGGGGCTACCCCTTCTGCCCTGGTCTGGTGGTCACAACTCCAAGAACCAGAAGCGTCCATAGCAGACAAGAGCCACTGACACAGTCATCGACTGTAGTGATACTTTTACTTTTTTAAAGGCTTATCTAAAAATATATACTTAATAATTTGATTTAAATTGCAATAAATGTAAGTGCATAGTGAGCCTGACCCCCAGAATAAAGTTGCTTTTTTTGTGAAATGTAAACACTTTGATTTATAAATAGCTATAAACAAAGGTTGACTTTGGGAAGAACTGTGTAAATAGAAACAAAACATTGTTCCCTTCTCTATAGAGAATGCCTGGGGTTGGTCTTTGGCCTAAACCTAGATGACAGATATTCATGAGGTGTAAGGTCTTACTTTACCTGCAGCCTGGTTTATAGGCAGCTGGACAAGAGCAGCCCAGGCCTTACAAATTGCCTGTGAGGGAGCTGGCACACCCCAATAGGTACCGAATCAGAGAAGGATATTGGCTGCAGGGAGGGAGGAGCTTAGTGGTCACATATAACAGTGGCCACGCTGTGGATAAATGCCACCTGGGTACTGCTGGGGCACTCAGAGTTAGGGCTGTGTCCTTATTCAGAGTTGAGCTTGGACATAGCTGAGCATTCTGGAAGGCGGCTTGGTAAACGCACGTAATACGTGCACGAATGGTGGGAAGAGTGGCAAGGTCAAGGACACTGGTCTTTACAGTCTTTACAGTCATGATTACACAGGTCTCATCTCTCCTTTGCTGTAAGTTTTTCTATTCTTGACCCAGTGGAGAGATCAAAAAGAATCAAAGTTAGGAGCACTCAACAAGAAGGGGTCAGAGTGCCAGCTGGAGTTGAGAGGCCCTAGGACTTTAAAAGCCCCAGGTATCGCCTGGGCACTGGTCTTCTGCTTTGCCCAGTGGGGTTGTGAGGCTGGGCTATGGATGCAAGATCCCACCCAGGTCACCCCAGGCACAAAGTTGGGTGTGCGGGTGGCTCCAGAGAAGGTGAGCCCGAGTGGTCCTCATTTGGACATTAGCCCCAGTGACCTGTGTCTTGGGTCCCAGTCCTTCCCAGCCCCACACAGTCCATCTGCCATCCACCAATAGAATAATATCAATAAAATCCTTTGCTTAAACCTTTCAGTGACTCCCCAGCACACTGAGAAATGAGATCCAAACTCTCTGTGCTCGGGAGGCCCATAAGATTTGGCTCTTGCCTCCCTCTCCAGTCTCATTCTCATCACACCAGCCACGCTGGGCTTCAATCAGTGCAGCGGGTCCCACCCCAGGCCCGTGCACTGTGGTCTCCCCTGCACATGGGTCCAGGCTCCCCCTCCATCCTGCAGCTCGTCTCCCTGGGAGTCAGGGTAGTCCTGACGAGGAGGCCTCTCCCTCTCCTCTCCAGGCCTTGACTGCTTCCTTCCTAGACTACAAGGCCATTTGTAATGAGCTTTCTCATCTTCCTCTCTATCCCAAAGACCAAAGACCAGCCTCTCCTGGTCAGTGAAGCTGTTTGTCTCCCTTGCTGTTGCACCCTCAGGGCCCTGCATAGACCTGGCTCGGGACAGCGGGGGGTTGACAACCGCCGAATGGACAGGAGTGTGTTCACACACTCCTGCTCTGCACTGTCTCGTTGACACACACAGACACACAGGCACCCCGAGGGCACTAGCAAACACAGATCACCCCACATGTGCGGGGGCTGCTGGCCCACAGCGGGGCTGTGGCGTCCTCCAGGACCCAGACAGAGTGGGGCCAGAGAGTGTGGTTAACACAGACCCTGGCATCAGGGCTGGGCTGTCCCTACTTGGTGTGGGTGTGGTGGGCATGGGGGGCAGTGCTTAGCACCCTCCTTGTGGGAACCCGGGAATAAAGGGCCCTATTCAGCCAGGGCAGCCTCAGCTCCGCCCGCCAGGGGAGCCTGCCCTGAGGAAAGGGGACGGTAGACCCAGCAGCCTCTCTGTGGCCTGGCCCACAGCGGGGAAACCAGGCCCGGGGTCCAGAGCCTTCAGAGAGGCCCACCCAGAGGAGGGGCAGTGCCGGCTCAGAGGGGTGATGCTGAAAGACACAGTTAACTTCTGATGGTCTGAAGTGGAGGAAAATCTGGGACGCACAGGCCCGGTGGAGAACGGCCCCATAACCACAAGTCTGGCTGTGCCCGCCAGAGGGGAGTCTGCCTGGCTGGGGGTGGACATTGTCCCTGAAAGCCTGCTTTTCTTAAACTGTGTTTCTGTGGGCAGAACTGAGCACAGATAGCCAACTCCCTTCAGCAACTTCTCACCAGTACTCCGTGGTTCGACTCCTTCTTGCCAGGGCGGGGAGGATACAGTCAAAACAGCTACCAAGGACGTGGTGAGTGTAAGCCCTGGGCAGTGTGCTTTATATTTGATTGGTTATATGATCTTCACAACAAACGGATCCAGGAACTGGGTGATCTTCCCATTTTATAGATGTATAAGCTGAAGCTCAGAGCTGAATGAGCTGCCCACAGTCTTTAATGTCCTCAAATTCTTTGTAACGTATGAAGTCGACAATACCGTGTTTGAGGTGCACACTTCTTCAGATGTGTGTTACACAACACCCACCGCCAAAGCACCCCCATTCCTCTACACAGGCCATTGGGTCCCAGCTCCGCCCCACCCCTCTGCCTCCGCCTCAGTTAGCATCAGTTCTACAGTCAGATTTCAAGAGTTGCTTTGTATTTAGTTTTGTCTGTCCCTTTGCTTTGTTTCTTTATGTTCTACCTATGCGTGGAATCATCTGGTATCTGCCTTTCCCCCTCTTGACTTAATTTCATTGAGCGTGATCTGCTCCAGTTCCATGCACGTTGTCACAAATGACAAGATTTCATCTGATGAATTGTGGAGCGCACTCCACGGTGATGTGAGGCCCCTAGACTGCCCCTCAGCATGTGTCTGTTCACAGAGGCGGCTCAGCAGAAATGGGCACACGGTCAGCCACATGGAGGGTGTGTCTAGAACCCAGAAAGAGAGTGTTTCTCCAGGCCCCGCTAGCAAGCCTGAAATCTCCCGAGAGACACCCAGGTGACAACCAGGCTCAGTTCCTGATCCAGGCTATCGTGATTTGTGACTGTCTGCTACCCGGCCGCTGTTCATGCCTCCAGATATTTTGGGGCAGCGTTATTTATAGACCACATTTCTATTTATATTTTAATTGAATTCCTGCTAACCCTAGCTAGATTCCTGCCCGCCCCCCAAATCCTAAAGAGGGGAGGATAAGAACTCTCTTTTACCAAGTAAGTCAGGGGCAAAGGTGAAGGTCAAAGTCTTGGCTGTGAGTGCAGTCTTTCAGCAGGATCCCTTTGCAGGGAAGCATTCAAGACAAGGGAGCTTTCTACACTTTCCAAAGGAAATGGGGGGGTGGGGAGTGGGAGGGCACAAAGCTGGCCTTATCCAGAAGCAGCCACATTCTGCCAATGCGGTGGGATTTGAGGTGGGCTTAGAAGACCTCTGTTCCCCTAAAATGTTTTCCCTTTTCCATGATATTTCATCATTAGGCATTTATCCTTTTGGTCTTAATAGCTATTAGATCACAAAATGTTGGGACTTTGAAAAAATCTAGACAGTATCAAACCCAAGCCTTGAATTTCACACATGGGGAAATTCAGTCTCAGATAGAGGCTATGACCTGTTCTTCTAGGGAACTCTGGAAGAATAAATGGAAATCTATTACAATGCACAGAAGACCATCTCAAGGTTATCAGACACAGCAAAAGAAAGAGAGAAAAGGGGAGGGGCAAGGTTGATTCAGAATTCTTTGCTCAGCAAGTGTTTAGGAAGAAGCTAGCAAAACAAGGTGTTGTTTCCTAAGGTCCTATTTGGTGTTCCCAAGAAAAACGTCCTGAGGTCGTGGGGCCACTTAGAAAAATAAAGCTAAAGTGGGGCTTCTTTCTTTCTCATTTTTAGTCCCTTATTGAACTGTGCTTTACGAAACAGATGGTTGTCATTATATAGTCACTTTAGAAGTTTGTGCTTCTAGAGCCAGCCTTCCAGAAGCCAGTTGTTTCCCTCTGGGCACTATGCCTGCAATTCTGGCATCAGCCATAAGGTGGCTGGTTCAAACAGGGAGGTAGATTAAGTAAAGGGCAACAGGAATTGATGTAACCTAGAGAAAGCCTTTACTGAAGGAGTGTGACACTTTATGAATAGCATGGCATGATCAACCTCTAACTTAGAAGAAAAATTATGGGTCTAGTACATTTCTGCTGCACAATTCCACTATCTTGAATAAAAAGCTTGAATAAAAACACTTTGGTGCTGGTGATATACCCAAGATTTTTTACCAAAGCTCAACTGCTACTCTTCATGCCTGCAGTACCTTTTTGGTCAATTCCACTCTGCAAGAAGCACTTCCAGGACCCAGAGAATAGTGGCCAAGAGTGTGGGCTTAGAACTGGAGGGGCCTGAATTTCAATCCCAGTCCTTCCTCTTACTGGCTAAGTGACCTTCTGGCCTGATTGTCTTTATTTTAAAGTGGGGTCATTGGCATTAAATGAGCTAATCTAAGGCATGTGAAATTCTTCGCAAGATATATAGTGAAAGTAAGTAGTAGCTATAATGCTTGGTCAAAATCTTGCACTTTTAATTGTCTAACCTGTTAAACTTTCCAAGCACAGTTTCTCAGGAAGCTGCTTGCAACGTTTCCCCCACAGTCAACTCGACAAATTGGTCACCAGCTCACACATACACAGCTGCCTCTCTCTCTCAACAAGTCTTTCTATTGAAAAGAATAGTTCTGCCAAATATAGGTCTTACTGAAGCCATCTTCACCAATTACCAACTATTAAAGTTGTAAAGTCATTTCTCAGATCAGAGAGCAGCAGTTGGGAGTGAAGATCTTGTCAATCAGAAAAGGCAACACATTCCTAGTCACTACTCATCCCACCTCTTCCCCAACTGGCTCCCTTACTGAAGCTTAGGTCGGCAGAAATTGCTTTACACAGAAGAGCAAAAGATGTTCCTTAAATCGCAGTTTATTTTTTTTTTTATAACTACCAGAGATTCCTTAAGGGAGACTCAAGCCTTTGCTCCCTTCTAGCAGGAGGACCAACCAGGATACTCAGACTTCAGATAGACTTGCACCGTGCTATCTTCAAAACACAAAGGGCTCATAAACCAGCCTCTCAGGGCCTCCGTGGTGGCACAAGAGGCCAAGTCGCAGCACCATGGAGCTATCTGTAGCCACTACAGCACTAGTTTCACCCCCAGCCAGGGAGCTGACCCACATGGCGCAGCAGACCTCTCCTGTCCTGCCTGCTCTCCCTCAGCAGTGTATTTCAGTCCACCTGCCTGTTCTGTTCCTCACTCTGCCACTGGTGAACCCTCTCACCCCCACAACTCTGGCCTGTACCCCAGTTCTTGTATGCATGAATACATAAATCTTTAAAACAAAACAAAACAGCCTCTCAGTCCCAAAAGACTTAAAATAAAAACCTTAGCAATTTCCTTGGCCCTCAACTTCCACCCACCTTGCCAGGGAGGGGAGAGAGAATGTTCTGACCTGGATTGGTGCTGGGGGGGCAGAGAACCGTGTGGTGATGTTATGTCCCACCCTGCAGGGTGCTGTGTGGTTAGCTCATGGGTGTGCAGGCATGAGTGGAATGAAACGACCCTCACCACATGCATCCCTGTCTCCCCATCCATCTGGGTGAGACACTGACTCACCAACGAAGCACCAGCGTTTTATATTACATGGATGGACTGTACATAGCCACACACCCAGAAAGCCAGAGAGCCTCTGGAAGGCTCACTGGACCTTAAACCATGCTTCTCAGAACCTTCCCCTGTACACAAATCACCTGTGCATGTCCTTAAACTGCACGCTGTGACTCAGAGTCAGGCTAGGGCTGGGACTTGGATCTCTAGCCAGCTCTCAGACGATGCTCATGCCAGCGATCTTCCAACTGCATTCTGAGACACGGAACTACTGTGCATGAGGCCTGACTACTGAAAGGCATCTCAGATACAGCTCCTCCATGTGCTGAGTGTCATGCAATGACCAAATCATCCTTGGGCACTGGGGGAGCTGTCAGCTGGAGCTTTCAGCAGTTATTTTCCATGAGGACTGGGGGGCAGGGGCAGCGACTCCAGACTCCAGAGTGAAGCTGGCCCAGGGTCCACCGCGGCTTCGGGCTGAGGCAGTGCTTACCTGCCTCTGCCATGACAAGAGTAAAGGCTCAAATGAGGCACCAGGCAGAAGGCCCAGTGTGAGCCCAGGTCTGTCTGAGCCCAAAGCCAGTGCTCAGAACCACCCTCAGGCCATCTCTGGATCACTTTGGTCATAGCTCACGACCAGGGAGCTCTCCCAGAGATCTGTTCTCACCAAGGTGAGATCTAGGGCCCCATGCTCTGGCCTGGGGAGAAACGGAGCCCTCTTTCCTCGCCCACTCCCTGGCTAGTCCTGCCAACGGAGTCCGCCCCTCCACCCTCATGTGTGTCAGGCCCGCTCTGGGCTGCAGGCAGGCAGCCTGGCATCCTGGCACCTCCGCAGTGGCCACCAGTCCTCGGGACTGTGGCAGTAAAGGGAGGCATGTTCAGAGTCGGGCGTGCCTGCCTGCTGGGAGCCAGGCAGCCCAGATGAATGGTGCATCAGTTCAGATAGGCCTGGGGCATCTCCAAGAGTCAGCTCGCTGCCTGCCAGGGAAGAGTCTGGTTTGGGGCTCTGCCCTGGGGCCTGGGTCCAGTTGGGGTGACCATAGAGCACAGTGAAGGAGTCAGGCCAGGGACATTGTGGAGACTTGCCACCAGCACCCCTCACCTCCTGGGGGGGGGAGGGGAACCTAAGCTCCCTCTCAATGGCCCTCAGTGTTCTCTCTCCACCACCACCCTCTTTACCCTCCACTGAAACCTAGACCCTGAGACCAGACTACCCAGTGCCTGGAGATGCTGGGGAGAGAGGCTGGTGGAGAGCTCTCCTCATCACAAAGCATCTTTCATAGGCACCTATTGCTTCAGCTATCTCAGGGAGGAGGGAGGAGGGAGTTAGTCATTTCTTTTTGCCCCCAGGAATGAAGTCGAAGGCAGGGGTTAGGGGAGGGGCCAGGGCAGCCCCCACAGAACCATGGGCAAAGTCATCTTGACCTGTTCCTCACCCCCAGCCCCAGACCATCAACCAGGCCCCCTGGCTGTTCCTCTAAGACACATTGCAGAGCCACCTCTCTCCATGCCACTGCCCAGCCTTGGCCAAGTCCCCCTCACCCCGCCCGTTTCTCTCCAGGCTTCGCCAAGTCACCCTCATCGACCCCGTTTCTCATCCAGCCCCTGACCAGTCCTACTCTGGGCTTGCTCCCTTACCCTTCCAGTGTGAGTCCCCCTCCATGAAGGGGCCTTTCAAGACAGAAACTCAACCACGTGTTCCCTCTGCCTAAAACCTTCCTGAGACCTCTCACTGCACACAGAATAAATCCTCACCCTCAGCGTGGCCAGAACAACTGTCAGCTGGCCAGGTGGACTCTGGAGCTCACAGTCACATCAGCTGGGCTTTTCTTGCCCCCCAGAGGTCCAGCACTTCCTCACCTCTCCTGCTTCAGTTGCCTTTTGCTTTCTCACTTCCCTCACACCAGTGCTCAGTCCTGTCAGTCATGTACACTTTAGTGTGAATTTACTAACAGCACCACTCCCAGAGAACTGTCCAAGCACAGAGTAAAAGGGTTTGAGCCTTGTTAAAGGACAAGGCACCAGGTGAGGAAATGCTTCATCTCCAGGAGAGGAGAGGCCAGGAATGTCCCAGAGACCCGAGATCAGTGGAGTCCAGTGATTCTGCCGACACACAGGACCATCCTGGTTGCTCTGGTTTGACTTTTAGTTTAACTGATTCTACTTTTTGTTGCAGTGATTAGATCAAATATGCTAACCACAGGGCCCTGGAACCCAAATCTGGGGCACATGTTTTTTTTTTTTTCTTCATGTAAAATTAAGCAGGTCAACTGATGCCACAAAAAGATACATATTTCTACTTGAAATGAAACCTTTTACTTGAAAGAAAACCCTCTACACAGGACTGAGGGCTTGGCTGGGTATTCAAGAGGTTGATCCTTTTCTAGAATTATCTCTAGACCAGGAAGACAACAGGTTATAATCACATGGCTTCTCCCCTGGCCTAGAAATGTGAGGAAAGGGCCTGACCCACAGTTCTGTTCCAGAGTCCAAAGTGCCCTGAGGGGCACTGTCCTGAACAGCTGTCGTGCCAGGCCGCCCGGCCACCTCAGAGCTGAGAAGCTATGACCCTGCTATGTCCAGGGTACTTGGGCCAGGCCACCCACCCATCCCGTCCGCTTCCCGTCTCCGTCCATCCTCAGGGCCCAGAAGCAGTTCCCTGCCGTGTGGTCAGCACAGACACGAAAGGAGCAGTGTGAAGTGCGATGGGGGCCAGAACTGACGGGAAGGCTTGAGTCAGCAGGGGAGGGTGGCAGGCAGAGCCAAGGGGACCCTGCGCCCCCACCCAGCCCAGCAGCAGAGGACTGGGGAGGGTGCCAGAGAGCACTGTCTGAGATTTACCTGCTGCAATGTGCCATCACACCAGGATTAACCCGCTTGTCAGACCAGGGAGCTGGTGGGGTGGCCCGTGGCTGGGTCAGAGCAGCACAGCCTATGCCTGTGGCGGGGAGGTGGCTGGGGGGGAGCGCGGGGGGGGGCACTCTTGCTGCTGGGATGCTCTGCTTGGGGTTTCTGGATGCCACACCTATCTGCCCACTCTCTGGACACTCAGCGCCCCTCACTCCCACCCACTGCAAATTCAGGTGCCACGTCCCCTCCCGCGGCGCCTAAGTGAGAAATCCTTAGAGCTTGGCACGGTCAAGGTACTGGGCACAGAGGAGGAATACGTGGCCCTCCAGGAATAGAAGAATGGCTGATTCTTGAATGGTCACTGTAACTTTTGATTTGTTTCCTGATTCTGCTGACACACAACATACTAAACCAAAGAAATGTTATGAACACTGTGCTTCGTTCTAATGATACTCTTGAGGAATGTAGCCTCCTCTGTTCTCGATACTGATTTAATTCTGAGAAACTCTGCTACAGTCTTTAATTCTATTAACTCCTGTATACCAGGTGGCTTGTAAAAGAATGGAGAGAATAATTAAAAGGATTAGCAAGGCAAAAGTGATAGATAGGGCATTTGTTTGGCACCACTGAACCTTGTATACACAATGGTTTCTCAGGGCCCCAGGTTGGTCTCGGGCCCCTGATGACATCTCAGAAACAATAAAAAAAATGTATTTATCTGTCATGCTTCTATTGAACGAATCATTGTACCCCTATATTTGCTTGCCAAGAAAAATTGTATAAATGCTCTACACTCTTAAAAATAAATGACATTCAGATATGCACTCCTAGATGTCGTGTCTGTCTGTCACTCAACCTCATCCTTGTCCACCCTGCGCCAGAATTGCCATCCCTGAAACTTGTCTCCTGCTCCTGCTGCACTGGTCTGCAGCATTCAGTTCAGGTGTCACCTCTGCTAAGAGGCCCCTTTTGGCCACCCAGTCCCCGAGGTCCCAAGCCACGTTCCCTGCCACACGACCAGGTTACTATTCCTTGGGAAATCTCCATGGGAAAATGCTCCTTTATTGTTTGCTTTCTGCCCCCACGCCCACGCTGTCCTGATGAAAACAGCCTGCCTTGTGCTCAGTATCGCCAGCACTACGGCTGGGCCTGCACACAGCAGGCGCTCAATACCTGCACAGGAGTAAACAACTGCAATTCTCCACGTAGCCTGTGGAGCCCACTGATGACAGAAGACCCTGAGAGCTGCCCAGCCCAGATTAAAGAGTGAGAGAATGATTAGGGGGGTAGGGGGAGATTGGGGCGTAATTATGGCTAGAGAAGACCCACCTGAAAGGCGGTGGAGGAAAGCGACGTGGAAAACAGTACAGGGCGCTCTCGGGCTATAATCTTGTCGATCCCTTTCAACCCTGGCATTACCAGCACACCCTATGTTTCCTTCTCTGTCACTTAGAAGGTTTCTCCTTTCCTGCCATCCCAGGTCACCAGCAGGGCTCAGAAACCTCCCAGGCCCTCTCTCGGGGGCTGCTGTCCCTGCCAGCATCTCTGAGCCTGTCTCCCTCAGTGCTTTCAAGGCCCTTGGGCTTTCTAGGGTGGCACCTGGAGACAGGGCAAAATGCCTGCCACCAGGGTCAGAGCCAGCTCTCCCCAGTGCCTGCTCCAGCCCCAGCTAGAGACATCCTTCCCTCTGCTTCCTCCTCTGCTAGAACAAACACCGGATCTTATGCACAGAGCGCTGGGGGGCAGGGAGAGGAAGGTCCTGGAGACCACACTTGCAATTCACCCAGCACCCTCCTGCACTGTGGCTCCAAACTACCTCTTCTTTAAGGGGCCAGAATGTAAACTGGTAAGTGGGTGCAAAAAAAACAAAGCATGCGTGGCTGCCTTCTAAAGATACACCCCTCTCAGCTAGCAAGGTCACAAGGCTGCCTGCAGGCTGGTTAACGGACTTTGATTATGCTTGTAGGCTCACATTTCTCCCTAAGCTATCTAGCTTCTCCATGACTCATCAACTCAGTAACAGGCATAGCTATAGGTAGGGCTGACTCAGTCATCAAGAGAAAGGAACTTTCTGGAAGCTCAAAGCCCCATTGCCAGCCAACACAGAGACACAGGTGGCTTGAGAGTGGGAGGGACCTCAAAACTTCGAAGAGTGAGTTCTCTTTCGGCTCTGCCGCCTGGCTTTGGAAGTCCCTGGGTCTCCGGTCGCAGTTGTTTGCTTTCTTCATCTGCGACTCTACTTCACTCAGCAATGGCCATTTCCTCCCAGGGAGCCTCCGAGGGCTGGCAAATTAAGGATACACAGGAAATTGACTCCAATCCCAGGATGGGCAACAGGAGATGGGTTTTCCACAATAGTCTTTTAAAACAAGGCAGAAAGCTCCATGTAAACAGTAGGCGGCCCCAAAAGTCTGCTGGCCCCACCGGTGTCCTAGAGATTTCACTTCTGCCCACCCTTCCCAAAGCAAGTGACCCCCGGGAGAAAACCTGTTGTGAGATAATTGCCTGTGTCTCTGGCTTTTCTGCATGTCTTGTCAACAAGGCTAACTGCCTTTTGTTCTGGATTATCTTTTCAGAGATGTTTGTACAGCCATAGCCGTAGAGGCAGAAGCAGCGTCTTGCTCTGCAGCACAGTAGGCTTGCCTATTTCCTGGGAGACGGGGACAGAGTCTCTCTTCAGGGCGAAGGGGTAGGTTTGGTTACTGCCTGTTGTAGAGATCTGGTTCCCTGGAATCTGGGTTCCCCTGCTGCCCTGTGAACCCGCAGGTCCGTCAGGGGTACTCAGGGACAATGGAAACTTAGGCAGATGTGTCTGTGCTGCTCTGATACACCTCTGACTCTACCTGGGAGTCTCATGTTTTCTATTGTCATCCACAAAACCAGGGCAAGTTCCTGAACCGCCTTGTCAACAGGTGAAATCTTCAATTCCTCATCTTTCTTGAGCAGGGCAGCTCTGCCCTTGCCGGGGTCAAGGCCCACCTCATGTCTAGCAAACTCAGAAAAAATCCAAATGACAGAGCTATATGTAAATGACAAAAAGAAGAATTGCTTTTAAAAAAAGAAACACTCTACATTACAAAAGGATTTATCGCATGCCTCTTTGAAATACATAATACTACATAGGACACTTGGACGGTGATGTGCGTTGGCCCAAAGAGCTGGATGTGCACAGTTTTTCAAGATGCTTTTGTGTCAGATGAGCTTTGATCCTGCTTTTCACTGGAGTTGGGGCTGCCAAGAGGTCAGGACTGAGAGGAGTTTCAGGGGCGAATGAGCCCCGTCTCTCTCCTAAAGGCCAGTGACACGCTCTTCACCTGCCCGCTCCAGCTCCTTAGGATAAAAGTCAGTCCCTTGGGTCCGTGGTCCAGTTAGCTGAGCTGTATGAGATCCACTCCTGCGCTGGGTAATGTGCTGGAGTGACACACCGCACTACCCACGGGGACCCTGGCCGGGTGCCGGTGGACAGTGACGGGATCTCTCCTTAAACCGGGGATGGTGCCTGTCCCTTGCAGTATGACAGTGGGACTGCTGGAGGGAAGGCCTTAGCGTGTTTAGTGTTTTTGTGACATCTTGTGAATTTTTATTTAAAAATGAAAGTTTAAAAAAAGTGCTGTCACTGAGAAAAACCAAATAGTCCATCTCGTTAGACTCCTAATTAAATGAAACCGGGCTCTGAGAGCTTTGGGGTTAGCTGCCTGCAATCACATTAAAATACTGATAAATGAAATGGTGTAATTACCAAAAGAAAAAATCAATGACTTAGCTCTGGTGACCTCGGTCACTCAATGGAGTGAGAGGATGAGACCCCTTAGGAGTCACCTGAGTGCCCAGGAATCTCGCGCCCCCTCCCCCCC
>NW_004567112.1:15861367-15903169 GCF_000260355.1 Condylura cristata | reverse complement strand
GGGGTGCTCAAGAAGACCCTCCCTGAGCCTCGCCTGGCCGTGCCAGTCCTCCTGGCCCAAAGACATGCCCAGGGCACAGCAGCAGGGACACCAGGGCTCAGGGTGCAACGCTGTGACGTGGCACCTCTCTGATGCGATGGTGCCACCTGCTCCTCAGAGACAACTGCAGAGCAGTGCAGGGCGCCTGAGCACACGGCTAGGTATACGGGAGGGCACAGTAAAAGGTACCGCACAGAGGAGCGAAGCCCAACTCATCAACAAGTCTCAACAAAGCACCTACCACATGTCTGGCCCCATGACAGAAATGTGTGCGCAGACAGTGGCCTCATCTCAAAGGAAGGCCATGAGACATGTCCCCTCCCTTCCACGATGTGAGGGTGGGAGGCTCAGGCCTGCAAGGAGGGGTCCTTTCCCTCCCCCCACCTCCATCTCTACTCCCCAGGGTGTCGGACTTTGGTGTAACTCTGCCCCTCCTTGGTCAAGAAAACCACTGGGGGCTGCCTTATGGAGAACGACTTGTCCCACCTGGGGTCCCTAACTTCTCCTCCCTCCTCCCATGGGCCCTTTAGACTTCACAAACACATGGGTGGGTCTCCGCACAGTGGAACTCTAGCCCTGGTGAAAGCAACTGGCGAGGTCTCATTAAGTGCAGTTCCCCCAGGCACCTTTACACAGGGCCTGAGTGCCAAGCAGATGTAAGACTCCACACTGGCAATGATACCAGCTCCCTCCAGCACCTTGGGGGCCCTGTCCGGAGCTTACCCAGCCTGAGCACCTCCGGCTGTGTCGCAGAACATTCTACCTGCCCCCCAAAGAACCAGTGGGCTTCTCCCAGGAATGAGCCTCTGCTTTCGGCCACAGGAGCCCTGGGGCCTCCCTACTCTTTATACCCATAGGCTGCCCCGACCGCAGGCCATAGACCGCCCCCCCCACCCCCCAGACATTGCACAAGTGTGTCCTAGACCTGGAGACTTAGAGTTCATGTGCAGGATTTGCTGGCCATATTCAACTGGAGAATGAGCAGGTACTAACCAGGGAGCCTGGGTCCTCATCCCTCCTCCCAATGCCTCCTTTTTCTCTGTCGTGTCTACCAGTGGTTGTGAGGTCCCAGCCATGAGCCTGTGGCTGGGAGGGCCCAAGCAAAGCAGCTGGCCTGGCAACCCAAACATGACTCCCAGAGTCCACACCAGCTAACACACATGCATGCCATGTCCTGCCATCACTGGGGCTAAAACTGAGAACCCCACCTTGAGAAGGAGAGTGGCAGGGGCTGGGGGTGACTCTGCTTCCTCCCTTTGGATTTTCCTTGCTCTGAAATTCTAGGCAAGGCAACAGGCTGGCAGAACTTCTGAAGCTGGCTAGATAACCCTCCTGGGGCTGCAAGAGCGAAGGCACCTGATTACCCGGCATGTTTGAACTCTCTGAGGTTCTGTTGATTCGCTGCTGCTAGCGTTGAGCCTGGGGAATTAGCAATAACAGTGGCCGCCCTCCCCAAAGGCAGCGATAGCAAAGGAACGCAAGCTGGTGGTGCGTCACAGTAAACGCTGTGGACCGCTGCCCAGAGCCCAGGGGCAGAACCTCAGCCCTCAGGGCCCACAGTTACTTGAGGTCTCCAAGCTCCAACTTCTTCATCCCCAAAGTGGAAACTGTAATACACACCTCAGTAAGGAGGTCTGTACACGCTAAGAAATTAAAAAGCCTTTTATAAGTCATAAATCCTTACACCAACTCCGACATCACAGGAATAGCTGGGAGTGACATACCTGGGCATTTTCCCTCTAAATTACACACCAGACATAACCAGCCGCCTTAAATGTGCTCCCCGCCGCATGGTGCTCAATGACCTCAATGGCCAGACAGACCTGGGTTCAGCCTCTGGCACTGCCCACTCAGAGTGTGCTCTGTGAGCTCTGGGGGCCTCAGCGGGATAGCAGTGTTGGGAGGACTTGAGGAGGTCCAACAGGGATGTGGGCCTCACTGCAGGTTCTCTAGGGTTACGATGGAGTCGGGGGAGACTTCAGACTCTTTCAGAGGAGAACGTGATTTCTCTGTGCTTTTTTGTAAAAAGGAAACCAAAGTCTTAGAACCTGAGAAACTCCTCATAAGTTCATGGCCTCCAGCTAGCAAAGAGGGCCCCAGCAAGGTGAGAGAGAACCCAGGAGGGCAGTGGCTTTCAAAATCTGGGCCTCCTGATCCCCCAGGAAGGCAACAATACACAGATTCCCAGTCCTCCCACCCAGAATCTCTGGCTTCCCAGCCAGCCCTGAGGAAGGCCTCTCCCCAACTGTCCTTCCCACAGCAGGGCCAGCCAAAGCTTACCTGGGAGGAAGGGGATGATTCTCTGCTTGGGGTCCTTTTGGCCACCCTCGATGGGAAACTTATCCAAAAGCTGCATCTGGGAAGCCAGACAGAGGGAAAGGATTCAGAAGACTGGAGCAGCCCTCGGCCTCCACTCCCCACCCAACCCCACCCCACTGCTCCCACCTGCCCGCTGTCCTCACACGGGTGAGTGCCGCCTCAAACCCCTCGTTTCACAGATGATTGACAAACCACATGGGGCATGCGAGGGAGGAGGCCAGAGCTCTCTCTGCATCAAAGGGGTGTCTGAGCAATCTCCTGAAGCGGTGGGGCCTTGGGAGAGGTGTCTGCAGACACCCTGAGCCTGGCTGCAGGAGCGGTTTCCAGAGGCTCCTCTGGGTCCAGTTTCTTTCATCTGTTTCTGCTGAGTGAGCTCTTCCAGCCACCTGACATCCCAAACCCTCTGGGGCCAGGCCAGAGAAAGACCTCACCTCAGACAGACCACCCACCTTCCAGAACTGCTCCTCAGAGACAGGCCCAGGTGGTATTTTAATCACAAAACCAAGCCCAGCCCGTTACCCCACTGCAATGGAGATGTCCTACCTTCCCACCCTGAGATGGCTGCTTTTGTCCCAGGAACAGACTCCCTGCAGGAGTCTCCAGGGTTCTGGAGAAACAACTTATTTTTCTTCTGCTGAGCTTCTGCATCAACTGGAAAACTTGGCACACAGGAGGGACAAGCACACAGTCTCTGTGGGCTGTGTGGCCCAGCTGTGTGGCCTTGGGCAAAACCCAAACTGCTCCTTGGACCTCAGGCGCCTCCATGGTAAGATGAGGAAGACTGGTCTGCTCCCTGAAGCCTTCACCTGCCTTCAGGTGGCTGTGGGACACCTGAGGGCACTGAGCTCCGAAAATATGACAGGAAGAAAGGAGATAAAATCCCTGTCCTCAGGGAGTTTATATCCCAGAAGCTGAACAGTAAACATGCACCATGTCAAGGGGGAAGGGTCGTGACAAAGTATGCAGCAAAGTAGAAGTGAAGAGGACTGAGCAAGGTGCCGGCGTGAGACCACAGGGGCAGGAAGGGGCAGAGCAAGACAAGGTGCTGGACGCGCGGGGTGCTGAGTGGACCCCAGCGCGGGAGCAGAGGCCCGTCAGGAGCCTACGGAGGGCGGCGCGAGCTCAGTGTGAGCACGGGCGGTGGTGAACGGTGCTCCCGCGCTGGGCTGTGTGTGTGTGCAAATGGCGTCCACCCGCTCACCCACAGAGCTAACGCACCATGTTAGGATTCTTGCTTGCACAATCATAACCCAATACACACGGATGATTAGATGATTTGGAACCCACACGTGAAGGGTGGGTCACTGTCACATTCCACGCAACACAAGACAGACTGCGTGTCATTCACTGTCATTTCCCTGAATACGGACTGAAATTTAACAAGAGCTGGCTCATGAGTTTTCAAGCCGTGGTGTAGTTAGCCTATTTCTCAAGCCTGGACTAATTCCCTGCAGCAGGTCAATGCAGCCACCAGGCCACAACACTTGAAATTTAGGATTTTCTAAAAATAAACCAACACATTTAAAATAAATCCCACACCCATTTCCACACCCACCTTTTATTGTGTAAATTTTATTTCTAAAATAAGTAATTCTTAGTCACAGGGGGGGGCTAGAAGAGACAGCAGCAGTGGGTGGTCAAAAGAAATAATAAGAATCACTCATAATCCCACCTCCTGAAAAAATGACAGTAATATGTTGGAATATAAATCTTTTCCAGACATCCTTCCCTGCATGCAAATATAATAAGCTCATAGATGTTCTTATACCACCTAATGAGCACTTCCCCATACCAGCCAGTATTTCCATTCCAGTTTGGCTATTGTCCTAGTTTCAATGTTTGGATGGGTTGCAGTTTCTCTGCTGACCCTCCCCGCCCCCATTGCTGGGTGTATAGCAGTGACTTCTCACTTCTGTGTGTAACAGTATAGAACATTCTTGTTTGTGCAGTCTATGAATTATGCACACTTCCTTAATAGAATTTGATTTCATCTTGTTGAAATCATACTTATAGGTGCCAAAGAGATCGAGACCAAATAGATGGGTAACAAATATGTGTAGTCCAGGCCTGGGGTCTGCAGGCCAGGGCTCCACGGAATTTCTGAGGAAGAGAACACAGATGACCAGAAGAAAGCTAGGTCCAGCAACACGCCCTGGTGATCTGCCCCCCTCAGAACCACTTTCCTGCTAAAGAAGGTGGCCATCTATGCCCACCAGGTTTCTGCATCTCTCTGGGGCTCAACGGTGTTAGACTGGAACTTTAAATTTCCTATCAGCTCCGACATACATTTGTTCTCTGACTGCAAATTCTTTTCAGACCTGAGTTCTGAGATACACACTAACAGGGTAGAGGGAGGGTGGGACACTGTGGGAAGGGGCAGGCAGGCTCAGGCCTTCATCCTTTTCCTCCAAAAACATGCACAGTGGTGCCTTCTAGTTCACGGTCCTCTGTTGGGTGCAGGAAACGAGTTACAATGCGGAGCTAAGGGTGTAGATCCTGCCTTCAGCACGCATGCAAAGTACCTGGTGACATGTTAAAATAGGTGGGTGAAGCATGTGCGTATGTCAAGGCATGAAGCTGTGCACCAAAAGATTTGTAAAGTAATACTTTAGCAATAAAATTTGATTAAGAAATAAATTAATAAAATGCAGGCTCCGAATCGATAGGTGGGACAGGGGTGGAGAGCCTGCATTTCTGCCAAGTTCACGGGTGATGCTCTGGTCTGTGGGCCACTCTCAGAGCAAAGCCCTGCAGCTATGCCACCCTAGACAGTAGCCACGTGCCACACGTGACAACTGAGTGTCTGAAATGGGGCCAGTCCAAGTTGAAGTATGCCATAAATATAAAATATGCACCAGGTTGCAAAGACTTGGCACACAGGACATGAATCTCATCAGCCATTTTTGCTTGGATTGCGTGCTGAAATAACTGGAATTTTGGAAATTCATCTGATTGAAGAAATACTTTAAAAAATGATCTCACCTGTTTTCTCTTACGTTTTTAAATAGCTATTAGACAATTTTAAATTACAAGGCCCTCCCTGGTGGTAATATGGGTTAAAGTGAAGCACCATGAAGCTTGTTGCAGCTGCTTCACCAAGAGTTCAATCCTCGGCCCCGAAGGTGACCCACATGGCACACTAGACCTCTCCTGACCTGCCTGCTGCTCCCCTCAGCAGTGTACTTTGATGATCTGCCTGTTCTGCTCCCCTCTCTGCCTCTTGTGAATCCTCTCAGCACCCCTGTGTCTCTGGCCTGTACCCCAGTTCTGTATGTATAAATAATCTTTTTTTTAAATTTTCAATTATGTTGTATTTCTGTTGGCCAAGATGATTCTGAAAGTGTGGTTTGTGGTCTGCCCATATTGGGGTGGGGTATGTGTATCACAAATTCAGTTTTCTGTCCCCATTCAGTAGTTTGTCAACTTTGACTCTGGAACTAGAGACAGATGGGCAATTCTGGGATGAAGGTAATGATGTGTGAACAGGGTCCTGTCAGCTGAAGTCAGGGCAGTCACTTCCTGAAGGAGGTGAAGCCAGCTCTGTCACAGTGACGGGCATGTACCCTGCCAAAGAGCAGTGTGATCTCCACAAGGGGTTCCCGTGCCGCTCAGAAGCCGGGGGTCATCTGATATCTTCAGATTTGAATGTCCTCTCAAAAGGTTTCTTGACCTCTCTCCCGCTTCATCTGTAACAGATTTTCCTCTTCCTCCACCCCTGGCTCAGGTTGGGTCCTCCCGAGGCCAAAACAAGCCCATCTCTGAGAGTACTGTCAACTGGTCCTCTGCAGACCACTGAGCGCCCAGGTGGCCTGCTCCCTCCGCCCCTGGCACTCAGATGCCGAGCCCAGTCACACCTGTCACCTAACCCCAACACCCAGGCCAGCCAGCTGAGGCTGGGCATCTGCCATCACCCCCAAGGCCCAGGGGCTGTGGAAAAGGGGAGCAACATTAACCAGGGCTGGGACGCTCTCTGCTCAGCAAGCACATGTCCTGACTGGCGCAAACCAAATAACCCAGCCCATCTGAGCGTACTCAGTGTGGGGCTGGCAAAGCCCCAGGGCTCAGCATCCTGACCTGTGTGTAGTATGGTGGGGGGTGAGGGACATGGGATAAACATCTGAGACATGTTCATATTCGAGGTACAACCCAAATCACCCCACCCAGGGGCCTGGCAGGCTGCAAAGTGGTTCTGTAACTCGGTTTGTGTGCGATCTGCAGGCTGGGTCCAACAGACGAGACATGGTAAGAAAGGGGCGGGGGGGCTGTCTCACCAAGCAGCCTTCTTCCTGAGGAGGAAGCCTGGGTGCGTGGGAGGGAGGAAGGAAGGCTCCTCCCAGCAGCGAGCTCTGTGGCCACCTTTTCGACAGGAAGTGGATTCTCCTGTCACTCCAGCCAAGGCCTGACTCAGACTGGAAGGAAAGCAAGGCCCATTGCCAGGGTCCTTCTTAGAGTGAGAGGCGTTTGGCTTCTGCAGTCCTTTGCAACCACATCAGGACTTTGCAGGGTGCGGAGGACGCCAGGCTGTTTATGTAAGGGGTGGACAGTGTGAGCGATACCGGACAGCTCGGCTCCAGGCGCTGGCCCCAGACAGAGAGCTGATTCTGCGGCAATTCTTGGGCAGGCCCTGCAGCAATAAACACGGAGGAGAGAGAAGGGCCCAGGCCCAGCTGGGGGACATCTGTAACCCAGGAGGCTCACTGCTGGACCCTTTTGAGGGGCTGGAGTTCCCAGAAACTCCAGCTTGGGGGCCCTCACCCTAGACCTTGTCATCATTTTCAGCTCAGGAACAAAAGGAACATTCTACAAAGGCAGACTTGTGGGTTGTTTTTTTTGTCCTCGCCGAAGAAGAAAGACCCTTCGACTTGAATGGTCTTGGTGCACCTGCAGAAAATCAGTTGACAAGAAATACACAGGTTTGTTCCTAGACTCTTAATTCTCTTCCTCTGATCTATATGCCTAACTTCTGTACCACACCAACCCAATTACTGTAGTTTTGCATTACATTGTTTTATTTGTTAATAGATTTTTTATTATTTTAAAAAAGATTTATTTACTTATGCATACTGAACTGGGGTTCAGTACTCTGGGGTACGGCCAGAGGTGCAGGTGCGGTGAGAGGATTCACCAGAGGCAGAGTGGGGAGCAGGACAGGCAGGTCGACGAGATATACTCTTGAGGAGAGCAGTGGGTGAGACAGGAGAAGTCTGCTGCACCCTGTGGGTCATCTCCAGGGCTGGGGATCCAACATGCACTGAAGTGGTTGAGGCTAGCTTGCAGTGCTGCACCCTAACCCATTGCGCCACCAGGGAGGGCCTAATAGATTTTATTTTTGGAGCAATTTAGGTTCATAGCAAAATTGGTGGGAGGTACAGAGTTCTCATATCCTCTCTGCCCGCCCCCCATCAAAATCCCACACCAAAGTGGCCTATTTGTGACTGCTGATAAACCTACATCAGCACAATGTCCATCGTCTCACATTAGGGTTAACATTCTGTAGGTTTTGACAAATAGCCACCACTGACATGTATATAATGTAGCCACCATTATAGTAGCGTGTAGGTCAGTTTCACTGCCCTAAACGTCCTCTGTGCTCCACCTACTGACTCCTTCCCCCCCCCATCCTGACATTTATACTGTCTCATAGTTTCGTGTTTTCCAAAATGTCATACAGTTGGAATCAAACTCTGTTACATGCATGACTTCTTTTACTTCTCTAACACTATGCATGCAATTTTTCTCTGTGTCTTTTTTTGGCTTGTTTTGTGTGGACATAAGTTTTCAACTGATGTGGCTTTACCCAGGAAGGGTAACAGCTGAATCCTATGGTAGAGTATGTTTGTGAACGGTGCTGAGCTGTCTTCCAAATGTCTGTTGCTCCACATTTCACCAGTATTTTGTGTTGTCAGCATCTTGGATTTTCACCATTCTAACACACGTGTGTATTAATTTGCTGTTGTTTTATGTCGAAATCTCTGATGACATAGGATGTTGGGTACTTTTCTCATGTGCTGATTTGCCTAGATTCTATTCATCGTTGATGAGGTTCCTGTTCAGATCTTTTTTAGTAATCAAGTTGTTCATTTTCTTATTGTTTACTTTGAAAGTTTTTTTTTGTATATTTTGGATAACAGCCATAAATTAGATATTAGATAAAGTAATTAAACATTTTCTCCAAATATGGCTTGTCTTGTCATACTCTTGATGTACTAAGTTCTGAAATCAGTGACTTTTAGTTTTGCAACTAACTTTGTTTTCTTTCTACAGGATTGTTCAGACTATGTGGAGTTCCTTAACTTCACAGTGATGCATTTTGAGATCAACTTGTTTCTGCAAAGAAGCCAGCTGGGATGTGATAGGAAGGCTTAGACCCTGGAGACATTAAGAGCTTAGATATTAATTCTTCCAGTCCATGCATGTGGGATGTCTTCCCATTTATTTAGTATTTTTATTTTAAGGTCTATTTTGACTTATATTAGTATGACCTTACAGCGCTCTCATTTTCTAATATAGCATTTTAATTCATCTAGTAATTTTTCCACTCTTTTGAGTTATTTCTTAATGGTCACAGTTTATATCTTACCTCACCAGAATCAACTTTAGGTTTATACTAAATTCCAGTGAAGTAAAAAATCATTACTCCTATACAGCCATATTCCCTCATCTTTTTTTATACTACCACTGTTATACATAGTGTATTTATATATGTTTCAAGCCTGGCAACTGTATAGTTCTACAGGGAGCTGCAGGAAAGGTAGCCAGTACTCTGCTTTACTCAGGCCAGACGTAGAGCTGGGGATGGCGGGGGGTTGGGTTATGACTCAAGTGCCAGTCTCTTGCTGTGCCTACCGAAATTTAGATGTTTTTAAATAAGGGTTTCCATTTGCTATATGCATTTAGCATGATTTCCAGCGAATTTAATGTCTTTTAAACTAATAATTATGTCAAGATAAGATGTGTAAAACAGGACTTCCAGGACCGTGCTGGTTAACGGGGATTATGTGATTATCCTAACTCTTATTTCCCAGCGCCTAGCACAGGTCCTGGTATAATACAGGTGTTTGACAAATGTTTGATGGTAAAAAATTACACTCATTGAAAACCTACTGTGTGTTAGGCACTGCATTAGGAATTTTTACATAGCTTATTTCATTTAATTCTCATCACAACCTTTTGAGAGGGGAACTATTACGGACCTATATGTTAAAGAAACCAAAACACAGAGAGTTAAATAACTTGCCCAAACTGGCAAGCTGTGGAACTAAAATTCCTCTTGACTACTAAAGTACAGTTAAGCAATAACTGTGCCAAAGAATGAATTCAGAAATTCCAGCAATAGGGTTACATTAAGGTTCTTAATTCTATTAAGGTTCACTCTAGGTATAAGAATGGTACATCACTAGTGAGTCTATTAATGTAATTTACTACACGATCAAATAAAGGATAAAGCTGTATTGCCATTCTCCTATGTGCAGAGAAAGTATTTGATAAGATCCAACAACCATTTATTTATTTAGAAAATAATAGGGGTAAATTTCCTTAATCTGAAAGCGATTAAGTGAAGAATCATTACCACAAAACAAAGATACTGCTCACTCACAATCCCCTGTCCATTAGGTTACACTCAAGGTACTTGCCAACATATAACACAAGAAAAAGAAATGACAGACAAAGTCCGGGAAGGAAAAAAAAACCTCAGTATTCACAACCAATACAAAGTGAACCTCTTCGTACAAAGAGAACCCTGAAGAAACACACACATGTGGGTCTTGAAGAGTTCCCACACCATTTTCTAATTAGAATAAACTGATTTCTAGACGGTATAAGACACCATGACCTAAAAGCAGAGAAGATGAAGAGTTCTAGAGCAGGAGAGTGGCAAACGGTTAGTCATGTACATGATTAAGTTCATGCGAATATATTTAATGCCAAGGAACTGAACACTTAAAAAAAAAAAAAGGTTACAATGGTAATGTTCTGTTATGCATATTTACCACAACAAAAGAAGAGAGAAAGAGAGACTCAGACCCTGGCAACTATAGAGCTGAGAGTCAGGCACAGACAGGGGGACTAGAGAGGAGGCATTAAAATTCCCGCATGTCACCCCAGAAGCAGCCAGGCAAGACTCTGAGCAGAGCACTGGAGTCTGGAGCCGGCGACCCAGCGGCCCCACAGCCTGTGTGGCCCTTTGCGAGGCTCTTATCCTTGTCTACACAGTGGGGGACATGATGCAATTCGCAGGAGAGTGGTGAGACCCTGGAGAGCTGTGGCAGATTTGTGCTGTAAGCAGAAAGGGCAGTGCCAGCAGGGGCCAGCATGGCCGTGGCTCAGAAACCTCCCAGGAGGAGGCAAGGTTGAAGGTGGGTGGACAGGAGGGACACAGACTGCTTTGCCAGCACCACTATAGCCTTTGGGAAACAGACTCGGAACTCCAAGCAGCCTTGAAGCAGCAGCCAGGGGTAGAGACAGGAGTATGAAAAGACCATCCGCCCTGGCAAGGAGTTGCCTGCATTGGCTACATTCAGCTGCTGGAGCCTGGGTCCAGCACTGGCAAAGCCAAGAAAGAACAGGGCACTGGACCACACTGCAACTTTAAGAGGGAGCCCATCCCAGGTTCCAAAGTCCTTAACAAGTCAAATGTGTCATCCTTAAACATTTTCCATAAAATGTGCAAGACTTCAAATCCTTTCCCAATCAAACTGTTACCTACGATAGCCCATGAGTATGAGTGGGTTTCGGAAAAACTGTAATAAATCATGGGCCATGATCAGACCAGGGGCTGGAAGGCCCACGTGGGCAGTAGGGACTTATCTTGGGGTGCTAAATGAATGTCAACATGCTGAGAGTCCTAAAAAACCACTCAATGAGAGTTCAGGAAGGGACAAGGTCAGTGTGGTTAGGGGAGCAAAGCAGAGTGCTCAGAGTGGAGACTGCAAAGCTGGGGGCAGGGAGGCAGCATGGGAGAGGGAGGAAGTGAGTTCAGAGGTTGTCAATGGACGGTCAGGTTGAGGCAGTTACATTGGGGTGTACTGACTTCCATGAGTTCCATGAAATTTGGCCACTTGTTAGTTGAGTGACAGGACCCAGGGTGGAGCCCCTGATAATTTGTTCCAGTGACTTGGGGATGACCAGGTGGTTGGCACCAGAGCAGGGTTAGGGCAGATGCCAATGTGCCACTCTACAGGGATGACTGGGCCATCTTAAAGTGAGGAGATGGAGGAGCTATTTCCAGAGCTCATCTTGAGAGGGCACTCCAGGGTGGAGAGTGGCAGGTAAAACCACCCCCTCCACCATGCCTTTCTTGGCTTGTAGAAGCGTCGTCTTGACCTCTGCCTTCATCTTCACAAGGTACTCTCCTGTGTGCATATCTGTGCCCAAATTTCTTCTTAATAAGGAGTCACTGTATTGGGGGACCCCACCCACAAAATACTTCATCTTAACTAACTACATCAGCAAGAACAGTTTCTAAATAGGGGTCATATTCTGAGGGTTCTGGGGGTCAGGAGGATACATATGATGCTGATCCCTAACGCTAACGCCCTTATTAACATAAGCTATCTGCCCGCTTACTACCAAGTCTCTTTCCGAACTGACAGTGGTGGGTAAACAACTTGGGGGGACACGTGAATGAAGAACCAAGGGTGCATAATAAGCAGATCAGGATTTCGATCTGTTTCCTTGTCTCTAAAATGGGACAGTGACAGAACCTGCCTGATAGAGTGGGAGCGAGGGTTAAATGAGATGATGTGTGGAAAGAACTTGGCACAGATCCTGGCACAGACTAAGTGCCATCCACATCAGCTGTTTTTATCATTACTGTTTTCATCACCATTACTCCAGCTGTGATACCAAGCTGCGCCCTGAGTGTGCAGGAAGCTTTAGCCCTGAGGCTGGTATCAGAACGGCTACTGGGAGGCAGTAGGGGGACTAAAAGCAGCAGAATGGTCTGGGCCAGGCCTAGGCTGGGCCTGGCTGTGAGCTTCAAGAAACCCCGGGGGAGCTGCCCAGCTGGTGTGCCTGGGCTGGGCCTGGGGAGGATGCCCCTGGCTTCCCCAGCAGTACAGGGCATGTGGGGACTGGCTGGGCGTGTTTTACATTGAGGTGATGGGGCCTGGGTTGAGAATAAGATGCTCCAGCACAGATGGGCAGGATGGTGCTAGCCTGGGCACTTCCTCAAATTTGGCAATGATTGTAACCAGGGGCTCCCTCTGGTCCCCTGAAACTACCCTGGGCTCATTCCATGTACCCCACCATGCTGCCTCTCATGCAGTCTTTGGAGAAAGTGTACTAGATGGGGGTCAGGAGAGGAAGTCCCAGTCCACCAAGTATTTGCTGTGCAACTGCACGGCCTCTCTCTGGCAGAAGTAGACTACCTGCAAAACACCTGCTCTGTCTCCGTGCTGTGAATACCCAAGGTGAGGCCAGGTGAGAAAGTGCGCCACTGCCAGATGCAATCATTCCTATGAGCCTCTCTGAGCCTCTACTGGGAAATGAGGTCAAACCTGCCTATTCTCCTCCCTGGGAGAATTGAAGTTGAAAGGAAAAACGTATTGCGCTGTTGGTCAGGCACAGGGAAGCCAGCAGGAGCTGGCCCTGCCTCTCTCAGCACCGCTGACCGTGATGTTCATGCTCTAGTCAGCGCAGAATGCTTACACTCTCGAGTCAGAATCCAGGGTATTCTTCCTTAGCTACCTGACCTTGGTCAAGTCACTTAACCTCTCTAAGACCTCAGTTTCTCATCTGTAAGTTAAGGGTGGGTAAACACATTCACTTCCTAGTGGTGTGTGGATTACATGGTGAGCACAGTGCTAAACTTATTGGGCCTGATAAATGGGGCCCCTTTGTTTAAGAAGAGACTTCAGTGAATGCTCTCTCTCTCTAGCTCTTTCTGCTTTGGGGGAGCTTTTTAGGGGTTGTCAGCCTGCCCATTCTGCCAAAGGCTAAAAGGCCTTCAGCGCCCATTACCCATCACTCCCCAGCCTGCACTTTGTTGCAACACAAGTTCATGTTCCCTTTGGCCTGGAGCAGAGGGCATGGTGCTAGACCACCTGGACAGCTGGTGGCCAACGGGGCTGGGTCAGAGATCTGGATTCTGGCAGTTCTGCTCCGGCTTTGGGTAAAGGGGGCCTCTCTTCAGACTCACAGAGCCTGAGATGTGGTTTCCTACTGAATTAGAGCTACACCCCTGTCTTCTCCCGACACCCCAGCGTGTCAGCCCCTGGCTGCTTGCCAGCCCCTCTTTCATCTCATCCAGGAAGATCTGAGGCTGGAGAGCTGGACTCTGAGGCAGGGAGAGTGAGGGCTGGTTGGTGTGAGGAGCAGAGCTGGAGGCGTATCTGAGACAGGAGGAAGAACCTGGACTTACCCCCTGAGCAACGGGGAGCCAGTGGAGGATGTTGAGCAGAGGAGGGACACTGTGAATGTAGGATTCTAGAAAGACAAATGTGTTCAGTAATTGGGATGGAGTGGTAGTGAAATAAACACCTGTGTGTGGAACAGAGCACCAGAGAAATCCTGGCCCAGACCCAGGCTGTCGGCAGGCACCGCCCCCCGGAGAACGAGGCCACCCTGAGGTGAGCCTATGAGCCTGGTTACACTCTGGCACATCTGGCCGAAGTCGCCCTGTCCCCTCCAGGGGAGTCCCGAGGCAACCCCTTAGCTTCACCAGACAACTCCCGAGTTTCCTCCCCAGAGCTGCCCCTCGATTTCCCTCTCTTCCATGGACCTCTAAAGGTCACAGAGAAGAAGATGAAAAGGGAGGGAGGAGGGAGATCTTCCACCATTTTTTAAATCTGGTTGAACCCTAAGCCCTGTGTTTCTCAATTTTTCTCATCCTGGTTATCCTTCCAAATGGTCCAAAGCAGAGATCCCCAGTTGCCCCAGCCACCATGGGATCTAGGTCAGACCTATGTTTGGGACAAACAAATTCATCCTTGGCAGAGATGAGGCCAAGACAGAGTGTCGGTGGTCCTGGGTCACGGCACCTCTTCGAGACAGTGAGCGTCCAGGGCTCTTGGCCACGTGCTCCCTTCTTGGAAAGAAGCCAAGTGGGATGCTTCTAATTGACAATCTAATACGCTTGCCTGCCTTCTTTCTCTTCTTCAAGTGTTTGTTTCCCCATTTAGAGGGGACCTGGGTACTTCTGCTGTGTCTTTACCCACCCCTCCTTGTCCCAAAATCTGGTGCAAAAGGAAAAATAAAAGCAACCGGCTAAAGGAGAGCCTGGATTGAGCTCTCCCCAGGCCTTGCCCTCATCATGTGGGACACTGGTTTCTCTGCTTTGGAGGGAAGCTAGAGTTTAGACCAGCACCAACAGCAGCGAGGCCACCCTAAAACTCAGGAAAGATGCTGAAAGTTTCCTCGAAGATGCTGGAAGCCCTGGTGAGGCCCCATGGTGTCAGGTGGCCCTGGCCAAGCCGGGCAGACACAGGGAGTCTGACCAAGAGCACTGTGGTCCCAGGCAACTGGGAAGATGACCTGCCCGCCTCCCAGACTCCCTTCTCTGTTAGAAATGCCACAGCATAGGAGATCAAACACAAATGAAACCTCTTTGAAGCACTAAGCATGCAGTCTTTGAAGTTGCCACCGCCTGCTCCCATTTCATGGTTTCATCTCTAGCTTCATGCCATTTGCTGGCGCTCTGCCTCCCATGGAACATGGGAGGATTCATAACCCCTGCCCAGATGACCTTGACCTCGTGGTGGGATACCCCTGCCATCCTATGACCTGCATGGGCTGTCTGCTGTCTTCCCTGAACATAACACGCTGTTCCACTGCTCTGTACCTCTGCGCATTCTGTTCTTCTTGCTGGAACGCCCAGCCCACTGTGACTCTTGGTCTCATCACCTCCGAGGCCTTTGCACAGGTGTATGTCTCTCATTCCCTCCGCTGGTTTGCTTTGGTAATTTGGTCATAGTTCTAGAACTGCACTTAGCGAGGGATGTGCGTCTCCTCCAGACAACCCATAAGATCTCCTTGTATCCTCCACACTTTCTTTCCTCTCCTGCTGGTAAGACAAGTCACCACTTCCTGCCTGCCCTACTGCCAAATCACAAGAGCTATTTAGAATGCTAAGTGTCCCTGGGAAGACAGAGAAGGTTAGGACGCAGCACTGCAAGCGAGCCACAGCCACTTCAGTGCGAGTTCGATCCCGGACCCCGGAGGTGACCACATGGTGCGGCAGACCTCTCCTGGCCTGCCTGCTGCTCCCCTCAGCAGTGCACTTTGTCAGTCTGCCTGTGCTGCTCCCCACTCTGTCTCTGGTGAAGCCTCTCACCACCCCTGCACCTCTGGCCTGTACCCCTGAATAAATAAATAAATCTTTTTTTAAAAAGTCACCATAGTTGAAGCGTATAGAGAGTCTGGTTTTACAAGTCGACTAGACACAAAGTTGAGCTGTAGGGAGAGCCCTCCTGCCCCCACAGGCACCAGGACCATTCAAGCTCACATATCACCGCCAATGAAGGGACTAACTACCTCTCGGAGGCAGCCCACTCTATGCCCTGGGAGCTTCGGGGCGGTACCAGCAACACCCACACAGAACCGAAGCATCAAGGCCAAAGTCTTAGTCACCAAGGCCAAATGGGACAAAGGGGGAAAAAGAAAGGGACAGAAAAAAGAGTCTTTCCAGTCCTCTATGGTTTCACTACGGGTGGTGTGATTCTGAAGCTAGCAATGTCAACATCATCGAGGGTTTGGTGTTATTTATGATAAAACCCAGAATGTGCTGAACCAGAACCTGCATTTAACATGACTGCTATGTAATCCATGTGAACATTAAAATTTGAGATGCCCTCAAGTCTCTGTCCCAAAGATCCCATCAAATCAACAAGCAAGTCCAACCTATAAGCAAGGATGGTCACTGGGAGGAGAAATGAGAGCCGCGGTAGACGGGGCAGCACTCAGGCCCCAGCACCCTGTACCACTGCACCCAGCGCTGCTCGCACATCCACTCAGCAATGGTTTCCTAAACACCTGCTTCATGCCAGGCACTGTACTAGGCACGGGGAGAGCAAGCTCCTGAGCAGCAAGGCCCTGCCCTCCCGAAGCTCGTGTCCTCGTGAGGACGAGGCAGCAAACAACTAGACAAACAGTCAAATAAGATGAAGCTAAATTAAGCTGTATGAAGTGTCTGGAAGACAACAGACTGTGGTGACGTGACAAAGCCAGGGGCAGGGGGCATGATGGAGGAGGTGGGCAAGGAAGGCCTCTGTGGGAGTGCTGCATGAGCCAAAGGCCTGAGAACCCACAGGAGTCAGCTGCTTGAAGGTCTGGAGTAAGGCTTGCTGGGCTAAGGGGAAAAGGCTCAGGCCCCCAGGCAGCACTGTTTCAGAACTCAGGTGAGCTGGGGGCTGGCAGCTGGGAAGCTGGGAAGGCAGGTGCAGGAGGTGAGTCAAGCCTGGAGGTAGAACAGGAGTTGGGTTTTCTTTCTCATTGGGAGCTGTGGTATCATCTGCTTTCTCTTTTACAGGACCACTCTGGTAGAAGGCAAGGGCATGAGAGGGGAGGTCCCTGCTGAGGTCCTCACAGCTGCCCAGGGTGGGAGGTGATGGGACTGGACCACAGTGGAGGCAGAACAGACTAAAAAGACAAGGATGGCTTCACCCTGAAGGAGGGAGGTCTGAGAGCACCCAGACCTGCTGTGGGGTGGCCTGGCCAGGTTTGGGGTGGTCTCAACTGGGTTTGAATCCATTTAGCACCTCAGGTGTTCACATAACCTGACCCAGGCAGCCTAAGCGCCCATATGGCCTGAGGATATGGGAGCTGCACTTGCTGCCTTCAGGGACTCCTCTGGTCCCTGAGGTCGACCAAGGAGACTTCCTGTAACTTCTCCTTTCTGGAGGTCTGACCAATGGCTTCCTAGAGTCTCTTTCCATTCTAAGAAGGGGAGGACAAGGTGGAGACTAGGTGGAAAAATCCCAAAATAACAACTACAGCTCGGGAGGGGGAGCCTTGTAAATCAGCCCTCCCAGCCAGGGGACCACCAGGGCCAGCCTCCCGCTGCTCAGGCTTTCCAGGCACCATGACCAGCTGGTTAACGAGCTCCCTTGGGGGCAGAATGTGACTCCTGCCAGGGAACTTGGAAATGCAGTAGGAAAGCTCCCCCACAGAGCTGTGTCCTCCGGCCCACTCTGGTGCCCAGCTGTAGGTGCTGGTCCAGGTGGCGGCTCTGCTTCTGGCCCAGGTGATGGCTTCCTCTCAGTGACCTCGTAAACACGGCAGGTGCCCGCCTGGGGTGGGTGGGGAAGGAGCAGAACATGCAAGGAGAGAAGGGCTTGGCTCCTTCGGGCTGCTGGGCGCCACCCTTCGGAAAGCGGGGGTCTCCCCAGCCTTTGCATGCCAGAGCAACGCGGCCGAACTGCTCCCTGTCTGGAGTTCTTCTCAGTCTGCCCATGCTCCAGTTCTTCTAGACCCACCTCCAGTCCCACCTCCTCACTAAAATGTCCCGGTAGCTCCCACAGACCACAGGCAGGAGGAAGGAATCATCACTGAAGCAGATGTAGCAAAACACTTCTGGGAGTGTTCTGGGAGTGTTAATCTGGGAGGCAGATTTCACTGATGGCAGCTACATACTTTTCTGTAGGATGAAAAATACCTGAAAATAAACAATAAAAATGTAGCAGGCTGCAGTGGGAACAGCTGCAAGGGGTTGGGCTACAGCTCTGGGGAGCCCCAGTAAGAAGACTTAGGAGGGGTCTGCAGGGGTGAAAGAGGATGTAGTGACCAAGAGAGGGACGAAGTTGGGTAGGGGTATGGCAGGAGCAAGCACACGTGTGCCTTGTAAGCAGGTCAGCCCACAGCCTGCCCTAGTCCACCTGTCTCCACCCCCCGCCCCACCTTGGGCCCAGGGACTTGCTCCCAGCCGGTGCTCCCTGACCCCCCACCGGAGCCGATGACTGACCCAGAAGACTGTCCCTTGCTGAGAGTAGATACCCGACGGAGCGGGAGCTCTGCCCACGCTCATCACCAATGCCCTACCTGACCCCATCATGACAGCTGGTGCGGTATTTTAGGGGCCAGCCCGATGCTCAAGGGCCCCTTCCCGGCAGATGCCCTCTGCTAAGCTATTTCAGGGGGCAAGAGTGGGATGAACATGATACTAGAAGAGCTAGCATGGGAGGGGGCGGGGTTAGGCAAGAACAGCAGTGAGAACCAGGGGACCCCCTGATGGCAGAGAAGCCAGGAAGAGGGAGCCTCCTTCTGAAGTTCCAGTCTGCCCCACCCCCAGCCCCGCCCTAGTCTCTGGGGTAGCCTGACTCAGGGGTGAGAACACTGGCAGCCCCAGTCCCCTTTCCACACTCATGGGACTCTGGACACAGCCCTCCCCAGGGAAAGGAGACCGAGTCACATCTCTTCCGAAGGAGGTAAGAGCCAAAGACTGGAGGTCAGGGGAGCCCTCCGGAAGCCGGCCACCTCCCCAGGCTCCCCGCCAGTAGGCCAGCACGGGCACTTATTCAGAAAGGAATGCTCATAGCCACTCTCAGGAAAGTCAAGATGAGGCTCCACCCTCCCAAGACCACAGAAGGCAGGTTTGCCAGCCCTCTCATTCATCTGGGTCAGTGATACCGTGAAGACGAGGGTCAGGCCATCTGTCCTTGTCCCAGATTCCTGCTTGGGACGTGGAGCACCCTGGGAGGATAGATACAGACTAGAGAGACCCTGAGATAATAAAACACCCCAGAGCGAGAGAGACACCTTCGGATGAAGCTGAAGGAAGGCTAGCAGCAGGGCAGAGCCATATCCAGACACCCACACTCAGAGACACTTGGCGGGCTAGAGGCAGAGAGAGAACACCACAGGGAGAATCCACAGGGAAAGCAAGATGGATATCCCAACAGACACCCCCCCCCCCCGCCCAGCCCTCTGCTGTGCCCTCCCCAACCTGGACAGGAGGACAGGGCAGCAGCCAGCTCCAATGGCCTTTTCTCCCCAAGGTATGGGCTCCCCCAGGCTGATTCTGCAGAGCTCGGTGCAGGTAACAGCCAGTGAACAGGAGGGGCTTAGGGTGTGGATTCCAGAGTCAGAGTCCCTGGTGTGACCCCCTGTTGTCCCCTCCCCACCTTGGCTGTCAGCTACACAGCTGAGAAACTTGTGTTCAGAACCAGCCCAAAGTATCCCAACTGCACCACAGAAATACAGAAAACGACCAACAGAATCTGTTTTAAGTCCTCCTCCAGGGGGCACATTTCTTCGCCTGCCTCTACCCTGGCCCTTGCCACCCTCTGCACTGAAGCGTGGAGGGAGGTGCAGGCACACCCAGGGGCCTGGGCAGAGGCCTCCACTCCCACCGGGGGTTCTGCTGCACCAGGTTCCAAGATGAGAAGTGAAGCCCTGGGTATCTTGGGATAAAGGCCATTTCCGGGGGGAGCCAGACAGCCAGACCTTCACTGGAGATGCCCCAGGAGACCGGAGGGCTGTCTCAGCAGCAAGAACGGCTGCTTGTGGCAGCCTGAGCCCCTCCTGCAAGCACCTCCACGCCAGCCCACGCACCAGCCTCATGCTTCCTGTTTGGTTTTTCTTTTAAGGTACATCTGAATGTGGCCCATTTAGCCCCAGGACTCCCCCCACTCCAGCCTCCCAGCACTGAGCTCAGGCTTCCAGTGTGGCTGAACTGGCCACTTTGTTCTGCTGGGCACCAGATAAATGTTCCCTAATTAGCAGACGGAGCCAACCTCTGGCTGGCATTTGGGGCTGTCTCCTGGCCAGCCTGGAGACAGCACTCATTTACTGCAGCTTGGGAGTGCCCAAGACTCATTGGTGGCCAGGACAATGTCCCTCCCCCAGTCCAGAGTGGACAGTCCACAAGGGCCCACCTAGAGCCCCTGCTAATGATCCCCTTGCTCCAGGCTCAGTGGGAAAGGTTTTCTGTGCCTTCTCCGGGACATATCATGGCTCTCTAAGAAAGCGTCTGAAATGAAAGCCATTTTGCTGGTGAGAAGCCTGAGGGTCTCAGAGGTTAGGGATTGCCCAGGGTCACACATCCGGCAAAAGGTGGGGCCAAGGCACAAACCCATGTAGGTCTGTCTGACCACAAAGCCTTTCCATCACCCCCAAAGAGGTCCCTCAGAAAGTTGGGGACTTGGAACCAGAGATCCTACAAGCTCCTTTGCGAGTCTGATTGTCACACAATGAAGAGGTCTTTGGAGGATGTAAAACCTCCTGTTTTCTTGCCTCCAGCTAACTTGATGCTATCAAGGAGACAGCTCCAGGCCTCCAACAACCCCTCTGTCAGCCTGAGGTCAGGAATATTCCGAGATGCAGGACTCTCACAGTCCTCCCTTAACTCAGGATCCCACAGGTACAGTCTATGAGAGTCCAACAAAACGTGCGGTTTTCATCCCGCAGGGCGAGGGAAGACAGAATGCCCAGACTCAGGCCTCAGCCAGGAGCGGGCTCAACAAGTTGGCTGTGGCGCCACAGCACGGGTCTGATGGGTGGTCCCCACTAGAGCTGCTCCCCTTTTCTGTGCCCTCAGTCCTGCCCTGGATCTCCCACTGGTTGCAGCCTCTGGCTCCAGCCAAGGCTGTTAGCCTGGCCTTTCCCCACAAGAGCACCCTGACATCAGCCCCCCACCCCCGCCAGGGTCCCCAGAGCACAGTCTGATGCCAAGCACATCGCTGGGACTTTTCCAAGGTGCCAGATTGAACTGAAATCCCCTCCTGCGGGAAGGGAGTGACGGTCACAGCTGAAGGCTTCACAGAGCGTGGACACAGCATACACACACACACGCAAACACACACACACACACACACGACACTCACCTGGCCACCACCAAAGATCTTCCTTCCCTTCATTCTCCACTTTGGAAGGGGACACTGTCCCCCCACACACTTCCCAGCCAACTTTCCCACTGATTATCCAAAGAGGGGCCGACGGGGCCCCAGAGCTGAGTTTTCTAGGTCAGACCTTTGGGCTTGGAACCTGAGCAGGAAGGAAGTGACAGAGGCAGCACCTCACTTCAGGGCCGCCCTGATGTAGCACAAACACATCCTGGCCTGGCACCCTGATGCTGGGAAGACAAGACGCACAGCTCCCAGAGGCCAGGCAGGTGGTGTTGCCTGACTCAGAGGCGGCCTCCGGCAGAGCCGGGTTTATTATTCCACAAGAGAGGCGGGTGGGGGTGGACAGACCAGGGCGTGCGGGCCGAGCCCCGGAAAGTGTCATCCTGCCACTCCGACTCCACCCAGACCTTCCTGGTCAGGGCAAGAAGTCCACTTTCCGCACAGGGCCCCTTCCCTGGTGGGGGTGGGCAATGACACCCCTCCCTTACCCCCCCACATCACCACTGCCAGGACCTCCCAGTGATGCAAGAGGAGCTTCCTGCGTGCCTCAGCCAAAAGTAGATCACCGGTCGGGAGGCCGGAGGGGACCCTGAGTCCTGGCCCTACTGTCACTCACTGACCCTGTAAGTGGCATAAGCCACTTCCTCTGAGGGCCTTGACCCCTCACCTGTCAGATAGAGTAAGTGGAGAACATCCGAGGTGAACTGGCTCACCTACAGGCCACATCCAAGTGCTCTGGGCAGTCCAGAAGGAGCTCGTTCTTTCTAGGGAAAGATTCGTTTCCCCAGCACCCCTGCAGCGTGGTGAGTCCTGAAACCCCAGGTTGCTCCCCAGTGTCTCGGCCCTGTCCTGATGGTTGTGGGGTGCTCCCTCCTCAGGCTTACTTCCTTGGATGTGCAGGCCCTCCTGCCTGTATCTGTCCACTGCACCACCACCCCATGCGCCCCTTCTCCATGGTGCGGCCTCCAGGGCTCGAGGTAATTCCTAAACTTGAGTTGGGCAAATGCAAAGCAGGAATTACTGAACAATCGAAAACTCATCACTTGGAGGAGAAAAAAACACAGCCCAACATCCAGTGCACTTTAGCTGGGCACCAGGTAACCCCAAGGTTCACCCTGAACTGGCCTGGCCTCCAGGGGCCAGACCCTCCCCTCCCATACCTCACTGGTAAACAGATGCCCCCCAGCTCTGCCTGACCCCATCTCCACCAGAGCAAAACCCACCAGAGGGGAAGTCAGGAGAGGCCAGGCAAAAACCTGGTGGCCATCTGGGTAGATGAAAGGGAGCACCAAGCTCTGCTCCTGGAAGGGGGAAGCTGCAAAACTCCCAGGGGCTTCTGGAGTCATGAAGGGGGTTCCCCTGAAGTCCCCAGAGTTCCATCAGGAATCTCGACAGATGCACCTCCCTAAAAGCCAAGGTAACTGATGAGCAACAGCTACGTTTTAAAAAAGCTCCGCTCTCCCAACGGTGTGGGTGGGAGGAAGGAGGTTAGGCCTTGGGAGTGAAAAGTGTTTATCTGGGAACCCTCTGTCTTGCTCAGCAGGACACAGACTGGGCTGTTTGGTGAAAGTGAATCTGCATTAATGGGGCACAGGGAGAAACCTCTGGATTCTCCAGCTCTGTCTCTCAGAGTCCAGGTTCTAAAAGTTCCAGCAGTCTCTATTCTATCCTAAAGGCTTTCTTTACATGGACAGTCTCATTTCATTCTTACTACAACTCCGAGAGAGGAATTGTGATTGTCCCTCCTCCTTATACAGAGGAGAAAGCCAAGGTCCAGAGAGGTAAAGTAAGTCACCAAAGGTTATCCAGCTAGTAAGCGCCGGGGCTGGCTTGCAGCCCAGCCACCTGACTGGGCACAGTGCCTTCCCCTGGCTCTCTGACCACAAATGCTGAGTGTGCTTCAGCAGCACACAGACCTGCAGCACAGACCTCACCCCTTGCCCCAGCACACCGTCCTTGTCTTGTGAGCCATAGTTGAATACTGGCTTCCAGTTGGACGAGATAATTTGGACAGGTCCCCGGGGTTTGTCGTAATGGGTACTAACCATTGACATTCCATAGGCATGACCCAGAATAATGGCTTAGGAAATATGAAGTAATGTGATTTTAATAATCATTATCTGTGGGTTCCTGTGCTGGCTACTAGCTGGCCACTCAGGGGCAACTGTGATCTGTTTGCTGTCTACAAATCACAGCAGAGCTTCCTTGACTCCCTGGGGAGTATTGCCCATATCACAAGACAGACCCGGGGATGTCCAGGCAGCTGTTGACTTGATTATGTGGCTGTCTCCTTGGTGGTCTCAGATAACTCTGCCTGTGATAACATCACACTTTGCTGACACAAATGTCTCTTCACTATGGTCATGATGTCCCTTTCCCTCTCTCTCTTAAAACTTTGTCCCCTATTTCCATCCCATCCTCTGAACCCTGTTCCTCAAACCATTGTCGTCACAGGATCAGCTTTTACTATCCTGTATGATTTCAATAAATGGCACAAGAACTTCTGCTCAAGTATCGGGGTCTTGCCTTGCAAACCTGCTCCGCAACTTCTGTGTCCCTCATTGCTATTCTAGCGCAAAGCAGCAAGATGTTCCTGTCTCGGCCCTCCCTGGTGGCGCAGCGGGTTAAAGCACAGCACTAAGAAGCTTAAGCCACTTCCGCATGAGTTCGATCCCCGTCTGCCCCGGAGGAGATCCACATGGCGAGGCAGACCTCTCCTGACCCGCCCGCTGCTCCCCTCAGCAGTGTACTTCGTCGATCTGCCTGTTCTGCTCCCCACTCTGTCTCTGGTGAAGCCTCTCACCCTCCGCATTTCTAGCCTGTACCCCAGTTCTGTATGAATAAATAAATCTTTAAAAAAAAAAGATGTTCCTGTCTCACCAATTATCATTTTCTTTCTCTTGTTAGGTATGTATATCACATCTGTCTGTTCTCTTCTTAGCCTCTGTATTTTCTGCCCCATTATACTATAATGAGCATGTCAAGTATATTTTTATTTTTGATGTCCCACTTTCCCCACTTCCCCTATAAGTGTCTTCTTTTTATTTATTTTTTAAAGATTTACTTATTTATGCATACAGAACTGGGGTACAGGCCAGGGGTAGGGAAGGGTGAGAAGATTCACCAGAGACAGAATGGGGAGCAGAACAGGCAGATTGATGAAGTACACTGCTGAGGGGAGCAGTGGACGAGGTAGAAGAGGTCTGCCGTGCCATGTGGGTCACCTCCCTGGCCAAGGCTCCAACTCATGCTGCAGTGGCTGTGAATAGCTTCATAGTGCTGTGCTTTAACCTGTTGTGCCACCAGGGAGGGCCCACTATCTTCTTTTTAATTATTAGATATTAACATAGCAAATACTATATGGGCATAGTCTTCTTTTTTAACAAAGTAAAATGTGGCAAATAGGTTAAGGCTCCTCTTTGTTCAAACCACTTCTCCCCTTGATGTCCCTGATCCTCTCCCAAAGGGTGACTCACCAATTTAAGAGGGCATCCTTTGAGATCTTTTAAAAATATTTATATGTTTGTGTTGTATATGTGCTTGCAAAAAAAAAAAAAAAACGTACCTTGTTGTTTCTGCACAACTGCAAACATAGCATAAATATTGCTTTGAAGTTTACATTGGTCATTCATAAATTTCCTTGAAGATGCATCCACAAACAAATTGAGATCTACCTCATTTGTTGTGACAGTTGCACAGAGTGGTACGAGCATACCACAGTCTACTTAGCAACCCTCCATGGATGGCCACACCAAACAGCATGAGGCTCTCTGTGCCTCCCAGGGATGGGACTGACCTCAGTAGGGCCATTGTTCTCCTCTCTCCAGGGTGTATGTGAGAATCATGACTCACAGCTCCCCACATGGCTGGGGCTGGAACTGTCCTACCATCATGGAGGGTGCCAGAGCTCCTTAAAATCTTTGGTACAAAACTGTTTTTAGCACTTGGCAAGCCACCTCCCCAGGCTTTGTGCCTGTGTGTTTGGTCAAGGGTCAATGATCTCAAACCGTGCAGAGCTAGCCTTGATGATTAAAAGACAGTGCTTACAGAAGAGACACTCCCACCCTCTCCCCCTGCCCCTGAGTCTTAGATTGATCCCTGGTATACAGCAGGATCACCCGAATTTGACCTCAGCTGAGGCCTGCTCATATAAATTTAATGAACAGAAAAAATAACATAGACGTTTGCTTACAACTGAGGAACTTGAAAGAGAACTCTTCTTCTAAAATTGCAGGGATCTCCATTAAGTTACATCCTAATATGCCTCCCCACCCCTGTCCCATATACAGCTATTCCAGGTCTGGTCATTAATGATTCAGGGATTAGCATCCCATTCACTCTTCATTATTCTGGCTATTTGAGAGCTAGAAAGTGAATGTGACCCTGGGGTGGGGTGTATGGGTGGAGAGTCTAGAGAGATGAATAAGGAAGAGACAAAAGCTTTGCAAAATAGGTTAAGTCCTAGAGCAAATGAGCAAACCTGAACCCTCTTAACTCTACTTTCCAAGCAGTGGGAAAGTGAAAGGGCCTCTCCCCATTCTGATCAAATATTGACCCTGTGCACTCACTGGCCAGAGTTCAGACTAAAGGGCCAGCAGCAGCTTGGAAGCAATGTTTGCAGAGCACTTACTTCAGCACCTTGTAGGTCAATTGTGAAACCACCTTTCATGGGACTGGGGCTCCAGAGAGCCTTCCCGTCCTTCCTCACTGGGGCCACACCCTGGGGAAGACACTCAACAGTGAAGGAGCTGTGTGAGGAAATGTAGAGAGACTGGAAATATGGTCCAGCCACCAGTGAGAAAGCACCTTAAGAGCATCTGTGACCCTTCACCCTGCTCTGTCCCCTTACCTGCACCCCCAGGTGATCTAAGCCCTTCCCAACCAAACAGGCCTCAACCTCAGGCCTTGCTCCTAGCAGGTCCCTAGGGGCAGGTCTCTTTCCTGGTGAGGTAAGGTTGAGTAGTGGACTATTTTTAGAAGAAACCAATTTCCACTTGGTGACCAAGAGTCTTTCCTCTTCTTGCTCCCAACTTGACATCTGAAATGCTCTTATTAGCCCTCTCTAGTAAATGACCTGTTTTCCAGAAGAGGTGTTTGGAATAGAGCTGTTGAACTGAATTGCCCCATCGATGAGGCAAATCATGGCGGAACACATTGTCCCGCTTCCTGTCGCAGACCTGGAAGATTTCAGAGGACCCCTGGGAGGAGGAAGAACACTCGGGAGGCCCTGGAGCCAGACCCAGCCTGCTGTGCATCCCAGATGGTCTAAGCAGCACAGTCCTGTGATGACAGAAACACTCAACATTTGCTATGACCACTCGCAATCAGCCAGTGTGACCAACAAGCTCAATTTAAAGAAATTAAACTTAATCTAAACATGTAATTGTAGAATTTTATAACTAATTTATTTTTTAAGATTTATTTATTTATGCATACAGAACTGGGGTACAGGCCAGAGGTGCAGGGGCGGTGAGAGGATTCACCAGAGACAGAGTGGGGAGCAGAACAGGCAGGTGGATGAAGAACACTGCTGAAGGGAGCAGCAGGCAGGTGAGGAGAGGTCTGCTACGCCATGTGGATCACCTCCGGGGTGGGGATCCAACTTGCACTAAAGCAGCTTCGGCTTGCTTGCAGTGCTGTGTCCTAACCCAGTGAGCCACTGGGAGGGCCCTTATAACAAATTTAAATGTAAATAGCCCCATGTAGCGGGTGTCTACCACACTGGACAACATGTGCCTAAACTCTCTGGCTCTGGGGCTGCTCACAGGGAGCAGGGGGGCCAGGTTCAGTGTGCAGCCCCTGTGTGGACAGGAGGCAGAACCACAGGGTCTAAGGCTCCAGGCAGAAGAGGGAGAGAAGGCTTGGGACAGAGCAGAGGGGCCCAGCCTGATGCCCCTGGAAATTTTTCAGGGGTGTTTGAATGATGAGAGAGATTATTAGAACTGTGTATAAACATGCTTAAGTTTGGGAAGCAAGGCTTTTATTAGAAGCACAAACACATACCTGACCTCAATAACAAAATGACCCATTGATCTTTCAGACAAAACTCATTTCTTCAGAGAAACCTACCTTGATCCTGGAGTGTAAGGTTTCCCTGAAACATGTCTATAGTACTTTTCTTTACATCACTTGAGATAGTATTACATCTATTTTTTAAACTAAAATCAACCTCCCTTCACTAAGCTATAAATCCCATTAGAGCCATAACAAGACCTGCTTTTACTCAACAATAAATTCCCCAGAGCCCATTATACTGCCTGGGCCACTCAGTATTGGACAGACTGAGCATGGGTGGATGGATGAAAGAATGGACTGACGGATAGAAGGCAGGGAGGCATAAATGAATCAACAAACATGAATAAATTAGAAGCATACTTTACCCTATAGTTCTCAAAATAACTAAATCTCTCCCAGGCCCAAACTGGAGTGAGGGTACAAGAATCTATTTTCCCCATGGGATGTAAACTCCTAGACGGTAGGGAGCTTGTCCTTTGCCTCTTCAGCCTGTGCCACTTCTGTCCTGCAAAAATGTTGGTGATCAATCAACTCCTCCCTCAAACTGGCCTGGCTCATCCATCTTTCTGCTTCTTTACCATTTACTGCCCAGGTAAGGCTGCAGAACTAGCAAAGGAAGATACAGGACACACCATAAAACATGAATTTTCAGATAAACAATGAACCACTTCAATATATAAGCATCCTCACACACTAGAATAAGTATTCATCCATGACTTTAAACCTTCAGATTTAACTGGACATCTTGTATTGATGTCCTACTGGGTGGGCACCATTTGATCTTCATTCAATTTAAAGAATCTGTCCAGAGCTGCACAGAGATGGAGCCAGTAAGCAGTCCCAGGCCACATAGACCCAGAGCTTCTGCTCCACTCTCACAGAACATCTCAGAAAACTCAGCCCAGAGGCCACCAGGGGCCAGAAAGACAGTTAACAATTGATTTTTTTCTTCCTCTAAAGCAATCACTAAAATCTGGTACCCTGATAAATTAGATAGGCTTTCCAAAATGAATGCCACGAAAGTTGTCACATCATGAGTTCTGTGAAATGGGTTCACAAAGATGCTATACTCAGCTCAAAGGTTAAGTTCCAAATAACCATCCCATCACCTCTCCAAGCTGCAGCTGCAGGGTGGTGATGCCCCACCTGGACAGACCCAGCCTGGCATCCTACCAGCTCCCAATACACAGGAAGTGTGCCCTCCGGGCACTGGAGAAGTAGGGGAGAAGCATTCCTCTCTTGTGAGATTCTGCAACTGGGGAGGGTGTGGGGGACAGAATTGAAAGGGGGGAAGAAAAGTTCTGATTTGAGAGCTTCCGCTGGCTCTCAGACCCCCTCTGGCTCATCAATGAGTCCATTCAGGGTTCCCTCTCTCCAACTAAGTTATCATTTCCTGTCCAGCACACTACCCCATTGATGGGCTATCAGCAAATCCCACCAGTTTATGCCAGAAGGACCAAGAGAGAGAGAGAGAGACAGGAATTGAGGGGGAAAGAGGAAGAAGACTGGAGGGTAAGGAGTGATTTTCAATCCCAAATTCAATGGGATATTCAATCCCATGTTGTTGGATTAGAGAGGATTTGTAATACAGGAAGCTGACTAGCTTTTGGCTCATGTCATAGGTAGAGCGATGAGGACAATGGATTCCTCATTGCAAGAGGAAGCACGAAGGCCTGGTCTCTCCAGGATCATCCCACCAAAGGTCTGCAAGAGGAGGGGTCCCTGGTGTGAGGGCCAGGAGTGGGTATCTTTTCTCTTGTGTTTTTATCAGCCTAAACCAGTCTCATGGCTCCTGAGAAGAAACTAGGACCTCTCAGCTTTCCTTTTCTGATATAGAAGGGTTGTTGCCCATAGTGATTCCGCCCTGTCTTTGCCTGCCTCTGATGCACATGGGGGATTAGTAGCAGCCGTGTCTGTGCTCCGTGGCCCAGGCTGTGCTGATTGGTCCAGAGAGGACACCTGACCCATGGAGGGCCAATCAGAGTCTTCTCTGAGATTTTTCAATTTGGAACTGGGAGAGAATCTCTCTGCTAGGAACCATATGCTATGAAATCCAAGAGCTGTTGACAGCGAAGTTCCTAAGGATGAGAAGTAACAGAAGCCAAAGACAGTGCCCAGAGAGAAGCAGGACAACACAGGGGAGCATGATCCTGGTTTCAGGTGTTCCCAGAGCTTACTGCATAATCTTCCCCGTAAGTCCCACCAACCAAGACTTTTTATTACCTAAGCTGGTATGAATATAAACTTATCACAAGGAGTCAAAAGAGGCCTACCCAAATTAGCTGGCATCCAGGGAAGTGAATGCAATGGAGCTGGACATCATCCCCCTGAGTATACATCCCTGAGTATATTGGAGACACACGCATCATAATTATGTGCAAATGGGACAGCCAGAGCCTCAGACAGACAAGGTGATATGCCCTTCTATAGTTCAAGAAGTTGCTTATTTTCTGTCTCAGTCTTTTCTGTGAGTTTGCTTTCCTTCGCCTGCAATGAAGTGATGGCTTGTATCCCCACCCTGGATGTCTACAGACTTGTCTGCTCATGCACACAGCATCCACAGCCATCCTCCCGCCCCTCCCCACTGGTTTCCTCCTGCATTCCCCCAGGCAAAGAAGGGTGACAAAGCATGACTATTAAGGCCATCTGAGGAAGTCAACAAAGCCCCAAGTGTCTGCCTACATCCAAAACACTTCTGAGCCCAGACAGACTAGGGAGATTCCCTCTCTGCCCCTGAGGATTCTGCTGGGGGTTCTCCAAATGAGTGGGGACATGAGAGGCCAGACCACCAGACTCGAGACTCAAGTCACTGCAAGTAGAACTGGGCACATTTGAGCAATTTACCTGCAGGTCAAAGAACTTGCTGTACCTCCTGTAGATGGTTTGGGACGTGGAGTCTGACCAGGTCACGTTGATGATATATACCTGTGGGAAAAGGTAAGAGCAGGTGATTACGATTGGGCTTCAAGCTGTACCATACATTAACTTTTACATTAACTTTGGGTCCTTCATGGCCAGGACCTCCTTTTTCTCCTCTGTCTCATGGCCCAGTGCAGTGTCAGATAACACACAGATATGGAATGCTGTACTTCCATATCTAAACATGCACACAACACACACAAATATAGCTAGCAGGACATTCAATAACATGTTAAAGGTGATTATTTTAGGAGGGTAAGATTATAAGCGGTTTTAATTTCCTTTTCATTTACATAGATTTTTTTTTTAAAAAAGATTTATTTATTTACTCATATTGAACTGGGGTACAAGCCAGAGATGCGGTGGGTGAGAGGATTCACCAAAGACAGAGTGGGGAGCAGAACAGGCAGATAACGAAGTACACTACTGAGGGGAGCAGCGGGCGGGTCAGGAGAGGTCTGCTCCATGTGGATCTCCTCCGGGGCAGGCGGGGATCGAACTCATGCAGAGGTGGCTTAAGCTTTTTCGTGCAGTGCTTTAACCCGCTGCGCCACCAGGGAGGGCCTCATTTACATGCATTTTATGCAATGAACATAAAATAAGAATTGTTTAAAAAACGTTTATCCCCACCGGTTCTCAAACTTTAGAATGAATGAGCGTCTACAAGGGGCCTTCCAAAATTGCAGGTGCTGGGGCCCCACTCTCTGAACTTCTGCACAAACAGACCTGGACTTTAGGGGTTCGGCATCTATATTTTGTTTTACTTATTTTCTAAAGTCTGTATAACACATGTTTAGGTTCTTAGCAAAACTGAACAGAAAGTACGGGGAGTTTCCACCTGCCTTCAAGCATACACAGCCTCCCCCACCATCAACACCCCCGCCAGAGGGCACACTTGTTAAAATCAGGTAGCTGTATTTTTAACAAACTGTGGAAGGTTATTCTGCTGCACTTGATCCTCAGAACTTACTTCAGGAGAGCGCAGGAATCGCAGGGATGCGTGATTCATCTCGGTAACCATGTTTGCTATCCTGAACAATCAAACTGACCCTTCAGACCAGTGCAGATTTGCAGGACAGATAGCAAATGGAAGATTTAGAGACTTTTCGGATGGAGGAATTTCAGGACCCCATTCCCAACGTCACCCTAACGCACAGTCAGGGTCTCCAAGGCTGTTGTCCCAGGACACCCCAGATGGCTTCCCAGCCCAAAGGAAGGCAGGACAGAAAAGCTGGAGGGGAAAGAACCCTGGCTACACATCAGGTCTACTGTTTCCAGGACTTTTCATCGGCTATGTAAACCCATAAGTAAGCCCATACCAAAGACACCCCCCTCTGGGAGAGGCCTCAGGATGAGGGAGTCACCTCACACAGCCTCAGGCTCTCCTGCTGAACTCCCCTCTGGGGCCTGCAGTGACCACCTCCAGGAACCAGGGTAAGGGGCGACACTATGAGATCTCACTGTCTGAGCACTGGCCTCACAGCGACGGTTCCTGGCCTGGATGCCAATCAGAATCATACAGAGGGTTTTGTAAAAACTCAGATTCCCAGGCCTCTGTCCGGGACTTCTGATTCAACAGCTGAGGGGGGAACAACAGCATGAGGAGAACAAATAGCCAGAGAAGCCAGGAGTCCGCCCTGGTGAGAAAGCAGGAACATGAGCAGACACGCCGGCACTGGGCTGCTCACCCTGCCAGGGGCTGTCTCACTGCTCCGGCTGCTCTGGCCATACACCATGGCTTTGGGGACTCAACCACAAATACTTAGGCTTACATTTCTGGAGCCTGGAAGTGCAAGATCGTGATTCCTAGTGCAGTCTGCTTCCTGGCTTTCAGACGATCGCCTTCTTGGTGCATCCTCAAATGGAGGAGATGGCCCCTCCTCTGCTTATGAGGGCCGTGTTCCCACCACCCATCTCAACTAACCCTGATTACCTCCCAAAACCCCCACCTCAAATACTATTGTATAAGGGGTTGGGGTTTTGACATGTAAATTTGGGGCAGACACAATTTTTCAGTTCACAGAAGGATTCTGTACCCAGGGGCATGAGGGTTTATATTAGGCTGCTTGTTAAAAGCCAGGAAACAAACACTGAACCCAGTGCCTTCTCCCATCTGATTTCTTAGCCTTGTACAGTGGGGAGTGTTTGTTCTCAAAGCCCTCGAGGAGAGTCATAAAGCAAATCAAACTTGGTTGAGTGATGCCAAACATGGGGTATTTATAGCATATTGTATATGATCCTGCTAAGAACATACAGTGAAAGGTCATCCCTATCTTCACATGTCCAAAATAAATAGTTGACTATTACCATATTAGACAGGGAGATGCTTTGTTTTATGTCATATGAAGACATACATCTCATACAATAAATGACAGAATCCGTCCATGTCCACACAGGTAAAGCCTTCATATGCATTACCTCATTTAATCTTCAGCCTAGTGAGGCAGGTGCCATTTTCTAAAGGAGAGTTGAAGGTCCCATATGCTAACTAATTTGCTCAAGGTCACACACCAATAAAATGCAAAGCAAAGGACTTGATCCTGAATCTAGCAGAGCCCAGCTCTTAAGCTCACAACCACAACAGACTATTTCCCTATATACGAATTTAAGAGAATTGATACTTAAATAAAACAACTTGATAGGAACGAATAACATTTCACCAAATAAAATTTTGGGTAATCTGAAGAGTCTGTACATCCCTTGCTTAGGGGCTGAGCAGAGAGGCACAAGGGGGATGTCAACACTGAGAGCCCAAGACAAAAAGAGATGGAACCTGGGGCCCAGACAGGAGTCAGCACTTAGGAATGCTACAAAACCAGACCAGCACAGAGGAAGCCCTCACACAGCGGGCTTCACTGTCTGTGGCAGGATACTCTGGGGCGTCACAGGGGTTACAACCACCCCACCCTGCTGCTGACTCCAGCTCTGGACTCCCCAAACCTTCACCTACAGTTCCTCTCCCACCTGCAGGCCCACAGATGTGGGGCAGAAGGCAGGTGCTATGCTGGCCAGGTGTGCCTCCCTGACCCAGCTGGGCCAGACGAATGGCAGGAGGCCCCAGGTGGCTGAGTCCTCCTGGAGGCAGCCTGCACTCTCCTGCCTGCCTTTCTCCCATCCAAACAGGCTGGGCCCAGAGGAAGGGCTTAACTGGAGCTTAACATGACCCCAGCTCCATCCTCACTAGTAATTAGGGGCTTCCCTTCACCTCCCAGGGAGAATTAATTGCAGGCTCACGGCCCCTGGCAGCTGGGAGGCCTCTCCTTCTGCAGAGGAGCTGTCTATGATCCAGAATGGAGAGTCACAAAGAAAGGGGTACAGCCCTCGGCAAGCAGCACAGTCTGGAGTCAGCCACAACCTAAGTTTTACTCTCAGACTCCTGGTATCTGCTGAGCCCCCAGCCCAGCCCCTCACACCCTCAGGCTCTTCTTTTCAACAGGCCCGGGACGGGAGGCCTTCCAGCCGCTAGCCCTGATCCACCACAGTGATGACCACTGCAGGGGTGCTCATCCTTAGTGGCAGGGCTGGGACCAGAATCCAGACCCAACTCCTGCTCCAGTGCTTAATCCAAGCATGCTCCCGGTTAAAAAGTCCTTTCCTCATTGTTCTTCTGTTGAAGTCACAGGGAGTCTTCCCTGTCTAGCTCTTAAACTGAACTCACAGCCTCTGGAGACTGTTTGACTAAAGATACGTCCTTTGGGGCCCTCCCTGGTGGCACAGTGGGTTAAAGCACAGCACAAAGAAGCTTAAACCACTTTCTCATGAGTTCGATCCCCGCCTGCCCCGGAGGTGACCACATGGCGCGGCAGACCTCTCCTGACCCACCCGCTGCACCCCTCAGCAGTGTCCTTCGTCGATCTGCCTGTTCTGCTCCCCACTCTGTCTCTGGTGAATCCTCTCACCCTCCGCATCTCTGGCCTGTACCCCAGTTCTATAAATAAATCTTAAAAAAAAAAAAAAAAGATACGTCCTCTGGGGCACTAGCCAGAGCAGGGCTGTTGAGCACTGTCCCTGCACCCCACAAGCCACAGCTACCCACAAGAACAGTGCTGTAGTTGCCCCTCAGAAACCTGTCTTCCTTGTTGGGCTAACATCTTGCACCCCAGGCCCTCAGTAAGCATGATGGTGACTCAGGGGTGGGGGAAGTAAATCCCCATTTCCAGGTTCTCCCAAAACTCTAGGATTTACCAGAACTCCCTCTCCCCTCCCCCCCACCCCTCTGCACAGACCCTCTATATTCTGAGTTGGGGAAGTGATCAGAGGCCTCCTGGAGATAAGCCCAGAGATCCAAGGATGACTCCAGGCCCCTCTCTCGCATCCAGGCAGGAGGCCCCTCTGCTTTCCTCCAAACCTTGAACATCCTAGATTATGGCTCCAGATGAACAAAGGATACACAAAATTCCAACCCAACCACTCTCCCTGCCCCACAGCAGAGCTTCTCAAGCCCTTCTGTGCTGGCTGTGCCAGCACTGGGAAGCTTAGCGATAAGCCACAGAGAAAGAGCAGGTGGAGGGGAAGGGGACAGGGCAGAGGTCAGCTGAGAAAGCCAGCTCTGTTTACTGGGCCTGTGTCGGGGCCCAGATAAACCCTCCTCTGGCCACAGGAGCAGCACAGATAGCATTACCCAGCAGCTGGATCGCAAGAACAGTTTGGCAATTAGACATCCTGCTTCCACACACTTTACTTGGGGTTATGTTTCCCGGGTAGAGTATCTCTTCCTTGTGGATTTAAAAAACCCATGGATTCTGTTTCCCAGTCTCTGGCCATTTCAGGCAGATGGCAGACGTCAATGAAGCCTCACTGCTGACCCGCAACTGAGCCCGCCCCCCCAATACCCCCCTCAGGTTCTCCTGCTGTGCTCAGCCTGAGGAGGCGGAGGTCTCCACCTCAGACACAGCTACTCTCCAGAAACTCCCCAGACGTCTGCAGGATGCCTCAGTCCAAGCAGCCCACCCACTCCGAGCCCATCTTGGGCTGCCTTCCGTCTGCTCAGCTCATTAGGCCCAGAAATGTCTGAGGCTTCCAAGTCTTGCTCCTTTCAACAAGAAAATGGCCTTGATGCAAATCAGAACTGCAGCTCCACTCCAGAGCTTGAACGAAGCCCAGCCCAGTTCCCGTGGAAGGATGTCCATGATGGAACCTGGGCTACAACCAGTTAACCAGGGGGAAATTAGGGCCCAATCATTCCTAGAAGGTCTAGGACCTGCCCCATGTTTAATTAGAAAGTGCCAGTAAATATCTGTTGCTCCCTTTGTTGACAAAAAGCACTTAGAGGTAAGAAGTTGGAAACTGGAGGAAATCGTATATCTTCACAGCACTATGGCTCAGCTTACTAAGGAAGGACTTGTTTTCCCTGGGCCCCAGCCAGCTGCCCCTGGCCCCAGACCAAATGGAACTCCCTGACAATCTTCTCCCACCTGCTCAGACCACCATGGGCTGGGATCCTCGGGCTGGGATCAGGGCTGTTGCATACAGTTGCACAGGTCGTTCACTGCCCAAAAGTTGTCCAGTCGAGGAGAAATTATGGGTTGAAATCTAACCCATAGTGCACACCCCAAACTATGTACCCTGGCTTGGGGCTGTATGCACACAGGGGAAGTGGCACCTTATTCTAACGCACATTCAGAGGTTCCAGTCAGGACACAGCTCCTCATTCACCTGGGTGGGCTGTCACTGCTTTTCTAGGGCCCTTGAACTCACAGTATCTCCTCAGGATCTCTTCAACTTCCCCACATCTCATTATGAAGGGATGCCTAATATTAGAGATGGACTACTAAAGAGTACGGGCCCAGAATGAACACAACCCAAAAGCCAGGAAAAGAGAGTTTACATGTGGGAGCAGCTGTTGCGACTTGCTGCTGGTAGAGCTTCATCATGTCAAGCTCTACCCCAGAGAAGTGATGCCAACCCATCTCAGGTACCACCAGCCTTCTATCCAAAAGCCAATGTACCAAGGGAGGAGAGGGATGGACCATGACCCCCAAATTAGGCCAGCCTGGGCCTCAAAATCCAAACCACCTTCAGGGAAAAGGATCCCAGTGCAAGCAGCTATACCAAATGCTGGGCCCCTGCCCACCCCCTCCTGCTAGGCAATGAAGGTTTTGTTCCCAAAGGCCAATCTTAACACTTTGCTGCACCCAAATGAGAAAGTCCCTGAGATTCTAACATCTGAACCAGATCTACGAGCCAGCAAATCTGGGCCCATCTTAGAGATCTCATAGTCTGTTTTTCAGAATCTGTTGGTTCTTTTATGTGCTTTTGCTTACTAATTATTGGCCTGAGCAATCCAGCATCGAATGCACCATGTCTGTTTAACATTGGGTGAGTGTGTCCCTCCCAGGTTCCCCTCTCTGCAACTACTACCTCTTCCCTCCTCCCCTGTGACTCCCCAGGTCTGCCAGTCTGCTCTGCACCCTGAAATAATGACTGGCTGGCTGATCTAATGAATGAAGCCCACAGAGATTGAAACATCAAAGAGGTGGCCAGCAGTAACACTTAGTGCCTGCCCTGTGCCTCCAGAAGCAAATGCCCAGTGGCCACAGAGCAGAACCCAGTGCTAGAGCCTTTGCCAACCCAAAACCCTCCCAGCAAGATCAAGTTCAGCAGTCTGCCACTACTTGGCTAGCTTCTGAGCTCAAACTGAGAACACCACACATTGTCACGGTATGGTCCTATTAAATTTCTAAAAGCTTCTCCTCTGGGGTGGAATTTTGTCCTTGGGGAGGTGGGTGATGCTGCAGATTTAGGGAACAAACACCACATGAAAGTCTGGACCTGGAGGGAGACCTCCACCTAGCACACATTAACAGGCTGGCTGCAGGGTCAATGGCCAGTGGGCAGAACACTTCTGGTGCTCAGATGGCCCCACTTGGGGCTCTCTCTGGACTTCACGTTTATGGGGTCATCACAGTAAGTGCAGCAGAAGCAAACCCGGAAAGGCTCTGGGAGGGGTGGGGTATGTGCAGGATGAATCTCTTCATCCCCCCATCTACGTGTACCCTGTCACCTCCACAATACAGAGGCTGCTGCCACTGGCTGGTCACCTTCCTCTGTGAAAAAGACCTGTTAAGGGGAGGTGGAGGCAGAGACAATGAGCAGGCGCCTGCACCTTAGCAGATCCTGCTGAGGGTGGAAGCTCACTGAAGGCAGGCACCCTAGCAGTTAGCATGACACTGTACACCTGAAAGGTGCTCACTTAATGTCCCCTAAATAAGTGAAGGGACAAAGCACCAGCAAACATCTAGCAAGTGCTCCCAGAGCCAGCATTTGCGCCAAGCAAAGGATAAGGCCAACTTCCCGCCCGCCAGTCCTTTATGCTCAGTGGGGGCAGCCAGTCTGACACCCACAAGTCAAACAGGGCACAGTGTCATACAGAAAAACAGGGTGTCGAGGGTGAGACTCCAGAAGGACCACAGGCAGTGAATGACACATGACAGAAGAGGAAGATGGCTGTGAAGGTATATGATGGACTTAAATCTTTGTTCCACTCTGCTGTGTGGGCTTGGCCAAGTGTACCAGGCTTTCTGAGTCAGGCTTTTCTGAGCTGCAAAGTGGTTCAAGTGGGGAGGTCCCCCTAGATGTGGGAGGCACATGGGGTGCTCAGCACAGGGTCTGATGCACAATAATTGCTCAGGGCACATTTGCTATTCAGACACCCAGGAAGAGAGAGGGAGTGAACCAACTTCTTTGCATTTGCCATGAGACTTGGATCGTGACACAGGAATAGACGTAAGAGGGGGGCAGGAAGTAGGAAATGGGGACACAGATGGACAGGGACACACACACACACACACAGAGACTGGTGGAACCACTACTAATAACAAGCCTGGCCTGGGAAAGTAGAAGAGCGAAAAATAACTGCTGCCCAGGGCCAGGAAAACAATGGCCATCCTGGGGGCCACCCTGCAGAAAGGCTGGGCAAGCTGCGGTCAGCCCTCTGGGGCTGGAGGCTTCTCTTTTTCTTTTTTTCACATTTCCTGGAGGGGAAATGAGTGTATAAACTAGGAGCTCCCAGGATTTACAAAGCCTACTCGGACCTGAAAAAAAGGTTCTGTCTTTACAGAACCAGAAGAAAAAGGGCATAAAGAGTCAGTCTGTACAAACCCTTTTCTTCTGTGCACAAACAACTGGTTTCCTTGAGAAAAATAAAACCACACCCATTTATTGAGCACTTATTGCTTCCAGGCACTGCTAAGCACTTTATTCAGGAGACCTCACTTACTCTTAGCAATGATGCTAAGAGGAAAATGTGGTTCTCACCAGTCCACAAATGAAAAGACAGTGAGGCAACCATCTGCCCCGTCAGCTGGAGCTCAGGCCCCAGAGCTCCGCGGCCGGTCCTCTGTCCTTTTTGACGTCCCATTACAAGGATTTGCCCTCCTGGCTCAATCTGCTGACTGCAAGTGTGGGTGACCCTCAGTCAGTGGGAAGCCCACGTGGCAGGTGGGCAGGGAATGCTGCCAAGGGGCCGTGCTCTATTTTGCATGGTTTAGAATTAACTAGATCTGCTACATGAAGAGGAATTACTCTTTATTTGAGCCTCCATTTCCCCGCCATAAAATGTGAGCAACATTACCCGTCTCACTAGGGCTATTAATGAGAACACAAGTAAAGAAGCTCCAGGGTGCCCGGGACACTACATCTGCCCAGTAAGTTGACCTTCCTTCCCTCTTCTTCCCTTCAGAGTACCATGGTCTCATGCACTCAGAATTTCCTCCTCCTCCCTAGAAGTTTCTGGAGGCACTCTGGAGTCCAGAAAGGAACCTCCTTTGGGTTTCCAGAGTTCTGGGCATGGTCCCAGGTACCCCCCACAATACCTGGGGGAGAGTGTTTGGGCCTCTGAGTCTTCCTCGTTCCAACCCAGGCACCGCCTTCTTATCCCAAGCCGGCTAATCAGAACAAAAAGGCTGATCATCTTACTCAGCAGTGTTCCAATAGAGAGGCCCAGCAATTGGGCAGTGTACATCTTGGGTAACTCCCAGAGCCCAAAGAGCACATATGCCCAGGTTGGGGGAGAAGGCTCACCCTATTTTGGAAATGGGAAGGAAATCTAGAAGCACTGATGTTTGGGAGTGAGGGTCCTGCAACCTTAAACAGACATGTGCTCTATGCATGATGGAAAGAATCACACTCGTGGGCTTCCATTTGGGCTTCTAGGGGATCTAGGAAAGGGTTGGAAAGTGGGACTCTCACTCCACGCACTCCCAAACCAATGACTGAGCCAGACCCACTGACCTGGACACACATCCTGTGAACGTGCCCCGTCCCATCATCACACCCTGGAGAGCAAGGCAAAGGTTAACACACACAGCTTGGTTTCCTCTTCCTGGGAAACACGGCCATCAGGCGAGGCCAGAGGCCAGCGGGCTCCTCCACACACAGCCTGCAGGGGAAGTGACCCCACCGTTTCCTCTCCACCATCTGACACACTCACCCCTTCCTCTCTGCTGTGCTCAGCAAAGCTTCACTTTTGACACAAAGCACAGATCGTCATCAGGCATTCTGCTGCACGCAGAAGACGAGAACATCCCATTCCAACCTCCATCTCCTTGGACTCAGCAATTTCACCACTAAGAATTTAACCCCAAGAGTGTGTGTAACTATGTGTGTTGTGTGCGACTCTGTTTCCAGCAAAAAATAAAGAGCACTGATGTTCATTTATTCAAAATAAAGTATGCTTCCCATACCTGTGAAAGGTAAGGTACAGGGCTCTCTGTACTCATATGCTGAAAAAAAGAAAACAAAAGATTCCGAAACAGTATGACACAATAGAATTACCTTTATTTTGGAGGAAGTGTATTTACAGGGGGGCTGTGTATGTGTGTGTGTAATATACATTTTTAAAGTCTGTAAAAATACAATAAGCTGACCACAGCATTTATTTGGGGTAAGAGAAAGAGAACAGGAATATTTTCACCTTCAATTTTGGTATTTCATTTCTTTTGAACAAGGATGGTTTTTATAATTTCAAACAAGATTTTCTTATTAGAAAATAAGTGTGTTCTCTTAGCCAGTCTCCTAACTGATGCCACCTCCCAGACAGACTGTTAACATCCAGGGTTTGTTCACTGAGTAGAGAGGGCTGAGGGAATTTCAAGTTCAATGTGGACCTCTGAAGCCAGCCAACGTCTACAACCCTTCCATACATGCAATCACCAAGTGCTTCAAAAACACTATCTCCCAGCCTACCCCTGACCATTTAAATCAGAGTCCAAGGAGATGGGGTGGATGTTGGCAGTTTTTAGAGCACCCCAGTTGAGTCTACTGGTTGTTATAAATTGAGAACCATGAAGCTGGACCATAACCGAAAGGACCACTGGACAAAATCACTCTTTAAAGAGAACTATTAAGAGTCAGCTCTGCCTTCAAGAGGTCTAATTTGGGAGTTTGTACTCATTGTTTTTTCACCAAATTCTTCCTCCAGTTTTGGAATTCTACAACTCAAACAGGGAAAAGGAAGCAAGAAGACTGGGGTTCATCTGTCCTTAACTGTGGCCATGGCTTTGCTTTATCAGCCTTTGCCTACCCCCACTTCCAGAAAGCCAACATCGGCAACTGAGGGCAAAGCCCACCTCTTCTCTGCTCCAGGAAGAACAACTGAAAGAATCAGAGGGGCCAAGCCCACAGAAAGACTAGAAGAGACATACAACAGCTGTTCGAAATAGTTAAAGACAATACGGGAAGTTCAACTCCAGTTGTACCCAAAAGAAGGCAGTGGCTAATGAGTGCAAAATATGGAAAGCAGGTCTTTACCCAGCGTCAGGAAGAACTTCCCAACCCGGAAGGGGCTGTTTTGTGATACTATGGGATTGTCAGAGTGGGTGTGGAGACCACCTGTGATGTTGCTGGAAAATCCCCTCCCACTCCGCCTTCTACTTCTATGAGACCAGAAACACTTAGCAAGTTTTAGCAAAATCTACCGGGAATGCAGCTCCTTTAACAAACAGTTTTCTAATCACAATAAACACGGCCCAAATACCAGCTGAGCTCCAGGGTGCTGGGTGCTGGACTTGATGGTATCAAACCAATCTGTCTCCCCAGAGCTTAGAAGGGGTATATTGGCCACATGTACAGCCATTTCTGATCGTCCAATAAGATGGACTGCAGGGACAGAAACCGACTACAGGGGAGGCAGTCACTTTTGATGATTGCGAGGGCCTCTCAGGAGACGGTGTTTGAGCTAAGCTCTAAATGCAGATCTTAAGAAGATGGCTGGGATCTCAGTTTGGTACAAACCTGGAAGAGAATCTTATATCACATTCAGAAATTAATTCAAAATGCATCAATGGAGGAGAGGAAATATAGGCTCAAATCTTCATGATCTTGCACTAGTCAACGACTTCTAAAATATGACACCAAAAACATAGCAATTAAAGAAACAGAAATTGGACTTCATCAAGATTAAAAACTCTTGTACTTCAAAAGACACCAGCATGAAAGTGAAAAGATAATCTATAGAATGAGAAAAAAATTTGCAAATCATATATCTGATAAGAGACTTGTATCCAAAGAACCCTTACAACTCAATACCAAAATGAGAGCATCCAGTAGAAAAATGAGCCAAGTATCTGAATTGAGTTTCTTTCAAAAAAGATACACAAATGGGCCCTCCTTGGTGGTGCAGTGGGTTAAAGCACAGCACTGAGAATCTAAAGCTGCTTCCGCATGAGTTCAATTCCCGCCTGCCCCGGAGGTGACCACATGGCGTGGCAGACCTCTCCTGACCCGCCCACTG
>NW_004567112.1:15850427-15860407 GCF_000260355.1 Condylura cristata | reverse complement strand
AAAAAAAAAGACACAAAAAGTCACATATGATATGATTCTATTTACACAAAATATGTAGAATAGGCAAATCTACACAGGGAGAAATAGATGAGTGATTGCCTGGGGCTGGGGTGGTGCCACTGGGGAACGTGGGGAGTGCTAATGGGATTTGGAGGGAAATGATGAAAATGTCTTAAAATTGAATGTGGTGGTGGTTATATATTATTTATGAATATACCAAAACCCATTGAATTACTTTAAGTGGGTGAATTGTACAATATGTGAAATTACATCTCAATAAAGCTGTTATTAAAAATATGAGACAGGAAGAGATCACTCTTGGTTACCGGGCTCTTGCTGGCAAAGATGCTGTTTCCCATTTTTCTCAACACGTCTAATTCCTCCAGGTGCCAATCAGGACGCAGGGTGTCCTCACAGCCTCCCTGGTGTGCCTGCACCCTGGTGCCCCCTTGGCCCCTTCAAATGGTATGCAGTAAACTTGCATAGGTAGGGATCATGTCCTGTCCATTAGCCTCGGAGGACACTTATCGTGGGCCTCTGTGACCCCCATGTTAGAGACTAACACCACCAATACATAGTAGGAGCTCTCGGTTGATTACAGAGCAAGCCTGGCTTCAAATGTACCTATTTTCCCGGGCTCAGCAAGAAGAAACCCAGTTGTCTTGCACTGACGACTGGAAAGAGCTCACACTGGAACATCTGCTGTGTGTGCCTCGAGAGTTCACTGGCCCCACAGAGCCTGGCGTGCGATAAAATTTTCCCAGTCAAGCAGCAAAACCAGGAACACCATGAGCTCCTGTCTGGCTTCCAGGATAGAGAAACTGTGCTTAAAATCAGTTAACCTGCTCTGACATTGGCAGCTTCCACAGGAAAGTAACTGCACAACTAGGTGAAATCTATTCTCTTTTTCTCGAAACATTTCTCTGTCTTTTCAGAGTTCTAATCCTGGAGTTGAGCCTGGCTGTCTCCCTCTGAGCTCCCCAACCTCACAGGCTCCCAAGCTCTCTCGGCCTACAACCGTCTTCTTGTCTCCAACCCTAAGTGCACTGGTAGCTGCCCTTCAGCACTGTAGCTACCCATGTCCTGTGTCCATTTCCACCCTACTCCCAAACTGTCCTCAGCTGGATCATAAACTCCTTGAAAGCAGGTATTTTCCCCTAAATTCCCTTGTCTTTGAAAAGTCAGTTCAGTACAGTAAAGAAGTACAGTGTTGACTATGTGCTGGGTTCCTTGATAGACACCTGCAACAACAGATAGCATACATTCCTGGCCCAGGAGCTCCAGACTGGTGAGAGAGAGGGGCACTAGAGGACAGTTTGCTCTAGAGATCAGACTGAGAGATCCAAAGGAGAGACACCAAGCCAAGATGACTTCCTGGAGGAGGTGAGGTGAAGCGTGAAAGACAATAAGGTGATCTAGGTGAAGTGAAAAACATGGGTTGAGAGAAGGGAGATGGCCTAATAGGGGAAACTGTAAATTCAGGCTTCTGGGACCCCAGGTGGACCACGGTCAATATACAATGAGATGACTGGAACAAGATCTAACTCGGGAGTGGGGGGACCCCAGTTCCTGGCAGTGCATGGGGTGCTCTGCTGTTCACTGTTGGACAGGGGCAAAGAATGACTGACACCTTGAGATGCTTGATGCAGACAGGGTATAAGTGACTTTGAGAAAGGAGAGGGAGCCAGCACTAGAAGTCAGAGGCTTCATTTTATGCTCAATTTGTTCCCAGGCTTCAGTTTTAAGAGCAAACTTTATAACCCCCTCCTCTGTCTCCCACAAACTTGGCTCAGACACAGAACTGGAATGGGAGGAGGGGGTTCCGGGTCATGTCTTCTGGACCCCTCACCCATTTCTCCCTTCCTGCCTCGTGGCCAGGGAGACCCTCTCCTCAGCCACAGCCAACTCCAGCACGTCATCTGCTCCCCCGTCCTTCTCCCCTCTGGGATGGAGAGGACAGACCTGCCAAGCCTGCTGGAGAACAGCCATGCACAGGGCCAGGGAAGCCTGCCAGAGGCTGCATCTGGCCCAGCTCCCCACACCAATTTCCCCATCTGGTCGAGGCATGGAGGTGAGGCCAGAAACACAGAGCAGCCTCCTCTCCCAGAAACCCCCCCAAAGTCGCGTCATCGTAGCACTCCCTTGGGAAAGGCGGCCCCCTCCCTCTGACCTCAGTCTGTTTCACTTGGCCAGAGCCTACCCCCAGGGAGCAGGCCCCCTCCCCACACCCTCGCTCACACCCAGGCCCATGCAGGGAAAGTGAGAGCTATAGATTCCAGCCCTCCAGGCTACCCTCCAAAGCCCCAAATATGGACCTGCCCCTCCCAGTCCTGTTTTCTGAGATGCCAGCTGGGCTGCAGAGAGGAGCTGGGGGCTCAGGCACTCGGCCAGAACACCTTGGGCCTGTCGTCCCCTCTCTTCTCTGCAGAATCTCTCTCCAGTTTTAACAAAGGGGTCCAGGTCCGGGAGACAAGACAGAAAAGTCCTCTGTGTGGCCCCAAACAGCCTCTTATCTGGTGTAGGATCTTGGAAAATTGATCTCATTTCTCTGAGTCTGCACTTCCTCACCTGCAAAATGAAGGTAATAGGAGCACAAGCTTTGGGCGGTTTGAGTGGGACTCAACAGGACATGCATGTGGCATGCTCAGCACGTGCCTGGCCCACAGCAAACACCTGATGGATAGCAGGTCACCTGGTCTCCTGACTGCCTCCAGTGGCAATGCCAAGGGGGGCTTAGCAGCGCCCCCATCTCCATCACAAGGAGTAAATCTGTTGTTACTAATTTATTATTGACCTCACCGCTCTTATTTGTTTTTATACTTTTTCCTGGGTAATATCCAACTGACCCTTTCTGGATGTTATATGTACTGTGCACAACAGCAGCCCTTGTAACTTCGTGATTTGGAATATATTCTCCGATGGGGTGCTTCCTACACAGGCAAGCCCTTCCTGCCCGAGCCCCCTGCAGAAATTCTGCAGCTGCACACTGTCAGGGACCAGCTCTGCTTCTCGGGAGTCTCTCCCATCGCCTGGACCATGTCATAAGCCAGCACGGGTAGCATATCCTACGTCAGCACACCCACCACCATGCTCCCGCTCCCCTCATCCTAGAGCAGAGGGACCAAGTCTAAGCCCCGCCTGCTGTCCCGTTGTTTAAGTTCTGCCCCACACACTCACTCCTCAGCACTGGGATGGTGGGGGCAGTGCTTTCACACCTGTTCGGTGAGAGCCCTGGGGAGTCCAGAGTAAGCCCAGGGCAGCCCCTTCCCAGAGCAGGTGAAGATGCTTGCTTCTAACTCACAGCCCCAGAGGAAAGAAATCTAAACATCCCTAAGCTCCCTGGTAGACCACCCACTCTCCCAGAGAACAACACTGTAGATCCAAGGCAAGGAACTAAACCACCCGACCAGAAGGCCTTAAACAGGCTGAAAATATAGACATTTACCAAAAGTAAGTGCAGCTGACAACCCAGCCAGGCAAAGATATGCAGGCTTGTGTGTAACTGAAAGAGAAATCAGAAATACAAGATGCCCTTTTCTTTAGTTGACTGACAAAACATTCAAGTTCGGTAAGTCCCAACGTTGAGAAAGGTATGAGGAAACGAGCAATCCTCATACACTGTGGGTGGGGCGTGGATTCTCTTCAGAGGGCCATTTGCCAGCATACATCAAAATGAGAAATGCAAACTCTTTGACCCACCAATTCCCCTGCTGGGGTTTATCCTGAAGATAAACTCACAAAAATGTGTCAAGTTGATGCTCAAGGATGTTTTGGGCAGCACCTGTCAAGCTGTCCCAGGACACCCTCACAGTAAAGTACTGGGGCTGCAATGGCCCCAGAGTTAGGTTGGAAGTAGGACTCTACGCGAAGGGGGAGACAGGTCAGAGAGCAAGGTGCAGGAGAACCGTCCGATTTACGGACACCCCTTCATGCTGGGTCAGCGTGGCCTAAGACTGTCATTCTGAAGTCAGGACAGAGTCCTAACCCTAACACCCACCCCCCTTTTCTGGGTCTGTCTCTAATCGACCTCTACAGTGCTGGGAGCCTGGTCCCGGCTGGCCAAGCCACCCGGCTCCAGAAATGTTGCTGGGCCTGAGGAAGGGACCAAAGCAAGTTCCAAGAGGCCTCTACACACACAGGCGCTAGGAGCCCAGGCACAGCAGCATGTGTCAAAGGGCTTCCATTTGCAGAAGAGGCTGAGGTTCCGAGAGGGTGGGTGACATGCCTGAGAGCATACCACCAGACAGAGCAAGCTTTGACTCCAATGCCTGCGTTCTTGTCCCCCTCATAATGCCACCTTAGGCTTCAGGGCACATCCCACGGACTCCTGGAGAGCTGATGGAGTTGGAGAGCCTGGGATGGAAGCAGGAAGGAGGCTGCAGTGCTGGTTGAGCGGAGGAGGCAGGGCCGGGGGCAGGGGTAGGCCGCAGCTGGAACCGCCAAGCCAGGCCAGTCAGCTGGCCAAGGCCTGGCTCACTACTGCAGAGTGATGAAAAAAAGACAGCTCAGCACCCACACCCAACCCCACGCCTGGAGGGTGCCCTCAAGCTGTCCCTTGCCAGCTGGTGGCCACTCCTTGGCCCCTTGGGGAAGCGCTCAGGCTATTTTGAAAGCCCGTCTTGTGGAATGTGTCCAATATGGCACTCTCCCGGGTGACGTCTCACCCACAGATCCTCCAGCACCGGGCACCCTCCCACCCTGCAGAAACCTGGAAGGGACAGATGAGGGGGGTCCAGCAAACCCCAAGGGGAATGAGGGCAGGCAGGGAGTTTGGTTCTATCAGTGATTTTGTCTGGCTCAGCCTGTCCTCTGGGCTTCAGTTACCCTGTTTTTAAAATGGGAAGACAAAGAAAAGGGCAGAACACGTGGTGTCTCCCCATCTTCTAAGGGTGGGGAGGTGTCTGTGGAGGAAAACCTGCAGCAGCCAGGGTGCAACCTGTGCCCTGGTGGCTCTAGCTTTTGGCAAATGCTGGCTTAACTGGAGGGAAAGAGGACTTGGGGTTCGTGTCCAACTTGGTCACCAAGGGCTTTGCGAGCTGGGCCCAGATGTTCTCCAGTTCTGGAGAAGGTTCTGGGTGTCAAGCAAACATTCAGCAAGACTGAGAACAGGCTACCCCTCCCCCAGGCTCTGAGTTCATCACCCACTTGATGGACAGGATGAGAATCTCAATAGAGGACCTGAGAACAAAAGGGGTGTCCCCAGCATTTTCACCACAACTGGAAAGCACTGGTGTTGGCCAGCCAGAGAACAGAGAATAGGCTCCCAGAATCAGAAAGGAACTGCAGGGCCAGCGCTGGGTATAGTCCAGTGCTGATAAGTGTTAGGATCTAGTAGTCCATTCATCTCTGGGTATCTGACCATCAGAACCGTCTTCCTCATATTGACTTGAATCCACTTCCTGCTAGACTTGAATCTAACCCCTGCCCTCCCTTACCCCTCGTTCCGCAGCCAGTGCCCCAGAGAACAGCTCAAATGCCTCTCGGGAAGGAAAGCATGCCACATCCCTCTCCCAGCCTCTCCTTCTGCTCCGGCTAACCTCCCCACCCACCTCCCCACTTCCTCTTGATGCTCCTTGTGACCCGTCCCGTCTCTTCCACCAGCAGGGCCGCCCTCCTTCAGTGTCCACCAGGACAGGACCCCCTCCCGCAGCAACCTCTCCCCACCCAAGTTGTAGGCAGACTCAGGACAGAACCTCTCTGCTAAGCTTCTAAATGCTGAATGTCTATGAGCGCAGCCTAGGAAATGTGGATTCTGGGAAGGCAAGCCCAGGATTAGAAAGTCACTCATACTGTTGACCTCTGCTGATCCCCCAGGCACCCCAAACCCTGACACCTCACCCTCCTGCCCCTTGAAAACCAAGGCTCCTGCTGCTTGCACTGGAGCTACTGATTTCTGAAATCAAAACCCATCACATTTATGCCAATTCTACCCAGCCTTCTTCAAGTAGTTTTGGAAGCTGGCTCATCAGAGCACTCTCTCCTTCCCAGCTGTGTCGCCTGTAACTGTGAGCAGGATGATGTCAAAGTCTCTGACAAATGTCTGTGGTCAGAGACAGCGCAGAGTCTGAGGGACCCTCCTGCAGGTCAGTGATGATACGCTCCGCTGTCGGTGCTCCTGGGTAAACCGTGCTGTGTATAAAACAATTTATTCTCCACTGCCTGAGAGGGGCTCCCTATAGAAAGCAACCATCAGCAAGTGTTTTCCTAGAATAAGAAATTCTCTTGTATATTAAACAAACCACAAATTGACCTGTTTTGCAGTCTGGAATCAGGCTAATAAAGATGTGCACGCTTGCTGAGGGCTGACCGTGAGCTGGATGTCCCAATGCCCATTTCAGACATGAGGCACATCAGTGGCAGCATTACTCCTGCTGCCAACCAGCGCACCTGGGCTCCAGGGACGTGAGGTCACACAGATGAAGCCTGCATGGATGCCTAGGTCTGCTGGACTCCTTAAGTTCTGCTCTTCCCACTGCATGATGCTACCTCTTAGGTTTCCTTAAAGAAGGTCGCACTTGGTGGTGAGCCTCGGCCAGGCCCCCTGTGTGCTCCCACCTCCTTTCTGCCATCAAACAGCTTTAGACCTGTTGGAAAATGCAGATCCTTGGAAACAGAGGCGGCCGGTATTTTGATGGAACCAGCTGCCAGTGCTAGGATTTCCCCTCAGGGAGCACAATTCCTTCTGCCGCCCCGGCACACATTAGACCTGGTGGCAACCCAGCCCCACCTCTATTCTCAGTCTACCAACAAAGCAGGCTTGCCCTAAGTTCAGGAGAAGGGGGCGCTCTGGGCCTCACATTTTAAAAAAAAACTTATTTATGCATACAGAGCTGGAGTATAGGCAGAGGTGCAGGGGCAGTGAGAGGATTCACCAGAGACAGAGCGGGGAGCAGAACAGGCTGACTGATGAAGTACACTGCTGAGGGGAGCAGAGGGTGGGTCAGGAGAGGTCTGCCTCGCCATGTGGGTCACCTCCGGGGCAGGGATCAAACTAGCACCAAAGTGGCTGTGGCTCGCTTTGCAATGCTGCGCTTTAACCCACTATGCCATCAGGGAGGCCCTCTGGGCCTCACCTTAACTTCCTGTAAAATGAGTATCGCGACAGTAATAGGCAGCTGTCTTTGTGGGCTGCAGTTTAGATCCAGAAACTCATGACTTCAGCCGCGTGCTGTTCCCTCTGCCTGAGCCTCCTTCCTCAGGTCCCTCTGTGCAGCTTCAGCCCACCTCAGCCGGATCTCAGCCCCTCTGCAAGTCTGCATCTGTGACTCAGCGAGCACCAGCTTCCCAGCCAGTCTGTGAACTTCTTCCTCTCCCGGAATGCAGCTGTCTTGGTTCACCCAGGAATCCGTAGCACCTCATGTAGTGCCTGGCACATAGCAGGCACTGAGCAAATGCTTGTTGGGTGCGTGATTTATTGGATGAGACACTAGACATGGGCATACTTTCAGAAACCAGTGTGGCTGCATCCACACAAGAGCTTTTCCTGGTCGCCATCAATAACGAGGAGAAGCAGCTTAGAGGGGCTAGGAAGCAATCAAAGCTGGTCTTCAGACTGGGCTGGAGAATGGGAAAAGCAGATCATGGAAGTGATAAAGAGATGAATCCAGTTCTTTGCAAAATGGATGTCCTATGACTCATCTGTCATCTTGACGGGTCCACACCCATCAAAGATGACCACATCTAATGAATTACCCAGGGAGCTGGGGGTGGATCAGAGCGGAAGGGGCTATCCTATCCCCAGAACCAAGGCAACTTAGCCCCCAAAGCAGTACAGGTCAGAGCTGTAGCATGGAGGCGATGTGCTTGAAGTGAGGCTGGAGACCAGACCGCTCGCTCACCCTCACCCACAGGAGGGGCAGACGCCTTCCTGCATTCCCCGTCCCCTCCCCTCCCACTTCCCCCAGCCTGGAATGCTCCAACCCTCCTATCTCCCCTTTCACCTCTACCACTGCCCCAAGACTTCCTTCCCTGAAAACTCTACTAAAACACAGATTCTATCCACTTGGGGCAGGGCAGAGAGCACATGCTTTGGAGTGAGCCATGTCAGCTCCAGAGCAGCTCAGCTTCCCATGAGCTGTGTGGCACTGGGCAAGAAACATAACCACTCTGAGCATAACCTCTCAGTCCTGCTTTTATCAAATGAACCGTGTGGGGCTGCCGGGAGAACTGAAGAAAGTCATGGACACTAGTAAGTAACACTCAGCCCAGCGTGCTGCATACTCAGGGCACTGAGTCTGGTCAGCTCACCCCTGGGATGCCCCTGGGGTTTGGGGTACCCAGTTCTGTCGGGCCTGGAGAACTATCTTTCCATATAAAGAAGTATGCGGTCTATACCTAGATGTGAGGTTTTTGAGGGCACCGCTGCGTCCTGACCTCCTCAGAGGGCACACAGTATTGAGAAGCGTGGAGCCTGTCTCCTTGCCTTGGAGATGGCCACGCCAAGACTGGCTGAGCATAGTCCTGCCTTGCAGAGGGCTGCTGTGAGGCTGGCATGAAGGCCCACGTGGGTGGACTTAGCACAGTCCCTGGCACAGAATTCAGTCAAGGCCAGAGAACATGATCGCCATCCTGGCAAAGCCCAGTGTGGGACCATGGGGCACTGTCACATCTTATGGAAGGTGGGAAGGAGGTCTTTGTTACGATGCTGTGGTCCTCTTCATCGGGGGAGGTCCTTGCTAGAGAGAGCTGCAGAGCCAGGGCGCGTGCCAGGTCCCCACTCTGCCCCAGGAACAAGCGTCCCTTCTCTGCGCCTGGGACTTCTTCTCTGTGATTCACAGACAACATTCTCAGGTTTAAGAACAACCTTCTCACATTGCAAGTCCGGTGAGCGATTTTACTGCCACTCCTCAAATGAGCTTCCCCCAGCTCATTAAAGCGGGCAGGCCATCAGCTCAGAACTTGGTCAGCTTTGAAGCACTGCCCTCCCTGGGGGCGGCCCTGCGATAACCCAGCCAAACTTTTTAATAAAAGCAAGATGATTCCAGGTCTCTTTCCAATTAAAGTCAGGCCGCTTGGCCTTCCCACCTCCCCAAGCTTCTTAAGCTCAACCTGGCGAGGGGAGGTGGGCTGGAGAAGGCAGAACAAATCTCATCACACAGATATCTGGGCTCAGAGTCACTGTGTGGAGTCCACGCCCGGGACTCTGCCAGAGCCATCGGCCCTGTGGCCTAGCGTCCATTTCAGATTGAGGATGGGGAGTTTCTTCCGGCAAATGTGCCCTTTGGGCATTAGAAGAACAAAGGGTGTTTCAGTTCTGTGCTTCCTCCTCCCTCCTCCTAATCCTCACCCCCAGCCCAGCTGGACTAGGCTTGGGTGAGCCAGGCTCTTACACTGGTGCATTAAGTTATATCCCAGATGAAAGGTGCTGTTGCAACCTCTGCAGCTACATGTGGAGCACACACACGCACACACACGCGCACACACACACACTATTTTTTTAAAGGAGCAGCCACCCGTTGCTGTTCATGCTGTCTCGACAGTTCTTCCTCCGTTTGAAGTTTCCACCACAGCTTTTGCCCCTGAGTGGGAAGTTCCATGCTGCCGGGTTCTTATTTTCTTAACACAGTGGAAATATTTGGCCTTTTCCATAATATTTAGCTCTCCTGATACAATACATAGACAGTGCTCTTTTTTAATGTTGTGTTTTCAAGGGATTGTTTATTTAATGGCGATCTGTAGGGTACCACGTGCTGCGAGGAGCCGGCCCTGCAGGCAGGGAGCAGGGCAGGGCCCGGGCATCTGCCACATTGTAGGACACACACAGCACCTCAGCTTCTCTAAGAGTGCAGCTGATGGTGCCCTTTTTTTTTTTTTTTAAAGATTTATTTATTTATTCATATAGAACTGGGGTACAGACCAGAGATGCGGAGGGCGAGAGGCTTCCCCAGAGACAGTGCAGAACAAGCAGATCTATGAAGTACACTGCTGAGGGGAGCAGCGGGCGGGTCAGGAGAGGTCTGCCACGCCATGTGGTCACCTCC
>NW_004567112.1:15826202-15849912 GCF_000260355.1 Condylura cristata | reverse complement strand
AGAACCTCCGCCACATTTATGACTTACTGGAGCAAAGTGAAGTATAAGGCCTCTACAATAGGGCACTTCAACAATGTTAAGATATCACAGAGCACTTATAATTAATCATCAATTGAAAGGTGCAGGCCCCCCAAATTGGATGTATTACATGGCATTATTTTGCCTATAATTATCCCCAGCAAATAAACCCAATTTATTTCCATTTGCAAGCATGGCTGCAGGCCACAATTTAAACAGAGCTAAATCTCCAAACCTGGCTTCTAAGATCAGATTATCAGGGAAGATCTGCAGCTCCATCTCTACCATGGGCAAACCCAGGTGAAGCAATCCCTTTTAGAGGCCATTCTTGGGAGAACACACAAGAATGGTCAGTGAGGCTTCAAGGGACTGAGCAGTGGGGAAAACAAGATAAGAGGGGCTTATGTCAGATTAGGTTGAAAAACAAAGGAGGTTTAGTTTTGAAAAGCTGGCTGAATTCTAAAGATAGTGGAGAAAGGTTTTAGGTGTCTGGTTCCATTAGTGAGAACTGGGTAGGGAATTATGAAAAGAACTTTCATTACTAGAAGGGAAGACAGGCTGGAAAAGAATGATAGAAAGACATTAAAGCTCACACTGTCTTCCAACAAAGGCTGGATTGGCCCTTGGGGAAAATGCCAGCAGCCTGGAAGGTCCTTTCTAGGAGGAGAAAGGAAAATTACCTGCTTATCTAGAGAGCACCAGGTGTTGGGGAGGAGGCTGGAGTATGAACACTGAGGCACACCATGGTGGGTGCACAGACTGGACAGCCATTCTGAAAAGCAACACAGTAGCATGTACCCAGTCTGTGTACATGAGCCCAGCAATCCCACTCCTGGGTACACAGAGGTGGGGGAATCCTGCAGATTAAAAGGGTTGCAGTGCAAAAGATGCTTGCTGCAGCAGAGTGCTGGAGGCAACCTCTGTGTCCTTTAAGAAAGGAAGCCAGGGCCCTCCCTGGTGGCCCGACTTGTTAAAGCACAGCACTGGGAGGCTAAATGCAGTGCTTCAGCATAAATTCAATCCCCGCCCAGGGAGCTGACCCACATGGTGCAGCAGACCTCTCCTGTCTCACCAGCTGCTCCCCTCAGCAGTGTACTTCGTCAATCTGCCTGTTCTGCTCCCCACTCTGTCTCTGGTGAATCCTCTCAGCGCCCCTGCACCTCTGGCCTGTACCCCAGTTCTGTATGCATAAATAAATAAATCTTAAAAAAATAAAAAAAGAGAGAGAGTGAGCCAACAAGTAACAGTGGTGGATGCCAACATGAACAAGAGGCTGCCATCAAAAGCAATAAAGGAGATGCCACATCAGTGTAAACAGAGCTTATAAACACTATTGAGTAAAAGAAAAACAAAATCTATAGAGAACATCAACTACATAAATTACAAAACACACACAGGAACAGCACAACCTGTTTTCTGAGGATACACTGGTTTATATTAAATAACTTACAGTGGTTGTACAAGGGAAGAAGGGATAGGAGCGTGGACCCGTGATAAAGGGGAAAATAAAAATAAGGCAGGAAGAGGGCTTTGCGATGATGATAGTGTGCAACAAACCGAAAAATATGATTAACTTGCTGCACCTGAGATCAGAAAAACCAGCATCTGACCTACTTTGGGGGGGAAGGCTGAGACACAGGAGAGGATCAGTAGTCTTGATCAGTGCAGTAGGCAAGGTCCCTGCAGCACTTGTTCCAGTAACTAGGCTTTACTTAGTGGCTGGTAACTAGCCTGGCACTCACAGACAGGACACTGTCTCTCCTCTCCCATCCTGAGCGTGTGGGACAGTGCCTGATGTATGCTTGGTCAATAACCTTGCAGAGGAATGAAATATGCAAGCTGTAAATTATTGTAAGATAGGAGTGAAGGAAGCCTGGATACCTCCTATGGATTTGGAAGCCTCTTTGGAAGTCACATCTGAGATGAGCCTTAATAATTTCAGCAGGTGAACTCATGAAAGTGAACTGGGCAAAGGTATGGAAAGACTGGCAGCAGTGACCTGCAGAAGCTGATCTAGGCTGTCGTGGAGCCTAGGAATTGGGGTGACGTGACAGGTGCAAAATGGAAATGAAAGATGAATAAGTCTAAGAGACAGGACAGAAGCAGGTATGGACAGTAATTTTAGCATGTGGCTCATTATCAGATCTTCTGGAGAGTCTGAAAAAGACCTGAACTTTGGGTCCCACCCAAGCTTGAGCCAGGGGAGCCCTAACAGAGACTTGTCCATCAGCCTTCCAGGCAAGCCTGGGAACCACTCACCAAGAGAACACGGACTCTAAATGAACACCGGGGGAGGAGAAGCCAAAAGTCACTCCTGGATTTTGACTCACAAAGTGGAAAAAGCAGTGCTGTTAGCTAACAGCAGGGCATCCGGGAGCAGAATTAAATGGGTGGGGAGAAAAGTGGCTGTTGTTAGTGGGAAAAGCTGGCTGGAGGAGGACAGAAGAAGGTTCTACAGCAGACACACATCTGCCAAGACTAAGTTACAGACTAAGTGGAAAAGAGCGCAGAGGGAAGAAAATGAAAACGCAAGACTGGTAGATGGACATAACTGGGGCAAAGCTAAATGGAAGATGAGAAGTGGGGAAAGCCCGGGCAGAGGAAGAACCCGAAGGCAGATTTCCACTTGCAGCTGCATTGAAATCACATGCCTCTGGTGCTAACACCTATGGGGCCGTCCTCCAGGCTGGAAACCTCCTACAGGGGCTGCAGAGGCTCCACCTGCAAGCAGCATGGACTCACCCATCACCTCTCAGGTGGACTGTGAGGGTGCCTAAGTGGCTGAATACCTTTGGCCTTGCGTTTCTCTCGTACTCTCATTCCCAGTTCTTGGACCTCCAGACTCTCGTACAAATTGCCCTCACGCTGCACTGCCCGGGCAATTCAAGGCACTTTCAAAAGTAATGCGGGCCCTCCTTGCCAACCTGAGAAGCAGACCCAGATGTCAGACGAGGCTACACACGGCCCTCACCTCCCAGCTGACTTTCTAGTTTCCTCCATCCTTCTGAGTCCAAGCCATCCTTCACACCACGTGTGGAGATATGTCTTTAAACACATACTGGGTCCTGTCAAACAACACCTCCTGGCAACCCAGGCCTGCAGGGAAGGCTGAACTCCCAGGCGTGGCGCTGCAGTTCCACAGCCAGTCTCTCTCCGTGCCCCACGTCACCACACCTGGGCTCCTCTCTGCCCCGTCATCCGTCACCTGCTCTTATCGCCGCCTACCGGAAAGGGCCCTGCTTCTGCCTCTAGTCACCTGAAGATTAACAGGACAAGCTCTGGAGTCCAGGACAGCTGGCTGTATTCCCAGCCTCACCAGCCTGGCAGTCTTTTCCTCTTCGGTAAAATGGGGATGCTCATCCCATTAGCAGTCACCCAGGATGGCCCACGGCCCCCAGCCCTAGCAACTACTAGTGTGCTCTCAGTTGTTATGAGTTGCCTATTCTGGCATCTCAAGTTAATGAACTCATAGAAAATGTGGCCTCTGTGTCTGGCTTTTTTCAATCAGCATACTGTTATCAGGGTTCCCGGATGCTGAAGCATAAATCATTGCTTTATTCCTTCTGATGGCTTCGTCGTATCCACGGACAGAAGCATTCAGTCGCCACTGCAGACGCTGCTGCCCAGGGACGTGGATGACCGTGGACGCTCTGCAGTTCTCGGCAATGAGTGCCTGCCGACAAGCAGAGGCTCTGTGACTCCGGGGGGCATGGAGTGTGGTAAGAACTAAAAACGCTGTTTGCTCCTGCAGCGGGACCCATCCCATCCTGACTGATATGCCAGTTGTTCACTCTTATAAATAAATAAAACTTCGTGGCTGTTTGTTCCTGTAGCATAACCCACCCTATCCTGATTGACATGCCAGTTTTTCTCTCTTGTATATACATAGCAGTAAAAATGCTTGCACACATCTTCCTGTGCTCTCTAGTCAAGGGCATTCACCTCTGAGTGGAGCCACCAGGCCACAGGACCTGCACTCTTTCTGAGTTACCAACGTGGCCAAGCTGCTTTACAAAGTGGTCAATCCATGTAAATTTTCATCACCAGCCTCTGAATGTCCCCACTTCCCCATAATCTAACCAACCCTTAGGGCTGTTAGATTTTTCATCCTGTGCTTTTCAACAGGGAATTATAATGAAACCTCTTGAACAAACTAGTAACTAGGGTACTCAAGGGGACAGAAGATACCAAATATTCTGGTTGAAACCCTTCTATTTTGTTTTTTTTTTTTTGCTTTTAAATACTACTTTAAATAATGTTAACAAGTATAAAAGAAAAACTAAATACTATTTTAGCTCATAGTCATAGATTATTTATTTATTTATTTATTTTAAAAGGAAGGGCCCTCCCTGATGGTGCAATGGGTTAGAGCACAGCACTGCAAACTGATGGCAGCTGCTTCAGTGCGTGTTCGATCCCCGCCTCAGAGCTGACCCACATGGCGCAGCAGACCACTCCTGATCCACCCACTGCTCCCCTCAGCAGTGCACTTCATTGATCTGCCCACTCTGTCTCTGGTGAATCCTCTCATCGCCCCTATACCTCTGGCCTGTACCCCAGTTCTGTATGTATAGGTAAAGGAAAAAAAAAAAACTTAAAAAAAAAGAAAGAAATAAAGAAAGGGAGTATAATGTCTCTGAGTTGATCTCAGAGATCCAGAGGGGTCTTTACTGTACATAGCAGTTCTCACTACTTGAATTTAGATACAAATGGATTAGAAGAGTGGATTAAAGGAGGCCTGGACTACCGAGCATAATTCCAGACTCTACTACCTTTCGGTGTCATGTCAATGATGTATCCTACAAAAAAAGGAGTAGAGAAATTGTATAGGATGTTCCATAGAAAATGGCCTCACGTGCACCCTCACAAGGTGGGGGGACGGGGGTGGGCTGCTCCACCCCGGCCCTGGGCCAGCCCTGCCAGCATCATGGTGAGGGTGCCTGCTTACCAAATGCATGGCATGTTTAGGGCAGACCTGTTTACAACAGCAAAAACAAAAGGATCAGAGTCGATCTAAGTGTTCACTGATGGGGATTTTTTTTTTTTTTTTAAGAATTCCTTGCTATCTGGAGTGCCTTTAAAGGAGATGATGAATTTCCAGGTAGTTTATTTCACCTGGGATTTTGTCACCGCAGCTGAACACCTCCTAATGGATTCACCAGTCTTGCATGGGACCAGCTCTGGCTACAGGAGAGACAAATACAGTCTGATGCACAGGCACAGAGCTCCAAGGACTTGGCAACTTCCGCCTCGGCTGCCCCCAAGAGATGAGTCCCATGACCCCGATCCACAGAAGAGAGCCTGACCGAGAACCCAGCAACTTTCACCAAGACTTGGTTAGGGGGCTGGGGCTTAGTCAACATTTAAAACAAATAAAGAGGCTTTTCTGTCTCTCCCCATCCCTTCCAGGAAGGAGAGTCCCTTGGGGACACAGCAGCGAAGGCTCAGGCCATTTCCACCCTTCCCCCAAGTCACTTGAACAGACGTAATGGGAATAAACTGCAGGCAGGTCCACACTTCCCTAAAAGACTCAGCGCGGCCAGCTTCAAGGCGGGGAGGCCCGCACCCAGGGCCAGGGCCAGCCCTGCCAGAGCCCAGGTGAGAGCTCCTCAGCCAGGTAGGGAACGACCAGCGGGCATCCCACCAGCCATCACAAAGGCTGAGGGTGATGACCCTTGCAAATGTTAAGCAAATGAGGGGAGGCCCACGAAAGCCTTCGTGATATGACTCCACTTGTAAGAAATGTCCGGCATCGGCAAGTCCACAGGGACTGGAAGCGAATTCTTGATTTCGAAGCACTGAGAATTCCGGTAAATCCAAGGCCAGGGTTTACCTGACATTGAGTTTTCACAGACTCAATGTCACTTCCATAATTTATTGTACAAAAAAAATAGGAGAGAAGTACCCTACGGGGTGGGGGCGAGGGGAACAGGTGTTGGGGAAGAATTACCTTTAGGGTAATGACAATGTTCTGGAAGTGTTCTGCAGACCACCATAAGGGGTGGCTATACAATTCTGTGAACAGACCATTGAGTTGTGCACTCCAAATGGATCACAGCATGATCCCCCCACCCAAAGCATGATTTGAGAATTATATCTCAATAAAGCGGTTTCCCAAGAAGCAGGAGGCTAACAGCATCGCTACAGGCCCGCTGCCGCCACGCCTCGGAGCTCTGTGAGCGTGACGGGCTGCACGGCTTTCTGTGTTCTTCCACAGCCATTGCATCTGTGCCAGCCACGAGCTCTCTGACTTTGTGCTACTGGTACTATCCTCATATAAAGAGCTAATACCGAGTGTTTGGGCCTGGGAACTTCATGGGGGATGGCTCTGGAGACGCTGTGTTGCTCAGGTTACTCGCATGCTTCCCAGGGCTCACCGGGCCGCTGCTGGGAACACATGTGGGTAGGGACAGAGGTAGCCCTTTTAGGTTCTCGGTGACACCAACAGGAATGCCCCGCTCCCCAGGAGTTGGTCATCAGAGTGGTCAGGCTGGGTCCTGGGGGCCCTCGCTCAGTAGCTCTGGGAATCAAAGTGCCTGAACCCCATGAGCAATCCCAGATGCCCTTTTGCAGAGGCACGTCTGGGACCGCAGCTTCCGTGGGATTTCCTACTCTGACAGACTCTGGGGACCAGAGCGGGCCCAGTGGCCTCGCTGCACAGCCTGCCAAGAACGCCAGCTGATGAAGAGTCCACTCTGCTCCTTCCAGGAATCCAGACTGGGAAGGCCATCTCTGCCCATCCCCTTCTTAGAGGCTAATGACTTATCAGATAAGACGGGCAGACCTGCATAATCTCCACACACCTGGATGTTCAGCCACGCAAACCAGCAGAAGGGAGAATGACATCTGCTCTTGGGGGATAAAATTAGGCTCGGGTTCCTTATCCCACTAAAATTTGCACAGGGAGTAAACCCAAAGGCATCTCTGGCTCGCTCCCTCCCTTTTCTCAATTCTCGCTTGCTTGCTTGCAGATGCTCCTCCACCTTTCAGGTCCTCCCCACAAGGCACAACAGCCCAGTTCCCAGAGCCCTGCCTCAGTGGCCCCCACTGAACCTGGACGGAAAGTCCCAGGCGAGTGCCCTGGAGGCAGAGGGGCCCTTTCTGCATATGGAGAGTGGGACCTTCAACTCACCAAACCCAGATAAAGAAGGCAGAACGGGTGGGAATTAAGAGACTACTAGTCAAATCCCAGTTTGCCACATACTCGTTGTGTCACTCTAAGTGAGTGCTTAATCTTCCGATGCCCACTTTCCTTACTATGAAATGGAAGAAAAAGGAGGAGCATGGTCTTTTGTCAGAGTGAAATGAGATCTGTGTAAACCTGCCTTGCCTTAAAGTGCTGGAGAAAAGGATAAAGGTAGTTGTTACCAGCAGATGGGTGAGGATCCACAAGGCCATTTCATACTAAAATCTAAGCCCCCCACCCCACCCCCATTCGGCGCCCCTGGCCTGACTGAAGAGTCTCAAAGATAAAAGCTGACCCTGGGAATACCGCTGATGGACAAAAATCCAACTGCTTGTATTATACACACATCTCCAAACACACCTCACACATACACATAAAATATCCCACACCAAACACACAGACATGTAAATATCCCCCAAAACAGGCACACAAACACACCAAACCCAAACACGCCCCCAAATACCCCCAACACCCACACATCACAACCCCCAGACGCATGCACACCACTCTCAGACGTACACACATGCCCCCAAACTCCTCCCTCCTTTTCTTAAAAACCCTTCCACCATCTGCAAAGATGCCCAGTCTCACCACAATTTTAAACAACGTCAGAAGAAATTTTAATGTTTACAATGTCCAGCTCCCTGCCAACTAGCCAGATGACCGCACACAAAGCTGGCCTGTTACAGACAGGAATGTTACAACAAGCAAGAGTGTCGTGCTCAAGTGACATGTGTCACCCTGCACCTGGGTATAGTGGCCAGCAGCCCCTGTCTCCTCAGATATGAACACTCTCTTCCCGGCCTGAAGTCTGATGGATAAAGGTTAGATTTCTATTTGTCTGTAAGTTTTTTTTTTTCTTTTCTGAGGCAGGTCTGTATATGGTCACATTCCCATGGCTCATTCTCTCTTGGCCAAGTTTGCACCAGTGAGCTCTTCTCTAATGAGCTCCTTGAAACTGTCATAAGGATCAAATATTCCTCAACCCTTCCACACTGACTCACTCTGGAAGCTGCCCCTTGATTAGTTAAAAAGACTTTTTTCAAACAAGACCTTCTCTATAACAAGAACCCCAGAAACATCCAGAAAGATAGCATAGCCTGGAGAACTGGGTCACCAATAGAACATTTTGGACCAACCTCCACCACTTGGACTGGTTTGCTGTTCTCGTCTGGGCTCATCCCAAGCACCCTGAGATAGGCCATGGGTGCAGGCTGTTTATTAGATGATTCCAGAAAACGCAAGTGAGGAAGGGTAGAAAGTGAGACCAGGAAAGGGGAAGGTGATAAATGGTATCTTCTCGGGCAGGTTGCTGCTGTGGGCGTCTGGGGCTCAGTCCTGCTGGGGATCCTCCAAGATGCTGGCTGAAATTTTCTCAGAATCCTGCCACTGAAACATCAGCTCTCATACCCCTGGTGTACAGCAGCCCAAGGAATCACCCCACGCTCCCTCCCTGGCCTTTCCCACACTTGGGGCAGACCAAGAACACCAGGCTCACCCCGAGAGGCAAGGGGAGAGCAGCGGAAAGCTCCAAGCAGGTGGCTGTCAGCCTGCTGGAAATGCTGGAAACTGCTTCAGGTTAACTCAGGTGCACCCAGGGGACATGGGCTGGGGCATCCAGTGTCCCCTACATTGACATAAGTCATTGCCTCTGACCCTTTCCCCATCCTGAAACAGGCAGGAGCCCGGAAGCACTTCGTAGAGTGTTCCTCAGAGGTGGTATAGGGAAAATGGAGTAGTAGTTCAGGCGCTTTCCCACCTGCCTCTTTTCCCACTGCTGGCCTCCATGGCTACCTCCTGCAGTCTTACGTTCCTCCCAGGTTGCATTACCTGCATGAGATATTGTGTTAATGCAAAAAGTGCCTGGGAGCGTGAGCCTGGGGCACACGGGCCTATGACTTTGGATACCTGAGCGCAGACACAGTGCATATGGGAAGCAGGCACCTGGGCTAGGTCGGGGTTTGCTAAAAGGGGCTCTTAGCTCTGGCATTCGCAGCAGCATCACTTGCAGCAGGCTGGGGGGGCTCAGTTGCTGCCTTTTGCCCACTGTCCAGTACCAATTTTGCTTGAAAGGCCTGTCAAATATACCAAAGGCTCCAAAATTCTCTTTTCACCTCGGTTCAACAATGAACCTACCCAGCCTTGGATGGTTGCACAACAAGTGGTGGTGGCCTAGGACACTGCAGCCAGGAGGCCATCATCCTGTGCACAGGTGGCCCACGAGGGGACCGGCAGAAAAGTCATTCATGGCTCCCAGCCTGAATCCCAGTGACCACCCTGCTAACATCCTTGCCAAGCCTCATGGTTGTTTAAAATGGCCACCAAAGAGGCAAGCGAGGGGTGGCCACTCTACACTGTCTCGGGTTCTCATAGTGACTCTAAGAGGAAGACATGGGTGCGATTAACTGAGGAAATTGAGCTGAGAGTTAAGCGACTCACTCACACTCCGCTGGAAAACAGTGGCGCCAGCGTTCGATCACCCGCAGGCCTGAATCTTCACACTCCCTTCCTCTAGCACAGACCCTTGGCTCTGTTGGAGATGCCTCCTCAGTCACAAACACCATGTGGCCTCTCAAGGGTTCTAAATATACATCCATCAGGCCCCAGAGGTTCTGGGCTGATAGGAAGCAGACACCCCTTGCTGTGCAGGCTCAGATAACAGCAGTAACACTCAGGTAGCGCTAACCCTGCCCAGCACTGTGACATGTGCTTTTATCATCATTATCTCATTTATCCTCCCAACAATCCTATGAGGAAAATATTGTTATTACCCCCATTTCACAGAAGAGGACTTGCCCAAGACCTCACAAATAGAGATGGCAGAGAGAGAACTTGCAACAATCTGGTTCCACAGCCAGTGCTCAAAATGACCTTGTTATAGTCCCCTGCAAGGGGCCGGCTCACTCTCTTCATGCCAGATGCTGGGAACAGAACTGCCACTGACCTCTATCCTTGCACAAGAGTTAACAAAGACAGAAGAGAGGAGGCAGCATGCCAGCCCTCCTTTTACAGAACTAGACTCCTGGCGAAACAGTGATATCTTGAATGAGGGTCTCTGGGGGTGGGGAAGGGAGGGTTTGTGCACCTGCAGGGGCAGCTGGCTCCACAACCCAACACAATTAGGTCCACAACTACAGTTGTGGTTCTTTTTTATTCATTTGAAGAATGATGATTTTTCAGCCTGGATGTTCCTGGTATGATTTTTTTCACCAGGGAGGTTAAGTGAACTAAAAGGCCAAAGATAACCAGCTCCTCAGAGGACGGAGTCAGGGAGAAGCTGTAGAGGGCTAACCCATGGCTGGCCCACAGGTAGAACTGGAGAGCATGTGGGAGAATCCTAGAGCGCATACATCAGCAGAGGCATCTGGTCGACCCGGTGAGAGCTCTGCACACCAGCTGAAGCCGTCCTCAGCTGGGGACACACAGGGTGCTTCCACTTCTTACATCAGCAGAATCTCTGCCAAGTAGGGTGGAAATGCCCATTCTCCTTTTCCATGCTTCAACACTGTTTTATAACCATTTCCACCACCACCCCTCCCTGCCCCTTAAGTGTTGAATATGGGCTAAAAACAAAGCTAACCAATGAGCTGTCAATGGTCCCAAAAATCAAGTTAGGAGAATAGGAAGTGTCAGCTCTCAACGATGCCCCCATGAACTGGAGAGCATGTGGGAGAATCCATGAGTGATTCTTTTAGGGGATGTTCCACCTTCTCTGCCAAGGGGAGCAAATGTCATTCCTGACTTCTTGTTCTGTGCCTGACACTGTTCTGAGTGCTTTACATGTATTTACCCATTTACTCTTTTCCACCAGCCTAAGAAACACTTTTATTTTCCATGTTTTTGTAGGTGAGAAAGCTGAGGTATGGAGAGACTCAGCACCCCCTCCCCAAGGTCACAAAGCTCCTCAGTAGCAAAGGTGGAACTCAAATCTGGCAGTTTTGGTCCATCCTAGCTGCCCCCACAGCTCTGCTCTCAACCCTCACAGCCCACAGTGCTATAATCCCATTATCTGACTTGACAGAGCGGGAAACTGAGGCTCAGAATGAGGCTACCTGCCTCTGGTCACCAGCTAAAGGGCAGAGTCACTTAGAAGCCGCTGAGGTCAGACTCTGGAACCTGCACTTTTGACCACCACGAAGATCTGCTATTCTGTAGGGCAGGGAGAGACCGAGCCAGTGGCTGGCCAGCTGCATGGACAGGGAGAGGGCATGCGGGGGCAAACTAGCTGGCCAGGAGGCAAGGCAGGCTCCACAGGGCAGTGAGTGGGCCCCCATAGCCAGTGCTACTCAACCCAAAATGGGCAGGGCCAGGAGAGCGCCGGGGGCTGTTGACAGACTGGCAGCTGAAGTGGACGATGTGGGCAAACAGCTGCTGTTTATTTTGGGGCCGGGGAAGAAGGAAAGGACTGGTTTGGACTCACCTCATTCCAACAATAACTGATCAGGGCAGGGTGGGGAAGGCGCCCCTCCCAGCAGCTCCGGCCACCTGCTAGGCTTCACTGCGAGCTGCCTGGTCTAGGTGTCAGGAACATCTTGCCAGACACTCTAATCCGGCCTCTACAACACAGTGTCCACGCCCCACCCCCTCCCCAGCGCCATGTGCTGGACTTGTTAATGGCCCAGGAAGACAATCCACAGCAAAGCCACCCCCTGCAGTGTCGGGTTCCAGGAACAAATGGTTTTTCCTGTCTCAGGGAACAAAGAGGGGCTGCTCCTGCTTGCCCCCAGAGCTTCAGTTCCCTGTTCTGACCACTGCTAATTCCACTCTGGCAGAGTGGAGGACACCTCAAAAGGCCTAGAGATGGCCAACCAGGGGCAGGAAGAAGAGTTTTCCAAAGCACCTGGCTCCCACCCCAGTTCGGCCTCTTCTCAGCTTGACAGCTTTGGTTGGTCAAGCTGTGTCTCCATTTTCTCATCAGTAAAATAAGGACCACAATAGTGGTTTTGATAAGAATTAAATAAGTAAGGTGCTTAGAACAGTGGCCAGCATATAACTGGGGCTGCTGCCACTACTATCATCGGGACTGTCATCAGTGTCATCTTGCCTGGAAGTTTCCTTCTCACTGTGAACAATGGAAGATAATTTTCCCAAAGACACACAAAAATTTAGGCTCCAGACTAGGCCATATGTGAGTAACCATCTGGCTGTTGGTGTTATAAATCCATCTACTTGAGGATGAGAAGGTTTTAGGTAGACTGACCCGAGACACCATTTACTGTAAACTGACAGGAATGTATATTCTTTAAATTAAAAAAATTAATTTCTACAACTCTTAAGTTAAAAGTTGCAGTTCTTTAAAAACAAAACAAAGCAAACAAACAAACAAACAAATCGGGACTGGATGAGGAGGAAGGGCTTTATTAGAGTGAACCCTATGCCACAGGCTACCATCCTGATCCTCCACTAAAGGGGGGGGGGGAACTACTGACCTCTGGCTTCCAGCTGGAGGGTGTCTTTTCAGCCTGGGGTCTCTCGCACAAGAGGTACAAAACAATTGCTGGGTCAGTGAAATTTTCTGACAAGCGCACTACATTTGAGGTTCTGGAGCTCTATCATGGCCTGGCTGATGGAGGCTGTTTTCCCAGACAGTCCCTTGCGGGGATCAGGGGAATAAACGGTCTGTTTTTCTTCTGCAAGTCCTAAGAAGGCCTCAAAGCTGAGCAGAGCACCCTGCTGGGAGGGATTTCAGGCTCAACTTGACCTCTTCCCCTGTCTGACTTCATGGCCCACTGCTCTCCCTTCCCACCCCACTTAGCCACCAGCTTCCTTACTCTTCCCTAAAAAGCCCTTGGGTAACTAGTCTTACTCAGAGTCTTAGCACTTGCTGTTCTCTCTTCCTTAACCACTTTCCCTCCAAATATCCACATGCCTCCCGCCCTTGCCTTCCTCAAATCCTCCTCAAAAGTCACTGCACAGTGGCGCTGCGCTGGCCACTGTCTGAGACCTCATGGCCACCCACCATTCCGTCTCCTCACCTTGCTTAGATCTCTCTACAGCATTTACTGCATCAACACACCATACATTTTACCTAAAATAGGTTTGTTTCCTGTTTCCACTCCCCTATGAAATGTAAGCTCTAAAAAGGCAGGGACTTTTATCTGCCCTGCTCTGTCCCAAGTGCTTGGCACATAGTGATATTCAAATGTTGTTTGTTTAATTGATTATGAAGCAAAATCAAGGTCCATCCCTCAAGGGCTTTTTCCATCAACCAGGCACACTTGCCAAAAGCTGACCAGCCCAAACTCATTCTTGATTAAGGGTCACATGAGAGGTAGAAACAATCAATATTCAGACAGGAATACTGTAAAGGAAGAGATCAGAGAAGCTTGAGGGTAGAGGGTGGCAAAAACAGCAAAATAATGGAGAATGACCATGATAATGATGATAATGGCAATAGCTATCATTTACTGCTGTCATTATATGCCAAACACAACAAAGAGCACTAACCATGGAGACTGAGGGGTGCACTTAATTGAACTAGTCTCACTTTATAGATTGGGAAACCGTGGTTCATAGAGGTAAAGAAACTCGTCCAAATGGAACAAGGTAGGCGGTTTCAGAGCCTAGACGCAGGTAGCAGAAGTCACTGACACCCTTACCCTCTTGCCCTCAACTTCCAACTGGTGGCGGCTGAGGCCCTCTCTGGGGCGTATTCCAGTGGCCACAGCCTAGTTCAGCCTGAGCAAACAGTAGGCTGAAAGTGTCCTGGAGTAACCCTCCCCTGCCCCTGCTCCCAAGCACAGTGCAGCCAGCCACTATCCCCAAGGACAGGAAGCAGTGCCCCCAGCAAGAAGAGCCTTGAAGGGTCAAGCTTCAAGAGTGGCTCTGGACAAGAATTCAAGGGGAATAAAAGCTTGAATCTTAAAATGCAGGCCAGGTCTTGCAAAGGGTCCATTCTTGGTGTTGAGAGGTCTGTTATCTCAACCTAACAACCAGCAGAGACTGTATTGCGTTGTTAACAGAGGGACTTGAGGGAATGACCAAGATTTAATCCAGACCCTTTAAGTTTTATCTGGGGACCCATGTGACCTCACAGTCTCTGTAAGTTTTAGGAGACAACACCATCTTTCTAAAGCCTTCACTGCCCTATGTCCCCTCTGGGACTACTTCCTTGCTTAAGAGCTCAGGGCTCTCAGGGAGCGTTCCAGAACCCCAAAATCAGGGTCAAGACCGCAATGGATGTGTGTGCCACAGAGGTAGAAATACAGCTGCAGAGACCAGAATCTGATGGCGTGTAGAGAAAATGAAGACCAAGTGCAGCCGTTAGATATACTTCCAGCTGGGGGCAGGGATAAAGAGACTGCCTCCCACTGCTGAGGGCAGTCCGTCAGATGCCCTGGGGCACCAGGAGCCCATCACTGGCTTTGTTGTTGCACAGATCTGGGTGGGAACCTGGCTCTGAACACTTACTGCCACGTGATGGAAGGCGAGATGCAGCAGATCCCCAAGCTTGAGTCCCTCCTCTAACAGAGGGCTGGCGCTCACGTTTGTGGCGGGTGTTCACATGAAACCACGGAGGAGAGGCCCAAGCCAGAGCCTGCACCTAGTAGGGGTCCCCTCACACATTGTGACTCAGCTGCCCCAGGCCTGGGAGCTGCCTGGCCTAGAAATCATGGGGGAAATGAAGCGGCTTGTCTCCAGTTGCCAATGAGTGATGACTAAAGTAAATAATTAATCCTGGCTTGAAACCAAAGTTAAGACATTGTTCTGTTAGAGACCTTAACTCTTTGGGAAAAGGGTCAGTTTGCTAATCCATGGAGAATGAGAACAGCAGAAACCCTGCTAGTCACCTCTGGGACCCCTGCCCACCAGACAAGAGTCTGTGTCCCTTCTGTGTGCCTGGCACTGTGCTGAGAGCCCCATGAATCGATTCTAGCCTTGGAGGCGGAAAGCAGGAGGTGTTTCACCCTCAGAGCCCGCTGCCAGCACCATGCCAGGCTAGCTAGGCCTCCCTCTCTGTTGTTACAAAGAGAAATTCTCCCACACAGGCGAGTCCCTGAAAATAGCCCTTTGGGTCTGGGCCATCAGGAAACGGAATAAAGCTGGGTTGGAATGGGGCCTGCCATGAAAAAGTTTACAAAGCCATCACTTCAAAAGACAGGGACAATCTCTTTATTCCCAGGCCCCTTAGGTGGGTAAAAGCAGCAAGCAGGCATCTCAACGAAGAACACTGCTCGCAAGGGGATGACAGCCTGGGCCAGCAGAACTCAGTGACCCCAGGTAGCCTGGAGAGAGGCCAAGTGTATACGGTACGGTCACAGCATGATACAGGCACAGGCTGGGGGTTCTGTGTTGTGAGGCAAACACACCTGGCTTTGTGCTTTCCAACAATGCAACCTAAACTCAATGCAACCTAACCTGAGTCTCCATGAGTGAAATGGGGCAGAAATTCATACCTTCAGGCCTATGTGGAGACCAGAGATTATAATTAAAAGGCCTGGGCCTACATAGTGGAATTCCATACATAGTCGCCGTGTTATGCAGCTGCCTTCATCATACAGGTCAAGATCACCCTGATGATGAGCAAGAACACTCCTGGGAAAAAGAAACCTGCAAGGGGCCATGGAGTGAGGGGCAAAGTACAGACTGGCCCATGGTCCTGCAGGTAGCGTTGGGACCCTACCTAATAGGCCCTGAAAGTTTGTAGTCAGCATCGGGAATTGAAGGCAGATCTGATAAGAGGGACCAGTTTTCACCAGTTCTGAAGTTCAAGCTCTAGGGATCCCAGAGACAGACTGAAGGGTCCCCTTTGTAACCTGCATAATTCACACAGTGCTGACCCACAGCGAAAAGGATTCTGCCCCACCCCACCAAGCGCCTTCACCCAGGCCTGGGTTAGGGGGTTTCCTCACTGGTCAAAGGGAAATGACGGCAGAGGGCCAGAGAAAGCAGCCGAGGAGGGGCAGAAAGTACAGCTGTTTCCCCTGGCTCCCTCGCTGCCTGGATGTCACTTCCTCCCCCTCAGGTAACAGTGGGGAGAGACCATAAATAGCTCCAGCTCTTTGTCTCTTCCTTTCACCAAATGACAGACTTGGGAAAAAGCAGTTGCCAGAGGTGCTTCTCTGGAAGCCTTCTGAGATGAACTGAGTCAGCCCAAGCTACAAGGTTGGGGGGAGCATGGAAGATAAAACTTGTCTAACAACTCCCCAGGAGTCCTCAGGACAGCCTCTTTCCAAAGCATCCTCTGCCCCAAATGATTCAGAAACCAGACAGAGGGGGGTTGGGGAACTGTCACACAGTTATTTTCGCAGCTTCACCTTCCCCGTAGCAAGGCAGCAAGGCAGGCCAGAAAGGAAGCAAGCACCCATCCTTCTGGATGAGCAGATGGAGATCAAGAAGGGGAAGGGGACACATGGAAGGCTTCACAGTTTGAAACATCCATCAGCCAGGTCTCAGGGGGGACCCCAGTTGGACCCCCAGGTGGACTGTGTGATTAAGAAGTTGTGAGGTCTCTGAGGACACAGCAGGCTTGGGCCTAGCAGCGGTTAGTGATGGGGGGGGGGGTTCCACAGTTTATTAGCTGCACAGTGTTTGGCAATTCGTTTCAGCAATCTGGTCTCAGCGTCTTCCTGTCCAATGCGGACACCAGCAGTAATTATATGTTTTGAGAGCTGAACATATAAAACTCTCAGCCTGTAGAAAGCATTTAGAAATGTTAGCTGATTTTCAATTATTTTTATTACATTTTCCCCCCTAAAGAATAAGATTTACTGGAATATTGGGGCGGGGGTGTTAAATGAAGTAATTCGAGGCACTGTATTTAAAACGAGTTGGGAGAGCTGCTGAAGTAGCCTACAGCAGCAGTCCGAATGTTTCAGCCAGACTTCAAAGGCACCCTGGCTGCTTAGGGTCAGCCCCAGGCCCTAGGAAGATGGCAGTTTTCACCCTCTTGCCACAGGACTGTGGATGGAATGAGCCCATGGTGACAGGCGGCCACATGGGGCTCCCCTGGGGAGGTCAGCACAGCTAAGGCCTCTGGATGCTCCCCTTCTCCTCCACCCTCCCTCCCCAAGACAGCACCCACAGAGTGCCATCACCTTTACCAGGCAGCCTGACCTCTCTGAGTAAGTTATACAGAGGGGCTGGTCTCCTACCCGACTACTAAACTCCCCAGTGCAGAACTAGAACAAGAGCTCTGACCTTCCCTCCCTCCCTGGCTGCAAGGACACTCCTAGAGCCAGTCCTAGGGCCCAGAGACTCAGCTCCCCTTCCCAACAGTCCTCAGGAAAAAGGGAAGGCCAGGGACTACAGTAGACTGAGTGGCCTCAGCAAGGCTCTCAGAAGCTGGTGGCCCTTTCGTCCTCCTTTCTCCCTGGCACCCACATTCATTTTGGGTTTTATCCACATCTTCCTGGCATGCTCTACATCCAGCACCTCTGCTTTTCTGTTTCTTAGATTGCCCTGCCCCTCTGAGCCACACCTAAATCCAACCCATCCCCAAACAAACCCCAGTTACTCAAGGTCCTTCACGAACGGTGCCTTTTCCAGTCAGCCTTCCCTGAAAACTCCAGTTCCCAGAGAGCTCTCCCTCTTGGGAACAGCTTCGAGCCTTAGTCATTATTACAGCAACACTCATGTGGCTTTAATGCGTGCCAGGTACTGTTCTTAGCTTTCCACGTGTGTTAATGCATCTAGTCCTCACAACACTATTTTCTGCACATTTCCTCCTCCAGCGAGGAAATCAAGGCACAGACATGTAAGTAATTTGCACCAGGTCCCCTGGTGGAGACAGTATTCCAGCCCAAGGAGAGCAGTGCCCAGGGGCTCTCCGACCACATGGACATCCATCCCCCACTCAGGAAGGGCTTCCGGTTGCCATTTTCATGCTCCCCTCTCGCAACCAGCTCTAATAGGAAGAGAGACAGGCTCACAGGCTTGGGTGTCAGAGCCAAGGTAAGAATCCCAGCCCTCCCTCTGAATGACCAAGTATAAACTGAGTCTCAACCTCCACATCTGTAAAATGGGAATAAAAAACACCTACTCCCTGGCCCAAGGGCTCTTCACTGCAACATGATGGTTCTGCCTCCCCCTTCACTGAGCTTCTTGACATCCTCCTGATGTCATGTTGCTGATGAGGTAACAGGAGGTGACCCCTGGGAAGGGGGCATGAGAGGAGACCTTCTCTGGCCCCTCTTCCAGAACCCTGGCCTCTCCACTGACCTGCCTTCTGAGACAGGCTTCACTACAGGTAACAGCAGCCCTGCGGACACGAGAAGTCACTCACCATTCTGGGAACCCACCTCTTGAAATGCTGATGGCCCTGCAGGATGCTTCCATTATTTTTGGCAATCTTACCAAAGCAGAGAGCACCTCTGATTCTGGCTCGGAACCTATTTCCAAAGCCAGAATCTCCACCCCATTTCCCACACACACCCCTTGTCCTTCCTGTTCCCTGGATGTCTGTCCTAATCTATTATCCCGTTCCTGGATTCTCAGAACAGAGGAGTGAGAGTGACGACCATATGTGTAATGCTATTATGTTTTATTTTGTTTAATTAAGAGGCAAAAGAATACAGAGTTGCCTCTGAGATCTTTTTTCTCGCCAAGAAATAATCTAGTCAGTGACTCAGGCTGAGGAAATTAGAAGGCAATTTCCAGAGGCTGCTGTGTAAACCCAAGTCAGAAGTCCACACAACACTTGTCTAATTCACAGCCTCCAATGGCCATTAACTCGTGCTGGCCGCGGACATCTCTTTGGAAAATGCGGCCGCTGGCACTTGCAATTCTGGAGCTGAAGCCAGTCTCCTATGACATCAAATTGGTTGATTTTTTCCCTTCCCTTTCCCTCCCTCTGCCCGCCACCACACACAGTGATTCCAATCCTGATTTGACACCCTCCCCCTCCCCCAACACTCTCACTCAGTGCTAGAACTAGTCATGACAAACGGCAGTTGTGCTCCCTGTTCCAAAGGCCTCGAAGGATGTGGTTAGCTGCTCCATGAGCAGGGAGCCTGTCACACCCGTGAATCACCCCTAGGTCACTTCCCTCCTCAAAGAAACAGAAGAAGCTGTTCTTGGGAGTCTGTGAGTGTGTGAGAGCGAAAGAGAGAGAGTGTGTGGACAGACAGCAAGAGTGCTAGCCCATCTGTGGCACTAACCTTGGGGTTAGAATCCTCTCACCTGCCTTTACCTGGAGCTCTACTCTCCCAGATCACAATGGTTCCCTTCTCCCCAACCTACCAGGGAGCCATCAAGCTCCCAGAAGGCCTCGAGGTCTGAACAGCTGTTCCCTGTTTATCTGTTTCTTTTGTAAGTTGGGTGTTTTCCATGGGACAGTAAGGCAACTTCCCCTCAGACTACCTTCCGGGCTTCCCTTTTGCCTCAGCCGATTTCCTTCTCCCTCAACTTCACCTATCAGGCCCTACATGAACTCCACAGCACTGATGTTTAGAAAAACCAAGCAGATATGAGTAGAGATTGGGGGCCATAGTGGGGGACAGAGAGTAAGTAGAAGCCTTACCCAAAATTATCTCTGGCAAATTTCTCAAAAGACTTGGGAGATTACGGGTGAGGATTTGCTCCCCTGCTTTACGGGGACTGCTCCTCATCAGCACAACCTCTGGGCATACAGTGACAGTCACACCTGAGGAGGCGGTTCCAAACACCACCCTCAGGGCTCTCCCACTGTCATCCAGGCCTGAGCCTGGTCCCCCTCAACAGACTCGAGTTGATGAGAAGCACACCATTTTATATTCACACCTTCCTCTAGAGGTTCCCTGACCTGAGTGTACCCAGATCTGCCTTGTAGTAACAGGAAGACCTGAGCAACCTCTAACCTCTCCAGGTCTATACTAAACCCTCTGCATAAAGGAATCAGAGAACCTAGCCCACCTTAGGATATGCTCTGTCAACGGCAAGAATCCCATGAATGGGGCACATTAAGCATTTGACACCATCGATGCAAACTTCTAACACTGGCTATAATTTGTATTCCCTAAAAAGTTCTGTAGAGGATCAGAACATTCATGACTAGTATTCATGTGAAGTAAACCATCAGAAAGGAAATGACTGTGAAAGCACAACTCTCAAATTCAAACAAATAATTTCTTGTTTGTGTTAGATAAACTAGCTTCTTTCCACCGTGAGACTTGATACACACCTGCACATGCATGTGAGCACAAAGAATTATGGGAACCTGAACTCATATCCTTATAAGAAACGTACAAATGACAATATCTGCAGTTTGCATTATCAGGAAATGGTCGTAGGCCAAAGTCTGTTTACATAAGGCCTCCCAAGCAGCAGCTCATCAAAGTTAAGAGAGGAGCCCTGTTCTGGGTAGGAAGCCTGGCCTAAGCAGCAGCTGCCCACCCTCCCCTAACTCCACTGCATGTGGGGGCTTGGTAGAGAGGGAGGAAGCCAAAGGCTTCCAAAGTATCATCCAAAGGATGTCTATTTATGCCTTTCATAAATAATCAAAAGGCACAAAACACCCTTCGGTGTAAAGGCAGCTCCGCTTGCTGGGGGATGAGCCTGCCCTTTACTGGGGAGCCTGAGAGAACCTTTGCAGTGTGGTCCCGATATCCTGGAAGCCAGCAGAGTCACTCCTGCTTGGGCCTCTCATCAGCTAGCTCTAGCTAACATGCACATCCCATAAAACCTCTGCTCTGCAATTTGCCAAACCACAGACTCAGAATTCACTACAGAAGAGGAGAGGCGGGAAGGAGGCATGCTTCTTCAGTGCAGAGTGCTTCCAAAACACATGGATATGGGGTGCAGCGTGTCCTGCCAGCTACCCACAACAGAAAGCGTTCCCCAGAACACTTGACCTGCTATGTGGTGTCCATTGTGCAAGGGCCAAGAGAGGAGGAAATCCTGAGCTCAGAGACACAGCCTCCCCTACCTGCTCCTCCTGCCCTGTGACCCCACCACACACTGTACTATCAGAAACCTTCCTCCTTGTTATGCATAATGTCACAAGTGTGCTACCCTGAAATAAATATTTGTTCTCCTAGTAAATCCCAACTAGACTTAAGAAACAACTTCAATGAACAAGCCCTATACCATGGGATTTAGGTCTGGTAGACCCAGGTGCCTGTGACTAACTATTCTGGAGTGACTTTACCCCATCTGGTTCTCAGCTTCATCTGTAAAATGGGGGGAGGGGGGGAAGGGGGTAGGGTTGATGAGTCCTCAGGTCCCTTGCCAGCTGCAGGATTCCTTAGCACGGAACACTTTCTCCCTTAGCTGTTTTCCATAACCTTGGATCAGAGCTCTGTATGGGCCCATCTGTTCAGGGACAGCACTCCTATCTCCAAACATAATGTCAATTCTTACATGGGAAGTGGAGATGTCCAGGGATACACTCTGTCTGTAAAAGGGGGGGGGGGTGCGGAGTGATCATTTCAAGGATATTAGGCCTCCTTTTGTACTTTGCACAAAGAATAAGTTATTACCAGTCTTAAAACCCCCAAACTTTCTTTTTCTTTGCCAGACCATTAATAGCTGCTTTTCAAAATTGCTCTTAGTCAGACTCTGACCCATAATCTACTATTTAATGAATGCTTGTTAGATGCCAGGAACTGGGTTAAGTGCTTTGCATGGATGAGCTCATTTAATTCTCCAGACAATCCTATGAAGTAGGTACTATTATTGTCCTCACTTTAAAATGAGGAAACTGAGGCCCACAAAGTTTACACAGCCAGTTAGCAACTGAGCCAGGCTTTGAACAAGGCTACTCAGAGCCCCGCCTCTCAGTGCTGCCTGCCATGGGTCCAGGTTGCTTACTCAATACTCCAGGCTGACAGTGTCCTACATCTGTAACAGTGAACATCACTGGTCAGGCTCTAAGATCTGATGGGTCACTTAAAATCCAGAGCAAGAAAAACACCTGTCTGGATCTTAGAGCGGAGAGTGCCATCTGTTGAAAGCAGTGCCAACTTTGAGGATCAGAAAAGAGGACCCCTAAAACTTAGCCTGCAACAACTGAGAAAGTTGTTTAGGAGAGCTGACTTGAAAATAAGCACTGTGAGGTGCAAAGGGACAAACCTGGGTCCTGGAGCGGAGTGACCCAAGTCCTTCAAAATGAGCTCTCTGAAAAGGCAGAGGAAAATATTTGCTAAACCAGTTAAACACAAAAGGAGGTATACTTTTAATGCCCCCCTGGGGCACCCACCTCGGACCCCAGGTCCCAGACCAGCCTCTGCCTTTCACCTTTTCCCCAATCTGAGCCCATTTGCACAACAATAAAGAAACCCAAAGTTCAGAACTATTGGTGATGAAGGCAGATAATGTAGCTTAAGGCTGACGTGAAGACCAGCCTGTCCCCTTCCAGCAGAGAAAATAAAAGGCACTTCAGGGATCAATATGCAGTGTGAGGGCAGCAGACAGCAGCCTGTTTTAATTGTTAAAATTAATGCTCTGAGCATTCTAAACGCTCCTTTTGCAAATTAGTGCCTAATTTGCAAAAATGACGTAGTCCCGCTGTCCGCTGTCCCAAAGTCCTCCAGCTTTGGATGCCCAGCGGTCTTTTCTATCTCAAGTCCAGGAGCAAAGACCCTCAGACAGGCGTCCCCAGGCGGCAAGGACGCCTTGTTTACATCCTAAGGTGCTAAGGATGGGAAGACAGGCGCGGCTAAGATGAAAGAGGGACATGTCACAAAGACCCCGGAGCTCGCTCAGTCACCCTTAGCCCCTGCTCATTAAGTTTGGGGGAAGCGAGGGGGAGGGGCAGTCTGCCGTTCCTCGGAGACCGCAGCAAACATTTGCCTCCCCGTGTCTGGAGATGGAGCATCACTTAAGAGGAAATGAACCCGGTTAAGGGTCACGTCCAGAAGAGGGATAAAAGGAAAAGCCACAGTTCTCCTCACATCGACGGACACAATGATTTTCAGAAGGAAATCAAAGCTCAGGGCTAAGGGGGGAGGTGGGCAGGGTCGCGGCGGCTTCCTTCAGCCCCCAGACCCAGGCCTAGGGAGGCAGAGACCGCAGCCAACGTGGTTGGGGGGCGCCAGGCTTCCCCCCCGCGCGCGCGCGCGCGCGCCTCCGAAGCATCTCGGTCTGTGTGAGCGCGAGCGACCCGAGCCCCCGGGGAGGAACGGGAAGATGCTCTTTCCCCACGGAGCTCTCAGGGAGGACTGCGAGCGCGCTCCCCCCACCATCCATCAAAGCCCAGGACAGATGACTTCACCGTTGTTACAGAGAAGGGCAGCCACTTGCCAATTCCAATGCCAAAAAAAGAAAACGAGGAAGGGGGAGTGGAGGAAGGACAGGAACGGCTTCCCTGGAGATCAGAGCCCAGCCAAGAAACTCCACAGCCGCGAGCGGCCCTGGGGACGCTCGGCTCCGGGACTTGGCGTGGGGGCTGAGGGCAGCGGGAGCCCTCCCGAGGGGCCCGGCGAAGCCTTCGCCACAGGGGTCGGTGGGAGCGTACTCACGTAGTGCTTGGAGGGGTTCCTCCGTTTCTCCACGTCCACCACGGTGGCATCTTGCACGCAGTAGGCGAGCATCTTCCCCCACAAAGCGAGTGGCGCCCCCCGGCGGCGTCACCTTCTCATCCCGGCCCGG
>NW_004567112.1:15800123-15825490 GCF_000260355.1 Condylura cristata | reverse complement strand
TTTAGGTCCACCTCCCACTCCTCTCCCCGAACTCTTTAATGAAAAGTAGTTTATTATCCTGCTGTAACTGTCCAGCCCCACCCCAAGCCCCCAGCCCTCAGGAGGGTCAGAAGAATGGGGAGGGGGCCAGGATTAAATCCTTCCAGCCAGAGCCTCTCTAGATGAACCACCTGCCCCACTGGTTCACAAAGGGTTTAATTCTCCCCGGAAATGTGATTGATCCACTGCCTGAGTCGTCCATCCATCGATCTGGGCCTGTGTAACTAACCTGTGACATCGTCTGCCATTAAGGGGACAAGACTCCACAACACCTCTGCCTTCAGTCCAGGGTTCCCCTAGGGTCCTCCCGAGCTGGGGAGGAGGGAAGGGCTCAAACAATGGTGGGAAAATTCTGGGGGCGAGCGAGGGGGGGAGCGGGAAGCTCATCATTGGCCGCAGTTCTGACTTTCTCAACACCCATCCCTCTGGTCTGGAAAATGGACTTTCCAAGTCACTTGTCCCCTCCCTGGACATAGTACACAATCACTATTTAATTCAACTTAGCTCACTTTCCTCCCCCGCCCTCCCTGTATTTTAACTTTTTTTTTTCCATTCTCATTTCAAATATTTAAGGAGGTAGTATTTTTGCAAGTAATTCGATTGTTTTGCGATTACAATAAAGCTTTGTGACTGCGAACCCAAAGTGGACATCTGAAGTGGGAACCAAACAATTTATGACCTGTAGTATTAGCATTTTCTTTTCTTCTCTGTCAGAACACATGTGCTTGATACAGAGTACCCCACTACTGCTCCAGGCTTCTTGGGAAGGATGCTAGAACACAAGCTCATGCCATGCTCTAGACATTTGACCTTGAGCAAATCACTTAATGCCGCAGGCATTAACCACCTTAATGTTCTCATTTGTAAACTGGGTGCTGAACTTAGATGGTCTCAAAGGATCCCCTCCCCACATTGACACTCCAAATTCTTTGCCATGGATGCACTTATGGAGACATTTTTGAGTTGTTTTTGTAAGGAGTGGCTGTGCATGTTGACATTAAAAAAGTAAACAGAAGGGCCCTCCCTGGTGGCGCAGCGGGTTAAAGCACAGCACTGAGAATCTAAAGCCACTTCCGCATGAGTTCGATTCCCGCCTGCCCCGGAGGTGACCACATGGTGCAGCAGACCTCTCCTGACCCTCCCGCTGCTCCCCTCAGCAGTGTACTTCGTGGATCTGCCTGTTCTGCTCCCCACTCTGTCTCTGGTGAAGCCTCTCAACGCCCCTGAGCCTCTGGCCTGTACCACAGTTCTGTATGCACAAATAAATAAATCTTTAAAAAAAAAAAGTAAACAGAAAATTTCTTCTCTAAAATTCTAAGATTTTAAGGATTGAGCACCTATTCTGGGCTCATTTACAAGGTATTAAGAGACTGACAAAAATAAGAGAATTCAATTAATGCTTGTGAAAACTGAACCCAACTAACAGTTGCCTCTCCCTTTTCTCAAAACGTAAGGCAGTCTAGCAGAGCACTGCAGACACCTTTCATGGAGGCTAGGCAGAATCAAGGAGGGCTTCCTCAAAGGTGCTGTGCCTGTGCTGGGCCCTGGAGGCTGGGCAGAGATGGAGCACCTTGGAATACTCTGCCTCCTCGGAACTTCCTTAGGCCAGCAGCACTTGCCCTGGACTGCTTTGCTGTGGTTTTTATTCGTGACTCACTTCATTTCGTCTGAAAGCACCATGTGCACAGGTCCTGGCTCTCAGTTCCTAATATTCTCTGCACCCCTCATCTAGTCAAACCCAGCATCTTAGGCACAGTAGTCAATCTACAAGAGAGTGTCAAAAGGGTGATCAGTGGGAGGAGGGAGGAGGGGGGGAGGTTATAAGTGTCATCTGAAGCCTAAGCCTGCTGGCAACAGGCAAGATAGAAACCATCACCTTTCCTGGGTTCAGGAGAGGGGATGAGGCACAGAGAAAGAAATGAGAAGGATCAGTGTGTGGGATCTTGGCCCTGGGCACAGGGCTTCTCTGTGGGAGATGCTGAAGTCCAACATGGGCGCAGGAGCAGGCTTCTGGGAAAAGGTGAGCTGGCCTTGATGCTCAGGGGTAGAAAAAGGAGGAGCAAGACATCACCTCCCTGAGCAAGGCTGTTGCCCTGGAGAGTAGGAGGCAGATCTGGGATAGGCCCTCAGCCCTGAACTCCCCTCAAGGGAAAGGCTGTGTGTGGGAATCTGGGAGGTTCCTGATGAATCAAGACAGCCTGTGAGTTCATGGCAAAAGAACCTCATAACAGCACTCAGTCACTCTTCCTCCCTGGACCACAAGGTATTCTGGAAGAGGTGCTCTGATGAAACCAGGGGAGCTCCTGGGTGAGAGGCAGCTGGTGCTCAGCTGTTGGAGAGAAAGAAGAGGGGTTCGGTTGGCCTGCCTTGACAGTCAGAGAAATTTCCCACTCCTCCTCCTTTTTCTGGGCTGACACTCACCCTGAATGTAACCCTCAGAAAGGAGATCTGCAGATGAGCAGGAAGGTGACATGCTTCCTCCCCACACACACATCCTTTCCTGATGATCAGTGCTTGCCAACAAGACAATGGTCATATTTGGCCTAAGAAACCACAGAAAACCTGATATCTCTTAAGTTCAGGGTCTTGGATCATAACTTGAATACTCCCATTTCCCCCTTCTGCTCCTGAAGTATCTCAGTGGCAAGAAGCACTGAGTACCAGCCCCCCACCCCAACCCCACAGGACTGAGATGGAGGACCTGTAGGAGATCTCTTTTCTCTCCTGGGACTATACAGCCAAGAGGATTTAAGTACAAAATAGTGAAGACTCTTCCTTCTTCCCAGGGGACATTTCAACCTCATGCAGATTTCTTTCCCAATCTAGCTTTCGGCATTCCTTTCTTTTCAACACACTTTTACTGGTGGGCACACCCCAGAAATGACTGGGATTCCCCAAAGCCTCCTTGGAGACAGCACTAGTTCTAATTCTCTTAATACCCCCACATTCCTGGCACATAGTAGTTGCGTTGGGTACTCTGTGTTGAAAACAGCTGTGCAGAGAACAGGATCACAGAAACCCCTAATTTTTCCAGCTCTACCTACAAATTAGGAATGTTTCCAGTCCAAGGACACTGAGTTCAAATGAGAAAATATGATCATAAAAATGTCAAGATAAATGTTTAGGACAAATAAGGGAAAGAATACCCTAAATAAAGATGCAAGCTAATAGCTGAAAATCTGATTTTGCAGAAATAGATCCTTGCAGGATGCTTAGAACCAAAGAACTTGGAATGGACCAAAGGTTATTTATACATCTAATTGCATAGAGGAATAGATCAAGGCAGAGAGAAACTAAGCAAGGTGCCTGACACCTGCAGTTAAGGTAGTCCCAGACCAGCTCTTTCTCCTCCCTGTTGACGAGCCTACTCACAGGCAAGAGGAATTCATTTATGGAGCAAATGTGGTAGATTCACAAACTCCTGCACCCCTCCCACCAAGCGGGATGCTTCTCAAGATGGGGACAGGTCCCCACAGTGCTCTGGCCCTCTCACTTCCTCTTACAGCTCTCCATGACCATGCCAAAGAAGACAACATACAGGGCCTGTACCCCCCACACTCCCTGGTGGTACAAGGGGTTAAGTCTCAGCACTACGAAGTTATCCACAGCCACTGCAACATGAGTTCTATCCCTGGCCAGAGAGTTAACCCACATGGCAAAGCAGACCTCTTCTGTTTCACCTGCTGCTCCCCTTAGCAGTATATTTCAGTAAATCCATCTGTTCTGCTCCCCACTCTGTCTCTGCTGAATCCTCTCAAACACCTCTCCCCCACCCTGGCCTACACCCCATCTCTCATATGCATAAATAAATAAATACATCTTAAAAAGAAGACAACAACATACAAGACAGCAGTGAAAACAGCTAAGTGCTAGACAAAGGCACAGTATAATTTTCTTCCTCCTTGGAAAGTTTATGGCAATGGCTAATCATTCTTTGGTTACTAATTATATATCATCCTCTAACATCAACTATTGTATTGTGCTCTTTACATCTTTGGTTGTTCCTGGACTTGATTGTGTTTAGGTTCTAAACTTAGAACTTTCCCTATCCCTCCCCACGCCCCACCACCACCACCACCTGCCACCTCCCAATCCTCTCCCCTGAGGCATCCAGCACAGGACTTTATACATGTCTTTTCAAATGTTTGGGATTTCAAATGATGTTTTGATGTTGCTGATGGAAGTGCTACCTGAGGAGGTCAGAGTTGCAGAGCAGAACTCACCCATCTTTGGTTCTAGCTCTACAATGCAGACTTGTGACCTTGAAGTTACTTCCCATCTTAGAGTCTAGTGATCTTTCTGGTCCCTTCTATGCCTGGGGTGATACTATAAAGTGTGGTCAAGTCTGCTATTACCCAGACGTCTGCCAATTTGAGTGAAATTTGGGGCCCCCTCCTGGCCAAGTTGGTGTTAGCATCTTTAACTCCAATGCCTGCTCAAGTTGCATCTCTTTTAGTCCCTGGCTGACCTCTGGCCAGGACAAGAAGGACCTGACATAAGTAGCCTGCCAATTTATAGACTATAAACAGCCCGGGGTGCTCATCCTTCTCTCCCTCATTTCTCTTCTGCTCCTGCTGCTTTTTCTTCCTGTCTCTCTCAAATTAGCTCCAATAGACTTAATAAGTCCAGTAGAGGTATATTTGGAGACCATCTTGTAAATGGTTGAATTTGGAGTAGTCTGCGAGATCATCTTTGTAGTGTCTCCAAATAAAAGTCAATTTCTAGACAAACTTCTCTCCTAGGTAGCTGATGAGTCTGACCAGGATGAGGCCCTACAAATCCCTGTGAGTCCAACCCTGATATTCATTGCAATTTTTTTTTAAAGATTTATTTATTTACACATACAGAACTGGGGTAGAGGCCAGAGGTGCAGGAGCAGTGAGAGGAATCACCAGAGACAGAGCGGGAAGGAGAACAGGCCAACTGGCAGAGTACACTGCTGAGGGGAGCAGCGGGTGGGACAGGAGAGGTCTGTGGCGCCATGTGGGTCACCTCCAGGGTGGGCGGGGATCGTACTTATGCTTAAACTGGCTTTAGCTTCTTAATGCTGTGCTTTAACCCGCTGCACCACCAGGGAGGTCCTCATTGCAATCTTAATACCAGGCCCCTCCTACTTTCCAAACTACTAGCTAGTGAAGCTGCTTTTCTCCCAATACAGTAAGTTTATCAGTGAAACCTCAATGGGTATCTTCACACAGTGCCATTAAGAGTCTCAGCCTCCTGCCTTAGCCTTGACTCTAGTTTGGGTCCTGGTGCAACAGAGTTTTTTGAAACTTCAGCATTAGCTGTACCTCTGCAATACCAGAGGGAAACTTAGTAACAGGCATGGCCAAAGAGGCCGAGGACACAATTAGATTCACAAAGGAGAAAAAATATTATTCCATAACTCCAGGCCACTTCCCTAACACTGACCAGACATCTGGTGCCCAAACCAACACATCATGCCTTCAGACCTTCAGGAATGAGAGTGTCAATGGCCTCACACCATCTGTCTCAGACATGAATATGCCTGCAAGGGTGTTCCTGCCTGGTAGGGGGTTACCAGCATCATCATGGCATTAAAAAAATCAGTCTGAAAATTTCCATTTTAGCTATATACCACCACAGATTTTCTTTTTCAAAATCCCCTGGATTTTCCAAAAGTCAGTAAACCTTGAGTTGGCCACTTGATGACAAAAAGAACAGGGAGAAAAATATCTCTGGGGAATTCAAAGGCAGTTTCTTGAAATAGCCTGAGGCTACAAATAACCAAAAATTTAAGTCTGGTTTTGGTTTGACCTTTTTTTTTTTCCAGTTCTCTATTCAGAAGTGTCATCGAAATCACTGTTCTTTGTCCTGTTTGAAGCCATCTATCTATTTCAGGTGAAGGATTCAAGGCTCTGGAACTTAAGTCTGGCTCCAGCTCACTTCCTGCCCTGTCTCAAGCAGATGTCCCATCGCTGTTCATTTCTTACCCATTAGGGGAGAAGACGCATTGGTTTTGTTTTAGTGGTTTTTTTTTTTTTTTAGGCATGCAAATAAATTTATAATTGTGACAGATATGATCGAGGTAGGTGCAAACACCCACTAAAATGTAAATGGAGAAGTCTAGGGCGTGAATGCAAAGTTTTAAAATTTTTACATTATTTATATTTTAAAAATTCTATAGTGCATATATCTCTGTAATAGTAAAATAGTGTTGCCTGTTTCTTTAATTTTCATTTTGAAAGGGTCACTATGATTCCCCTGTGAAGGGATATGGTGAAAGAGGGGGAGTGAGTGGAATACAGACAGTGCTTGGATAAAGAGAATGCCCCTGGGATGCAATAAAGGAACTGTGGAGAGTGGAGTTGCCTCTCTCTGGTGATACTGATTATTAGGGATGAGGGAATCAGAGGTCTTAGGGTGCAGGGTCTTAGCCTGCATAAATGGGATGGCAGAAGGGAGGGTGGTGATGGTAATAATGCTAGCTAGTTTTCTAGATTGGTTTTGTCTCTAATGTATGGGAGTTGGTCTAGTCAATACCAAAAGTTTCCATTAATCATAATAATAATCATAGCAACAACAGCAATAATAGTAATATTAGAAATTGTTTATTAAATTCCTACTGTGTTCTTGTCCAGGAACTGTGCTAAGTAATCACTGAGCTTATGTGTTATCCTACCAATGGGAGTTCTGTGATGAGCAAAGATATCACTGCAGGTGACACTCACAGTCTATTTGGAGGAACAATGAATTAGGCTCTAGGGAAACCAAGATATTTGGGCCCCTTCAAGTCTCTATTTTTAAAATATTGCTCAACATTTATTTTATGAGGACTGGAAGAAATATATTTTCTATTAAGTATGCACATTTTCCTCTGCATTCAAAGTAAGGCTGAAAACAATATTTTCTGAATTGTCTTTTATTTCATGGTTTTTCATACCTGGATAATGTCATTCGCATGTTTGCAATGAGTAAAAGTAACTTACATGGCCATAACTTCAAAGTCTTAAGAGATATTTTAAGGATTTGGGGAGATTTTTTTTTTTAATTCCATGGAAGTCAGATGTTTCCTATTTTTCTGCTGTTCTCCCTTTAATTTGGGAAGGGGAGAAGGAAGTTTTCTGAATAAGTACCTTCTTGGGAGGGATATTAAAGGTTTGCACTTGCTTACAACAAATCATTCCCTGTAAGTGAGGAGCACCAGGCGTGCATTACTGCACACCTAACTGGCAGCTGGAGGTGACTAATGCCAATTGCCAGGGTGCCTGCTGGCAAGGGTCAGAGCTGGCCCTGCCCAGTCTACAAGTGCACAGGATCCTGTGCAGGCATGTTGAGAATACTCCACAGGGCTAGGAGGCCCCAGTGAGGCAGGTTTTGAATTTCCATGTGAGGATGCTGTTTTTCGGTGGTGGGGACCAGACCACTTCTTTCTGGAGCTCCTTGGGAAATCTCACACTTTCAGGCAAGACTTAGTCATTTGTCTGCTCTGCTCAACACATAAGAAGTAGCTACTGCTCAAACTTTTAGAAACAAAATAGAAATACCTCCTTTGTACATTGCTGAGAATAATGTCTGACCAATACTGTGTTATCACTAAATGTTTGTTAAATGAATGATGGTAAATAGTTTCTACTTTGGGGGCCATATGATCTCTTGCTATGGTTCAAGCTTTGTAGTATGCCTATGCTGCATGCGTTGCTCACCACTGGGAAGGGGACTGAGGAATGCATTAGGCAATTTAGCCCTTGCTCTAATGTTATAGAGTTAATGGCACAGAGTGGGTGGTATAGCCTGCACACCTAGACTTTACTTCAAAGCACTGTAGTTTAGTCTGTCACTGACCAAAATGTCCTTAAGCACCATATATGTACTGGCAATTTCACTCACTCACCAATTGCATTGGCATGGATCCAAGGGACATTAATGGATATGCCCACCAAAAAAATATACAAAAATATTTGTAGTAGCATCCTCATAATAACTCCAGGCTGGAAGTCACCCTAAGTCTGCCAATGCTAACTGGATCAATAAATGGTGTTATATACATGCAATGGAATACTATGTGCCAATGATAAAGGATAAATGCTACATCCAACAAACTGGATAAAGCAGGTGGGAGTACAAGCAGTTACAAGACTAGAAATGGTCTACATCTTGCTCTGGGTGGAGGTTTTAAGCTCTGCATTATGTGTTATTCTTGCTGTGGACCAAACATTTGTATACCCCCCAATTCTTATGTTGAAACCCTAATTCCCAACGTGATGATATTTGGAGATAGGGACTTTGGAAGTAATTAGGTCAAAAGGATAAAACTCTTCACAGGGCCCTTGTGAGAACAGATACGGAAGAATCTTTCCCTCTCTACCTCTGTTTCCCACCTCCCTGTGCCCGTCCTTCTCTCTCCTCATCCTCTTCCTCATTCTCTTTCTCTCCTTCCCACCCTCTTCCTCATCTTCTCTCTGTTCTTCTCTTCCTGTGTGACAAAGCCACCAGAAAGAGAGTTCTTAGCAAAACCCAACCATACTGGCATTCCCAGCTTCCAGAACTGTGAGAAATAAATGTCTGTTGTTCAAACCATCCAGTTTGGCTACTACAGCAGCCAGAATTGACTAAGACATATTTTATTTAAAAAGAAAAACAATGAAATTAAACAAACTAGCCCAGATAGTAGTCTGCATGAGATTACAGTAAAAGATAATGTAAATTATAGGAAAAGAAAGCCAACCCTATACATAATCACTCATGTTTGTGGGTATATACACAAGGGTGGCTAAAGTGTTAAAATGGGCAAAAAGTATATACACCAGTTTCAGGATAATGGTTACCTCTGGTGATGGAAGAGAACAAAAAGATTCTGTAATTTCCTTAACCTAAAAAAATTTTTTTAAAAAAGGAATTGAGACCCTCCCTGGTGGCACAGCGGTTAACGCAGAGCACGAAGAAGCTAAAGCTACTTCCGCATGAGTTCGATCCCCGGCTGCTCCGGAGGGAGGTGATCCACATGGCGCCCAGACCTCCCCTGACCTCCCCTGATCCTCCTCTGACCTGCCCGCTGCTCCCCTCAGCAGTGTACTTCGTCAATCTGCCTGTCCTGTGCCCCACTCTGTTTCTGATGAATCCTCTCACCACCGCCCCCTGAACCTCTGGCCTTTACCCCAGTTCTGTATGCACAAATAAATGAATCTCAAAAAAAAAAAAAAGGAATTGAATGTAGTAAAGTGCTAATATTTGTTAAAATTGAGTAACGAGAGCTTATTTTTCACATTGTTCTCTGTAATATGAAGTAATTTGAAATATTCATGATTTAAAATAATTTTTTATTATAAATGAAAATATAAAATCAATCAGTGTGGACAAAGAATGTGCTTTGAAAAGCTTAGAAATGAGAAGTTGGTGGTTAGGGATACTAGTTCCAGTTTTATGTTACATCAGTATTCTACGTTTCGTTATTGTTACACAACCTCAAGCCCTTCTTGATTCACAGAAAGACAGTTCTTACAGAAAGTAAGTCTTCAAATAACTTGTCTGTCCAGTCTTAATGGAAATATTACAGCAGCTTCTGGCCTGGACCCCAGTTCTTGTGTGCATGCATGCATGCAAAAACAAATAAATAAGGATGTTGTTTCAAAGTTATATTACATAGTATCTAACAACTATTTGCATTCTTAAATTGGTTCTGTTTTCAAGGTCAGTAAAGGGTTCCCTCTGCTAGTTTTTCTCTTCCTTGCTCAGCAAAATAAACCTTTCAGATACACATTGTAACCTTATGGTGCCATTAAAAAAAAACTGACATCTTAATGTATTAAAAATTTTATAAAATTTAACATCAGAATTATTACTTTAAAAAAATATTTAGTTTTGGGCCCTCCCTGGTGGCGCAGCGGGTTAAAGCACAGCACTAAGAAACTAAAGCCACTTCCGCATGAGTTCGATCCCTGCCTGCCCCGGAGGCGACCACATGGCGAGGCAGACCTCTCCTGACCCGCCCGCTGCTCCCCTCAGCAGTGTATTTCGTCGATCTGCCTGTTCTGCTCCCTGCTCTGTCTCTGGTGACTCCTCTCACCCTCCGCATTTCTGGCCTGTACCCCAGTTCTGTACGAATAAATAAATAAAAAAAAAAAAGATTTAGTTTTGATTTCATTGCTAACACTTTATCCTAAAAAAATTTTTCAATATTGCTATGGAACTCCAGCCTGCTCAGGTTCATAAAAGTATCACCTGAAATATTTAATTTAAATTTAATTCATTTAAAGAAAAGAAGTACTTCACTAATAACAGATTTTCTTACCTGATAGAGAGATTTTTTTTTTCTTACTTGAAATGGTCATACCAGAATCTGTCTTTGGGCTGAAAAGTAAAAACTAAATTCTGGATTTCGCTGCCCCTATTAAACAACAACCCCAAAATGCCTGAAACATTTTCACTGTGAAGATTGCATCTCAGCATCATTGACAGGCCACATACCAAGCTTTAGATGCTGATACTTAATAGTGGCTGATACTTGATGTATCACATAATGACAATTTCACTGGGCAGAGAACAGTTTAGGAGAAGTCACTGCTCCCTCATGGTCCCTGACACTGTTAGATCATCATTGAAATTCACCACTACATTTCTGCCAACATTTCATGACATGGTAAAATTTAAAAAATTCAAAAACGCTCTTGCATTTGATTTTCCGAATATGTACAGGGCAGGGGAGTGTGGTGGGGCAGGAAGTTGGGTCTGGGTTTAGATTCCTGTTCTACACTGTTCTTTGTATAGTCTTTGCAAATTGTTTATTCTGAGTTTCAGTTTCTGGTCTAGGAATGGAGAGAAGGGTGCTATATATGATAAGTGCTCAGAAGATGTTGGCCATTTCTTTTATTTACTAAAATAGGTAGTATTTGTGCACTGGTTTATAAAGCTGATCAATAACGTTAATCTTCGGATATCAAGTACTCCAGTAACTATGGAAACTTACTCTGTGACTCAGAAAGAGCAGAGGCCAGCCCTTGGGAAACATGCATTTCAAATGCAGTTGCAAATTTCTCTCTGGCAGTGGTTCTTGCTTTTTCTCAAATCCTGCTCTTTCAATGTTCTTGTCTTCTGATTACTAATTGGTCTTATTAGTAAGAGCTTGAGGTTTCCTAAGCTTTTCCTTAATAGTCTGTTCTTCATGTGCAATGTGTTATTTATATGTGGCACTGAAAGTGCATTTCCATCACCAGACTTCTTTGCATATGTTTTCTTCAAAAACACGAAGCTGTTCATTTTCCATGGAATGAAATGAAAGATGTTGTCATGCTCCACTGTATTTAGTTTCAAAATGGCATTGTAACTTGGCAGGGTTTATAAAACTAATTTGAAAAATTTACTACATAAAACATATTTAGGAACTGGGTAATTTTTATGGCCATAAAAGGTGATATAAAAGGTCACTAAATATCATCAAACTCTCCTGTCTTCAGGAGGTTTTGTGTGAGTATCTCTGGCACACTGCAGATTGGTCTCGGGGGGATTTGCTATTTTGGCCCTGATTAGATTCATCACACTCATCATCCTCTTTTCTTCTTAAAGAATGAAAAGCTCCACTTTTAAAGATTTATTTATTTACACATACAAGAATTGGGGGCTAGGCCAGAACTGCGGTGGAGCTTAGAGGATTCACCAGAGACGGTGGAGAGCAGAACAGGTGGATCTGTATGCAGGTGGTCCCCAGGAGTTTGCCGTCCTCTGGCTTGGTGAGTACCAGCAAGCCTGTGGACTTGCTCTCTCCTGGGTTTCAACTGCTGATGTGTAACTAATATCCTGCCAAAATCCTACCTATTCCTGGGCCCTCCAATAACGTAATTTATTACTCAAATTGAATCAAACATAATTTGATTCTCCTTTGGAAGTCTCTGCTCCTGACCTTCAGGCCAAGTTGCTAACTCAGCCCCATGAAATTCAACAAGTTTCCCAACAATCCATTGATGGTATCTGTTTGCCAAACTTGCTAACCCACATATGTGGTGGACAGACCTCTCTTCATAAACTTATGTTCAAATATTTTTGTGCCTCCTATTTTTTTTCTCCTCTGTCTAAATCAATGGCGCTGCCTCTATATCTACTCACGTTGCCACCAACAAGCGATGCTGATCTAACAGACCACACTTCACTCTCTTCCCCTCCCCTTGTTCATAGGTGGGCTAGGTGGGTTCCTATAAACTGGCCACTTATGGGCAACTCTGACCTATTTGCTATCCAGAAATCACAGCAGAGCTTCCTTGACTCCCTACGGAGTATAACCTGTATCACGGGGCAGGCCCCAGGGACGTCTGGGCCGCTACTGACCTGACTACGTGGCTGTCTCCTTGGTGGTCTCAGATAGCTCTGCCTATGATACATCACACTTTGCCGGTACAAATGTCTCTTGATACATGGTCCCAATGTCCACTTCCCTGTTCCTTGTAAAACTTTGTCCCCCATTCCTATCCCATCCTTCAGACCCCGTTCCTCATACCATTGCTCTACAATCAGCTTTTACTAGCCTGCATGCTTTCAATAAATGGCACCAGAACTTCTGCTCAAGGAACAAGGTCTTGCCTGCAAACCTGCTCTACAACTGCTGTGTCCCTCATTGCCTTTCTAGCGCAAAGCGGTAAGATGTTCTTGTCTCAACAATATTCTATGTGTATATACACACATACATATATACATATACATATACGTAGGAGTAATTTCAAAGACAATTGTAAATTGAGATTTGAAAAAAAATGTTTGTAAAACCCTGAAAGCACATACAGCTTTTGGAACCCTTTTGAAAACATCTAGTCTAAAGCATATGACTGATAGTATGAGTGGGGATTAGCTTCAACCAGGCATAGGAATGTTTCCATGGCAACAGTCAGCATAGCATCAGGTCTATGACACAGAGATGGTAATGAGCTTGTGCAGGGGGAGGAACACAGTGTGGTAGCTTCCTGGACCCATTCCAGGAAATCCCAGAGACTTGCTTTGCATCTTGACAGAGGAAACCTGCAGGTAGTGACCCCATGAAAATGACCTCTTTGCTAAAAGCAGCTACATTTCCAGAATGCCAGCATTTTTTCTAAAGGAGGGTCTTAACATCTCAGGTCAGATTCGTAACAGCTTTGTTTCGTCAGGTCTCACTTGTTAATCTTACCAGCTCACATCTCCAAAATGTAGAGTCCCTGCCACTCAGTGAAAAAGCAGGAAGTTCAATGGCTAACCTCATCAGGTAAATGCTTGGCTTTTCCACTTACTGGCTGCATACTCCTGGGAAAACCTCTATTCCTTCATCTGTAAAGTGGGAATGAAAATAGAATCTACCTATTTGGGTGTCTGTGAGGATTTGGCAAATGATTGGAACAAATGTTAAGAACTTAACATTAGTGCCACATCACTTCAAATAACTTCTTACATCATGGATTAAATTTGAGGCTCTAGAGTTTCTAAATTGGTAGCTGAAGGCCTCCCTGGTGGCGCAAGAGGTTAAGTCTCAGCATGATTAAGCTATTTCCAGCCATTGCAGCAGGAGTTACATCCCGACCATGGGGGTGACCCACATGGTGCAGCAGACCTCTCCTGCCTCACCCGCTGCTCCCCTTAGCAGTGGGTTTAGTGGATCTGCCTGTTCAGCTCCCCACTCTGTCTGGTGAATCGTCTCATCGCCCCTCTGCATCTCTGGCCTACATCCCAGTGCTTGTATGCATAAATAAATCTAAAAATAAATAAATAAATAAATGGGTAGCTAACCACCAAACCTCAAAGGGAAAATATTTTCAATTTTGATTTCAGTAGCAAATGTGATTAAACACTGTTGCAGGAACAGAGACAACACAGCTCGTGTCTAGGCCTTAGGGAAGGGACCTATGTGAAAGAGCCCAAACTCCTAAAAGCAAAACTCAGGGAAGTGGGACTCCAGAAGCTCAGGCTGATTCTTTAGGTGCCTGCCGCCAGCCTCAGGGGCTGGGCACCGCCCCTCCCTTTGGGTGGTGGTGTTGCCAGGCAGCCTGGCTTGTTGACTTGCAGGGTTGCTGTTTGGGGCTGGTTGCTCAAGGTAATCCCTCCCAGGAACAGTATCCCGCTGGCAGCTCAGTAACCCAAAAAGGGCTTTAGCAGGGACTAATAAAGCTGTGAAGGATGCATACCGCTCCAAGAAAATCCATTCCCTAAAGGACTATGGTTGTAACTACTTTCACAGGGTGTTTCTTCACCTTTTAAAGCACAACATTAAGGCGCTCTGTCTGGAATGCCAGGCAGGTCTTTTTCTCTGATAAATCACAGAGACATGACTGGTGCCTGAGCCCACGGAGGAGCGAATGTCGGACAGGGGCCTTTCCTCATACTGCAGGAGACCCACGCTTTTTTGGCATTTCTGTGTCTGCAGTTCAGATGACTGTAGATCCCAGCCCCTTTTCCTTCCCTTGGTCTAAAACTCCTGGGGCACTTCCTGTGGTCTGTCTCGCAGAACCTGGGAGTCCCCCAGACCTTTCCCACTCTCCCTCACCTGTAAACTGGTTACTGGCCTGTCAGTTCTCTGACGCCTCCCTCCTTGCCGCTCTTCCTGTTCAGGTCCTCACTACCCTTCCTGAGATTGCTGCAGACACCTGGCCTACCCTTCCCTGGGCTTGCTCTCATGCAGTGCTCCTCCACTCTGTTGCTGGAATGTTCTTTCCAAAATGTAAACGTGATACCAGTTCTCAAGTTCAAATCCTTCATGCTGCCTCTCCTCAGCCCCACCCTCTCACCTCACTCTTACAGACCAAATGTTTCCCGTACTGTCAGATGTCTGACTTGTCCAAAAAGTCAGACATCTGGATTTTTATGTGAATTCCCCATCTGTTTGTTTGATTTATTTTTAGATTTACTACATTTTGCACATAAAAATTATAAAACATTGTAATAAATCTCTCACCCACGACTCCAATTCCCTTCTTGAGGTTACCCCTCTTATCATTTTCTTCCGTAGTCTTCACACACACACACACACACACACACACCCTTTCTGTTATAGAGATCGTAGCAAATTTTATTTATGTTGGCATAAAGTTTTTAATTCTTAGGTTGTCAGACAAAACACATTTGCATGCATGGGTTATAAATCACGCAGACATGTGTGATTGACTGAACCCCCCAAAGGTCCCGAGGTCCCCCTATACTTGGCGAAACACCTTGTACACAGCGGGCATGAGTACGTATGCTGTTTTTCCACAGAACTTTTATTAAGCATCCTGCGCTTTCTGCTGTGTCTATTGCCGACTTCCAGGTGACTTGTGACATAGGCAGCCTCTGAAGAAACCTGAGAGGTTTCGGTTTAGTTAAGTCTCCAGACCTGTGGCAACATAACCAGAATGCAGCTGTTTGTAGGATCAGAACCTGCCAACCTCCAATTTTTCCTGGTTACCTGGGTCTACAACAGATGGACAGAAATAGCAAATCCCTCCCTGTCCTCAGGCTTGCCCCAACAGAGCGTCTGCCTGTGCTGAGGGCTCAGAGTGCTGACAGCAATGTTCCCAAGCCAGCTGTCATTCCCAGAGCTGTGTTCCCATTTCTTGCCCTCCACAAGGTCAAGGCAAGCCAGGACTGGACAGAAACCACAGGCCGGGCAGCTTGCTGACTCTTCCTGAGGCGCTGGGCTGGGCTGGGCTGGGCTGGCTGCTGGAATGAGTAAGGCCTTTTCAAGCTTCTTCACGTCGGGAGCACACTCTTTGCTCAGGTGGCTGGGCCTTTCCCTTGCCTCAGGTAGATGCTCTTTGCACACTTGCCCAAGTTCACAGGCTGCTTCTGGCTGGTCTGCATGTATGATAGTTGTGGGACATGGTGTTTTCAGCACACGAGGAAACATAACACACTCTTGTCACTGTTCCCTTCCTCGTCCTCTGAGAAGTGGCACTGGACGGGTGGTTATTGTAGGTAGCTGTCTCCCCTGGGAGATTCAGAAGCAATTTTCCTGTGATGGCACCCATTTTGTTCCACTACAGAGACCATTCTGGAATGCAAGTGGGTGGAAAGTGACCTTGTTCTGAGATGCACCTTGAATTTATTTGAATGGTAGCATTATAGGAGTCTTATTCCCAAAGCTCAGGTGGGTGAGACTTAATATTTTTGTAGTTCCAAGTTATCGTGGGCTTGGAGACTTAATGCTCTGGGCTGGCAAGACAATAATATTGATGGTAGTGGGCTGGGAAGGCTACCCCATTCTCTAGGAATGCATGAAAACCCAGTGGGAGATGGGAATCATGTCTCTGCTGAAATGCCCAGAATGTCCCCTCTGTGAAGGTGGCTCACAGCAGCTTCCTTTCTAAGCTTGGACTCTCAGCATCTGAGGCAGAGTTCTGAGGCTCCAAGGGACAGGCAAAATCTCTTAACAGACGTCCTGCTCTCTGCCACGTTGCTGAATGCTATGGTCTGCAGTGGCAAGCCTACTCACCTCTAATCCTTGCCAGACTCTGGGTTTCCAACAACATAAGCCATGCTGTCTGTACAGAAACAACTACATTCAGCCCCCAAATCAAACCTCTCAGAGACAAGCCTAGCTTCCTGCTTGGAGAGGAGAAATGAAATAAAGGAAAAACAAAACCCACAGTAGTAGTTCAATGTATTATCTAAATGATCATCTAATTTATATGGGGGTAAATGAATCGATCACAAAATTACAAAATTGCCACCCATTTATTGTGTCTCTCTTCACAGCTTCTGGAACACCATCACTTTGCTCTAAGGCAGAGTTAAAGACATGCAAGACTACTGCCCTCACTCCTGCATGTTTCCTTTATTCACAGATTGTTCTCAGAACAACAAAATCTCTTCTTCCAAGGGAGGCAATTTCTAGCCAGGATGACCACTGAATGTATTACCCAGGGCACCAGTGAACTACATGGATCCTAGTCAGTGATGAAAATGCAAACACCCCTTCATTATGTAGTGAGCTGTCTTGATTAAAATAGAACTGAAAAAATGATGAAAGCTCATCTTTAATACAAAGTAACTGCTAACTTTCTCAGAAACAACCTTAGTTTTTCACATTACCTTGACTGAGCCCGGTCACTGAACCAGGGCAGGATGGTGTCTGGTCTGGGAGAGGTCTGAGTCGGTAGGTAATAGGGTGACTTCAGGATGCGTATGCCAGCTGTGTGCTCTCAGCGGCTGACTCTTGGGCTGACTCTGCAGCTGATGATCACAACGGGGAACATAGGACCAAGGTGGCCCTGACCTCTGCTGGGGGCAATGGCTCATGTCCAGGACAGAGCCTCAAAGTTGCCTTAAAGAGCCTCCTGAACAAATGCTCAATGCCACTCCTACCTGAACAAATGTGAATGCAAAGAAAAACCGGAAGTCATTTTTACGTATCAGATGAACAGTGATTCAAACTATTGATAATACCAAGTGTGGGTAAGCTGGCAGGTCAACACTAGACTCATAAATAATTGAGAACAGTAAAGCTGAAACAGTCATTTCAGTGGGTAATTTGTCAGTCTGTTCAAATTTTTAAATGCTCATGCCCTTTCTCCTAGCAACTCCACTGCCAGAAATTTATCACATGAATATACTCACAAAGGTGTGCCAAGAAAAGAAAAATGTACAGGGTTGTTTCCTGCAGAACTGGCTACAACAACAACAAACTAGAAACCAATTAAATGTTTCTCAATCGGGGTCCACCCTAACCCACAGCTTAGTGACTCTGAGTATGTTCACAAAGTTGCACAAAACACCCCTAGTTTAACTCAAGAAAAACTTTATTTCCTACAAAAAGAAGACCTGTACTATCCCCATGCCCTGGCAAGAACTGATCTTTTTCCTTAATGGATCTGCCTAGACATTTCCTGTAGAAGAAACCATACCATGCATAGCTTTCGTAGCTGGCTTCTTTCACTTAGCACCCTGATTTCAAGGTTGACCATGATGCAGCATCCATCAGTAATTCATTCCCTCTTATGGCTGAATACTACTCCATTGGATGGCTCTATCACATTTGTTTATCATTCATCACTTGATGGACATTTAGGTTGTTTCCACTTTTTGGCCATTAGGAATGTTCGTGTACAGTTTTTGTGTGGACATGTTTTTAAATCTCTTAAGAAGTTTTAAGTCACATTAATATTAAATTACACATAATTAAATGCTAATTAATAAATGATACATAATTGAAATAATTCTTATTAAAGCAGTTTCTCTGAGAGCAGCAAATCTGTTCACTCTTGGTAATCCAGATTTAATAAGGACCACTGCGTAGACCTAAAGTAAAAAATGACCTATTTGACTCCAGATTTTCTATCAATTTATGCAAGCCATGCACAGAATTTGTCTGAATGAGTTACTATTTTTCTATCTCTATCTAAAAAAATTAGGGCAGTGAGATGGTTTTTAAACATTCTCGTTCTGTTCCAAAATGAAAACCTCCCCTTCTAATTTGACATACAGGCAGGGACTACAGTTGCTTCAGGAATTTGAGGTTTGATGTCGATTTCTTGGAACACAGAACCTGGCTGGTTGCTATGTGTGACTTACCTGTTTGGGGTTGCCTAATATCAAGTTTAATTAAAATAGAATGAGTTTGTTTAATATTAAGGGTCCATAAAAAACTTACTCGTGGGCATTTGAAACCACAGTTAAAGCTCCCACCACATAAAAACTCTCCTTCAGGGTTCTTCATCCACAGGCACCACTTCTCTTCAGGATGGTCCCCCCCCTGCGTCCCCCCCCGCCTCTGCCCCCCCCACCTGCCTCCGCCCCCCTACACCTGCTGCTGGCTCCAGTCACAAATCTCCTGGCCATCTTTCTGAGTTTGCCCATAGGACTCATAAATTTAGTAAAGAAACAAGATACTTCTTTGGGGTGATTGCTATAGAGGCCATTTATAGAGAAGAAACCACACTAATGAGAAAGGGTAGATGTTTTCTCCAATGGAAAATTACAAGTTTGCTTGGTTTCAATCCTTGGTGCCAAGTCTTGGGTTCCTCATCACTGAATCAACTTCTTTCACTTGGCTTTCTCTTGGCCAGTATCCTGGCACACTATCAGAGGGGGAAATAATTAGAAGTGTCTTATAGGGATGAGAGCAATGGTAACTTACCAGATGGGAATCATCAGGATATGCAAACAGTTCCTGACCAGACAGTAGCACTATTTGTCTCCCTGCCTACATATACCGTGTGGTGCTCACAGCTTCGGAGAGATCGCACATGGAGAGCTGCAGGATGTTGCTCAGTTTCCCTCCCTTTTGGGGAGGAGGAAGGGGGGTAAAGGGAAGGAAAGAGGGAAGGGAGATGGGAAAGGAGGGAGAAGGGAGAGGGAGCGAGAACTGTTATTGCTCAAAAGGAGGGCCAGACACTCTTCTAGGTGCTGGGGACACGTTGGTGACAAGAGAGTTTCCTGCCTTATGGAATGTTCCTTCCACTGGGAAAAGAGAGAATCAGCAGGGCAAGTAAGATACACATGGCATGTGTTGGGGGTGACAGGGACTGTGGAGAAAAGAACCATGGACTTCTGGGGAGGAGAGAGAAAGGGGTGGTTTCAATCAGTAAAAGAGGTTATGGAGACAGGACTCACTGAGAAGGTACCACTCAGGGAAAGACCCACAGGAGGGGTGGGAAGCCCACCCCATGGTTATCTGGGCAGAGAAACAGCAAGTGCGATGGCCCAAAGGCAGGAACACTCCTGCATGTAACTGTGTGAAGGAACAGCAAGGCCCAGGAGCTGAGCAGTCAGTGAAGACCAAACAGCAGCAGACAGAGACCAAGCAACAGTAAAGGAGACTCCACAGAGCACAGCCCTGTTGACACATGAGGTCTTAGATCCTACCTGCAGGGAGACTGAAAGGAAGTCCTGGAAGAGCTGGAGCAAAGGATGATGGGGTCTGACTGGTGCTTAAACAGCCAGGTGGCCACTGTGCTGGGTGCCCTGGAGAGGGGCTGGGGGGTGGGGGTGGGGAGACAGCAAGGCTACAACTGTGAACTGCAAGGTGATAGTAGTGGGTGTGAGTCACAGTTAGAATGTAGACATGGTTTGAAGATGGAGCCACGAGGGTTTTCAGACTGGTTATGGGATGAGAGAAAAATCAACAGCTTTGAACTGAGCTACTGGGGAAATGCTGCCTTTCCCTGAATCGGGGAAAACTTCAGAAGGGACAAGTTTGGCGCCTGCTTTGGGCACACTATGTGATGTCCAGGAGAGACCTAAATGGAAATGCCAGCAGGAAGTTGAATGTAGAGCCTGGCGTTCAGAATAAGCCCAAACTGGACACAAACCAGAGTTTGTCCACTTACAAAGGGTGTAAGTCACAAGACTGGTTGAGATCCATCTCCAAGGGAGCAAACCAGAGAAAACAAGGTCTGGGACAGAACCCCCCGAGCCCTCAGGAAGACTGAGCAAAGGAGCCTGAGAAGGAGCAGCCAGAGTGTAATGTCTTGAGCCAAGTGCAGAAAGGATTTCTGGGAGATGGGAGGGTCAGCTGCACATGCGTGCTACCTTTATACAGGTGCACTTGCACACCCACACTATGCACGTGGGTAGTGTTATTATTTTTATTAGGGTATTGTACTCTGAGCCTCAAGAATCTTTCTTCTTGATCTTTATTGACTTTTTTGCCTATGCATAAGACAGTTTTAGATCAATGCTATCCTACTACATAAACAGATGCGTAACTCAATTTTCTTCCCACAAAATCTCTTGGGAATATTGCGCCATGGTACTCTGTCTGCTTCATTATGTGAATGACCGCATGTAATTTATTAATGTATGTGCCATAATTAATGCTTGCCTATATTTTCCCCAATTAAGTAATTCTGAATAACACAGCAATGGGTACCTTACATTCACCTGCATGCTCACCACCTTGGGTAAGTCCCAGATGGGGCTGTGCAAACATGGGCCCTTCAGTTATTGAGTCGAGACTCCTTCCTGGGCAGCTCCAAACAGGCAAGGTATATTCAGTGTGGGGCAGCTGCTGACCTCGAGAGGCCTGCTGGGGTATCACCTCGGTATCCCTCTTCTCCTGGGATCCATCTGAACAGAGTAGTCACAGGGCAGAGGTCTGGGCAATTGCTGTTAGAAATCAGGCAGAGGTTTGGGTCAAGCTAGAAGTCCAGCACAGGAAGCAATCTGTGGGGACCAACTCTGAGCCTGCCAGACAGAGCTGCAGCCGACTTCTGAGAGTAAAAATGACCCCCCGGCCCTCCCTGGTGGCGCAGCAGGTTAATGCACTGCAAAAGCAGCTTAAGCCACTTCTGCATGAGTTCGATCCCCGCCTGCCCCGGGGGTGACCACAAGGCACGGCAGACCTCTCCTGACCCGCCCGCTGCTCCCCTCAGCAGTGTACTTCGTTGATCTGCCTGTTCTGCTCCCCACTCTGTCCCTGGTGAATTATCTCACCCTCCGCATCTCTGGCCTGTATCCCAGTTTTGTATGAATAAATAAAAAAATCTTTAAAAAAAAAATGACCCCCATTTCACATAGAGCACAACTTTCCAGGCCAGCAGGCCATGATGAGCAAAGGCAGCAGACCGAGGCAGATGTGTCTGCTGTGAAAAGACTGTAATTAACTCAAAGTTCTCTCCACACTTAATTTCGCTGGCTAGCGTTGTCATTTTGCTGTTGGGACAAGCCTACTACATACCTCAAATTTTTTCCCTTTACCTTGTTATTCTGAGCCAGACCATGACTCCATCACCTGTCTGGGCATATTCTGAGGCTCTGTCTGGGATGGTGTCAGGATGTCCTGCTCATTCATGGTTAACCCTGAAGATAACTCCACTGCCTGCCAGGCCACTGGCTGGGGGCCTCTGGGAACTGTAGGGGCATGAAAGGACAATGTGTCTAATCTATATATGAGTCACATAAGTCATCATGTGTAACTTGAGGGAAGCTTTGGAAATGTATGAGAAACTTCCAATTAAGAAGGAAAATAGGAAGAAGCACAGAGCTGTGCCTTAGATCTGTTTATTCTAACCCTGGGTGGGACTATACATCACATTCACCCCACAATCCAGGACACTGCTGGTGCCTGATCCACAAAAAAATTGTAGCTTGGTGCTACTCATCAGGAAGAACTGGATCCCAACATAAGGGTCTTCACCTCAAAGCCCACAAGAGCGTATCCAATAGACTGAGTTGTAGGGAGTTGTAGATTTGTGTGAACTGGCTGCCAGGTTCCAATATAGCCGCATCCCCACTCGATGTCCCTGATGATAGCAACTCAGTCCAGCACTATTTCCTATTTTCCTGTTTCCTGCTGATCCATGAGTGCTGCCCAGTCCAGACAAGGGATCCACAAAGATGTTCTTGTATGTCATACTGAAAAGAAAGGTCATTTTACCCCAAGAACACAGTAGGGAGAAGCCAACCTAGAGCATGTGTCCAAACTCCATTCCTCAAGTGGCCACACGTCATTGTATTATGGCGTATTTGCCTCCAGAACTGTAAATCCGCCTGGTGCCTGAAATCAGAGCAGGGCTGTTCTCCGCTCAGGCCTGGCGTCTCCTCAGAATGCCATGTAGTAGTGTTCTGCTGTGCTGACAATGTCACTCTGGTCCTCCAGGAGTTCCAGCACGCATCGCAGCACAGTTTCACTCAGGTCTGGGCTGAGGCTCAGGCGGGCACAGGCCAAGATGTGCAGAAAGTGGCAGCCCTTCTCCACGTCTGCAAGAGAGAGGTGGTGAGCTAAGCATGGGTACACCTGCGAAGCCCCCCCCTTCCCCCCGTCTCAGTCCTCTCCCTCCATAGTTGTTGAAACAGAGTCTGCATTTTATTAGGATCCCCAGGTTAATTGAAGTTTGGAGATGTACAGGTAGAGCTGATCAGCAAAAACAAAACAAATCTGTCCACAGGCACTTCACCTCAGCGACATGAAACCATCATCTGGGACACAGGCCTTTGGCCTTTGAGAATCCCCAATCAATGATTTTATGTCCACAGCCAATTGGATTTTCAGTGCTTGACAACTCTGTCCCTGATGAAATTACATGAATAAGCACCTGTATATAGCGTTGGGACACCCAGCTTCCTGCCCAAGTCTTACTGAGACCGCCAGCAGAGCTAATTTACAGCGGCCTCCATATTCTTTTCCTTAATTCTGGGCTAATGGAACCACATGGTGAAGCAGGACTCCTGGCTTTGGCCTCTTCTCCTACCTTTCTCCCTGGGCCTCCAAGAAGTCTCATCTGGATGACTGGGTTCTAACAAACTCTTACCCTCCGCCCAAACTAAGAAGATTTGGCATACAGTAATAAACGTTTAGGGATACTAACCTCTTTCCTGGCTGAAATCAATGATTTAGAATAGGGGTGTGCATGCTGAAGGCTGTGATCACAGAAGAACATGATGTCAACTGAGTGGGTTGTGATTAACATTCTTACCAGGCTAAGAGTGGCTAGAAATGGAGACTGCAGACTCTATCACACTATAGTTTAAATTTAGTTTGTGACACTATATGTATACACACACACATACAAGTATAATTTATATCCTATCTGCATTTAATTTTCTCATTGATTGGGTTGTGATGTAAAATATAGTGTCAAAGTCAAACCTTATTCCTACAGAAAAACCTCCCAGTTTTCACTTTACAGGCCCAGAGCAGGGCGGGATTTGGCCTCTCACTATTGCTGTCCCAGCACCTGCACACACGCCGTTCCCAGTCCCTGAAGGTTGTTCTCAGGTGGTGGTGGTTTTGGTGAAGGCTGGGTTTGGGATGTGAAGCACCTTTGTGGCCTTGGGCAAGTCACTGTGTCTGTAGGTCTCCATCTGTTCATCTACAGGGAGGGGGGGTTGGGGGGTGGGGTGGGGCAGAGGGGGTGTCTCTGAGACCCTTTCAGCTGAGGGTTACAGGTCAGAGTCAGTGCTCCTGGGCTAACAAAGACTTGCTGACTTCTGCCCTCTAGTGGCTAATCTACTCACTACACCTTCCCTCTCCACCTGTCTCCACAGTTCCAGGTGGTTTTCTCAATATTCATTTGATACGAATTTCCTGAACACCTAGCTACCTGGTATCATTGAGCAAGGGGGAGCCAAGTGGAGAGCTCATCCATGTCTAAGGCCTGATTCAAGTTCTGGCCCTAGGGCTGGGGGAGAGTGCCTGCCTCTTTGTTTGTTTGCTGCTCTGTAAAAGGGGGAGGCAGTCACTCTGGCCATGCACTGGGTGGAAGGCGCTTCTGACATGGGAAACCACTAAGACCCCACCATCCAACGCGGGCCCAGAGAAGAGGCACAAAGCCAAGTCGCTACTCCAAAGGAGCTCGACTCTTCCCGGGAAGCGCTGATGACGGAGGCAGGGGTGGGGGTGGGGGTCTCAAGTCAATGGCCCTGCACACAGTAAAGGGGGCACCGGGAACCTCAGCACTAAGGTTCTTAGTTTTTGTAGGGTTTGGCAAATGCAGGCTTGGGGTGTACACGGAACCCTAAGCCACGGTGCTGACTGTCCTAAAAGCCTTCGGCTGTTTCTTCAAAAAGGAGGTTTGTGCTCCAGGGCTCCTCTGAAGTCTATACACAGGCTGACTTTCCGGAGACGAACACAGGTTCTTTCTGTGCGCAACTGTCCCGACAGTGAAAGTGTTTCCCCAGCAGGCGGCTCCCCAGAGGCCAGCACACCGCTGTCGCTGACTGAAGGGCCAAACCGTGAGCCAAGGGCAGTCACAGCTCTTACCTACATCTCAAAAAGCTCACACTTTCCTAGAACGTTTGAAATCACCTCATTTGATTCTGTACCTCGCACCAGAAGCCAAAATAGACCCAAATAACATCAAGATAAATTTCAGAAGTGGAATTGTTACATCACACAACAATTTTTTCTGAGTAATGGAAATTCAAGTTTCCTCTGTTATCCAGAAGAAGAATGCTCACTTTATCAAATAAGAAGTTCTACTTTCAGACAGGGAAAGTAGGGAAAACCTTAACTTTTTCTTGTACAGATGAACCATTTGATGATCACATTAACAGTGTACAAGGTTCCAATTTCCTGATAACCTTGCCAACACTAGCTATTTTCTATTTTCTTTAATAGTAGTAATCCTAGTGAGAGGTATTTTATTCTAGTTTTCATTCGTATTTCCCTATGAATTAGTGATTTTGACCATTCTCTTGTATGTTTATTGGCCTCTTGTATATCTTTGGAAGATGTCTATTCAAGTCTTTTGCACATATAATTTGAAATTTTTTGTGACTGTCACTAAATCATAACAATCTTCCTTTTTTTTTTTTTAAAAGATTTATTTATTTATTCATATGGAACTGGGGTATACAGGCCAGAGATGTGGAGGGTGAGAGGATTCACCAGAGACAGAGAGGGTAGCAGAACAGGCAGAGCGACAAAGTACACTGCTGAGGGGAGCAGCGGACGGGTCAGGAGAGGTCTGCCTCGCCATGTGGATCGCCTCTGGGGCAGG
>NW_004567112.1:15788285-15800023 GCF_000260355.1 Condylura cristata | reverse complement strand
GCACTCGCAGCAGGACAGCAGTGTTTCTGGGCTATTATTTATTTATGCTTATAGAACTGGGGTAAAGGCCAGAGGTGTGGTGGGTGAGAGGATTCACCAGAGACAGAGTGGGGAGCAGAACAGGTGGATCCATAGAAAGACACTGCTAAGTGGAGCAGTGGGCGAGACAGGAGAGGTCTGCCGCACCATGTGGGTCAGCTCCCTGGCCAGGAATCGAACTTGTGTTGCAGTAGCTTCAGAGAGCTTCACAATGAGGTGCTTTAACCCATTGGGCGAGCCCAATCTCCCCCCGCCCACACACACACCTTTTTTTTTTTTTTTTAAGGATATCTCTATATAGACTGATACTTCTTTTACAACAGATTCCAATAAAGTTCCTGTGAGGTATTTTTATTGGCAAACTCAGTTACTCCTGTTCCAGAATTCATCTCCAATGAGTTTACTAGTTTGAAGGGGTTAGCTTATGACTTTTAGAAGTTCCCATTTATAGACTGAGGGCAAAACCTATCCATTTTGACATATGTATTCACCAAGGTAGGAGCTGTTCTGTGGGTTAGATATGGGTATAAAACTTGCCAGTTATAGAACCTAAGGTCAGTGAAGCTGTTTAGTTCTTTTAAGAAATGAAGTCTGCGTTTATTTGCCTCACCAGACTCTAAGATTATTTCGATCTATGTTGTTTACATGTATAGGTGAAAAGAAGAATTGGTCAAGTCACAGGTTAAGATGAATGCAGGAGTAATGTTTGGGGAGCATTCCCTGATTACAGAATCCCGTATTTCACTTCTCTTTAAGGTTCCTAAAATTGTGGGTAATAAGGTTTCCCCTCCAACTATAGGACACTTGTCCTTATTTTTCCTGAAAGAACAGCCAGAAATGTGCATTGAAATAGTGGATGGGTTTAGTTTAATATCTTTTAATCATACTCCTCTGGGATCTGACCCCATGGGTTCTTAAAAGGCTAAGCTGAGCTGCACACACATACACCCAAGGGGTAGAGCCCTCGTCCAGCTCTACCTGACTCAGCCTGGAACAGGTCCAGGTCTTTGGGAACATACAGGCTAAAAGGACTGGATGTGAACTTATTCCTTTTTTTTTTTTTTTTAAGTATTCTGGTTTTTTAAAAAATATTTATTTATTTATGCATATAGGAACTGGGATGAAGACCAGAGGTGCAGGGGTGAGAGAATTCACCAGAGACAGAGTGGGGAGCAGAACAGGCAGACATACTGAAACACACTGCTGAGGGGAGCAGTGGGTGAGATAGGAAAGGGGTCAGGGATCAAACTCAGGCTGCAGTGGCTGATGAAAGCTTGACAGCGCTGTGTCTTTAACCCCGTGGCAGCAGGGAGGCCCTGGGTGTGAGCTTCTCTGGAGAAATGGAGTGCAGGACAAGGGCCCTGTGGTTCTTAGTTAGTCTTTCCACTTTCCTGCATGCGTCATTTGTTGACACCTATCAATGTTTGCAAAAGCTAATCACTGAAAAAGTCACCTTGAAGACTGGTCAGTTTGCACAGGATGAAGATAGGCTTAATGCTTTCTTCTCTTTCTAACTTGTGTAAAAATGCATGTAGTGACTTTTGTCAAACCGTCTACAGTTTGAGTTTCCAACCACTAGGGGCTGACATAACTCTACTAAAACCAACTATTTTCTAACCCATTTCTTTTGCAAATTAGCAGATTCCAAGATGACTGAATCACACTGTTCATAAACTATAGTGTCTAGAATAATTTCTTCCCACACCAAAGGGCTTGATGTTAGATGTGAGGAAAATGTCAGGTTTGGGTTCAAATACCGGGGCAAGAGTGGAACAAGAAATAACAAATCAGAAAGAACATGAGAACCAGAGAATGTGAATAAGTCCTAACCTAGTGGCTCACCTCACTGATTCTGAATCACCTGAGGAGCTCACCTGCTTAGCCCCTCTGCTTCGCTAGTGATTCAAGTCCCTGGGGCTGGGAGCTGAGCAATGTGTATTCAAATAAATGCCCGGCTGCATCTCATGTGCAGTCAAGGTCTGGATAAGCCATGCAAACCTAACACTCACTTTAGAGAAGAGAAGCCCAGGGCTCAGGGAAGAGGTTGATCAGACCTGTTTACAAGTGATAATGGAGATAGGGGGTGGGGTTGGGGGGGGGCAGGCCTCCTGCCTCTCTGTCCAGTGCTCTCTGGGAGGGAAGGTCCCAGGCACCCTGTCTACTACAGCACTCACGCTTTGGTTTCTGGCACTCTTCTTGAATGATACGGTGGATCTTTCTGTGCAGTTCTTTGTCTTCTCTGGTTACCTAACAGGAATAGAAGTTTGGAGAGAAGTATTAAGTCACACAGAAGTTGTATCATCCAGCCCTGCTAATTATTATTTAGAACAGTTTCTAAAGATTTCATAACAATTATCATCCCTATACCAACAATGTGGTTTTCAATAGTTGGCCTATTGAATTACTTTGTCAGGAACAATTTTCTTTTTACAATATTCATTATATATTACAAGATTTTCTTATTTGTTGTTAGATTTGTAATAAAGGTGCAAATAATGCTTCTGAACCCTACCTCAGGTCCCCTTTTATTCTCGACCTGATTACCAATCTTGCGTCTGGTTCATTTTCTTCCTTCTCCCAATCACAACCAAAATTAAAATAAATTTAAAAATTTAAGGAAAAACTAGGAGAGTAAATCTAGCTGATCCATTGAAATACTTTCTGTATCAAAGGTGAACAATCATACCTAGTTCCTTTCTTAACCAGTTCAGGCAAATGGAGAGTAGAAACCAAGTGGGTTTTGCCTTTAATATCAATTTAATAATAAAAAAGAAAGAAAGGGAAAAAGATTAAGAAAGGAGGGAAAGAAGGAAGAAAGAGGGAAACATGAAGCTTGTAAACAAACTCATCTACCAGGAATGCCCGTCTGACTGGGCTGAAAGAATGGCCAAGATTCAAGAAAAGACACTGATAGTGCCTGCCTTCTCCCAACTCCTAGGGTTCCTACAGAGATGAAGGAGGTGGTGTGGGGGAGAGCTGCCCCAGGCTGGACAAACAGAGGCTATTTCCAAACTATGGTAACTATTTCCCTGAGGCAAGGCCCTCAGGAAAACAGAAACCCACAAGGCCAGGGAGGAGGCTGGAGGGGAAGTAGGAAAAGGGAGATGGCTCATCTGAGGAGAGAGGATTGTCACCACTGCTCCATTACCCCCATTCCAGCTCAGCATGACTCACGGGAGGAAGCAACCAACCACACCTCTCCCTGGGCTGCAGCCGTGTCCTGCTGCTCCTCAGGAACAGCGGCTTGGGGCTTGGTACGGACCCAGTGGCCTCCTGGAGGTGTGACCCAGGGAGAGGGTTAAAGTGCGCTGCTCACAAAGCCCTGGGCCCTGTCAGGCCTCCCCATGCTGGGAGGAGGGGTGCCCCACTTACCCCAGAGTGGAACACCCCTTTTGAAAGTTGTTCATAGAGTCTTTAAAAAGTATCCTAACTCTGAAGACTCTAAAATGTGAGCTCACTAGAGTAAATCAGCACCAAGAAAAGGTTCTATTGAGGAAAACTTCCCTTTAGGATCATGCCTGTACACAGTGAGGTTTCTGGGGTTCCTCAGTTCTGATCTGTTTCTAGGAGAATCTGGTCACTACCAATGCCAATGGCCAAGGCCCATTTTCAGCTTGGCGCCTCCAATACTAAAGGTAGACAGTGAGAGTCTAGGCAACAGGTGCTTGTTCTCCCACCCCACCAATCCACTGTGGAAGTGTCAACTGGTACAGCCTTTTGGATGGTCAATCAGACCAAAAACTTATATGTCTATGCCCTCTGCTCCAACAATTTCTCTTTTAACAGCCAATCTCATTGAAAAGTTTGCATAAGTTCACCAAGACTGTGCAAAAATAACAACAAGATCATGTCCATCAGAAAGAAGTAGTTAAAACATATGGCAAGTTCCTATCATATGGAATGCCATTCATATGTTAAAAAGAGCAAGGCAGATTTATAAGAAAATGGAGAAATGCCCGTGCCAGGCTATCCTGGCATCAAAGCCATGTTGCTGAGCATATTTAGAGCAGAGCAGTGGCACCCAACTGTCCTGTAAGACAGTTGCCAATACCCGCAGACATTTCTGGTTGTTACTAGTGGGAGGGCTGGGAATAAGATTTGGTGGGTAAAGGCCAGGGGTGCTGTGAAACATCCTGCAATGTATAGGTTAGCCCTCTACAGGTTCACCTGGCCGAAAAAGTGCTTAGGTTAAGAATTCTGAGTTAGAATATGCTCATGCTGTTCTGCAAACAAAAACCCCACAGCTGCACATCTAAGTGTGCATTTGTAAATGTCTACAATATGCTGTTACAGTGGTACTTGAGAAAAGATAGGGTTGACTTTTGCTCCAGAATCTATGTACCTCCTTAATGACTGACTTTTAAAAAACAGTAATTATCCTTAATACACACGCACACACACACACACACACACATATTTGTAATTAAAGCTACAGAGGAAACAAGTTGCAAGTCTCTTACATAGTATAGGTTTTCAAAACTACCATCTTTCTGGAAAACAAGTCCTTTTTCCTGCAGCAGCTTTATAGCGTTCTTAAATACACGATGAATGGCTTTTGACGTGGAATCTTTCTTAACATCCCCCTGCAGGAAGAGGAAAAAAGACACAAGCAAGTCTCATCTGAGAGCAACTCTCTAGACTAACTGGTTTATGAATTCACCCAACAGGCTTTTTATCTGCTGACTCAAAAAAAGTCAGGTATGCACTGGCCCAGCAGGATGGCATTTAAAGAACACTGGAAGTTTGCTCTGGCAGGACTGTGGTCACTGTTTTACACCTTCATTTTTGTGATTTTTTTAAAGTGCAAATCCAATGATATAAGATGGAACATCAAAATGGCAATCTTTGATTCTTTTTGGTATAACCAAAACAATGTATACATGTTAGCTCATTTTTTTTTTTTTTCATTTGAATGGTGACTATACATAATCTTTTCCTAAGGAAGTCAAAGAATTTTACACACATTGAAATATTTGGGGATTCCAGCAAGGAGAAATATTAAATAGACTCCTTATTTTAAATGGGGGACAACAGAGGTCAAGAGCTGTGCAGAGAACTGTCAAAGCCAAAGGGGGAAGGGGACCCCGAAAGGGAGCAAAGCCACCACCACGAAGCACCTCTGCCGCTCTCAGGGGTGGAGCACCTCAATTTCAATATTTGTTTTGTTTCCTAAGAGAAGGGTTTGCCTAGAGGGGTTCCAGGCATCCCAGCTCTTATTCTGAGAAGTCCAGTCTTCAGCTGCTCCGCCATGACCCTTGCACCATGTGTGCTGTTTGAGTGGCCCAGAGTGCGTAACCAACACAGTATTGTGTCGTGAATTACAGAGGCTGTATCCTTGTTACTTCATGTTAGTTCACTCTGAAAACAAGGAAAATGGTGAACCACCATTGTCCTTCTAGGTACAGATCTGTTTCTAATGTGAAAGAAATTCTGTTGAGCTATTAAAAAGATCAAACACCAAAGAAACATGGCAAAGCTTCCAAAAAAGTGTCTAAAGGCAAAGTCCTGCCTCTACCGAAAGGTACTATGAAGGCCATCTGGGCAAAGCCAAGGAGAAAGCAAGTGCTGGACACCTGCCAATGACATTTCCTCCTAGTGACCAGCAGAGGAAAGTACCCCCAAAATGGCCTCAAGGGTCGGCAGTGCCGTCCCTGAAGAAACCTCATTGTGGAAGAGGCCCCCGACAGGCCTTGCTTTAATCTAACAGAAGAGTGAGTTCTACAAACATTCTCTCTTGGATTGAAAAGCAAAGTCTGATGCCTTTAATTAACTGTCTAAATTTTCACACTTCACAGAACAAGCTGGAGAAGCTGGTCATCAGACTATGAGAGCCTGAAAGTGGATAAACTTCTTCAGATTATGACACCCTCTCTGAAGGGAGAAGGAGGCCAAGAAGTATGTAGTGGCTATGGGCAGAAAAGTGAGCTGAACGCGTGGCAATTACAAGCACACATCTTGCTGCTCTGGGATCTCAAGCTGTGCATCTGACTTCATCCGTGAGCGCTCTTTAGGGGGAGCACAATCAACCAAATACAGCAACCCCACAGAGCTGTCTAACTACTTAATCTCGAGAAGACTCACATTCTTTAGTCAATTTAACGTAAGACACCTAAGGCTCAAGGGTTATCCATCTTACCAACGTGGAATTAAACTAGAAACTAGCTGGAAATGATTGCCATACTACACCATTCACGTATACTCGGGGAAGTACAGCACAGCATGGTGATGACAGTTAACAGTACTAATTTGTACATTTTAAAGTGGTTAATATGGTGGATCTCAAAAGTTTTTATCACAAGGAAATTTTTTTGTAACTACATATGGTGATAGATGTTAACAAGACTAGGTGTGATCATTATTCAATGTTATACAAATATCAACTCATCATGTTATATACCTGAAGTTAATACATGTCAACTGCACATCAATTAAAAAGATGTGATCTTTGGTTACCCCCACAAGATCATGCAGATTTCAGTAAGATCAGTAAGTGAATGCAGAGACCTGCGAGATTAAAAGCACGGTTCTAGCTGTGACCAAGGACCCACCAGAAAAGATTCTCTGAAAACATAGACCATATGCAAATCTTCCTTTCCAAAACCACTGACCTCCACTGACCTGAGGACATATTTCCCCACTGGTTACAGAGACACAGTCTCAAGAGCAAAGCCTGCAATCTTCTCTTCTAACCAGTTTTTCCTGGACTGGGATTTCTGTCTTTTTTGTCTTTTTCTAAAGAGCAATGACAAACTCATCCAATTTAGGAAATTGAAACTGTTCAGAGACAAAAACAAGTGACTGGCTGAACAAGCTGGACCTGCGCAGACCTCTCTCATCCCAGGTCAGGAACTGGGTGGATCTCTGAAATATATATAGTCTTCACTCCCAAACAAATTCAACATTTATTCAGCTGTCAAAGAAACAATAGTTTTGCGAGGTCTGCTTATCGTGTTTCTGGATTTGCTAAGAAGGGCTACTACGGAAAAAAAAAAGGGGGGGGTGGACATTCAAACCCGCTCTCTCCCTGCCTTGAAACTAGAACACTATCACAATTAGTTTTCGTTAAGCTTTCATCTGTGTAACCACAGAGAGCGCCAGCGGGTCTAGGGTTTCACCATCATTGTGGGGCATCCTTAGTATCTCAGGGTTTTATTAAGCAGTATTCAGTTTAATATTGATGACTACCCCAACCAGAGCTAGGTGAGGGAATAATTCATATCTGATAGAAAATAATTTCTAAAGACAAAAAATATAAAGTGCTGTTTCATCTCTTTATACACATAAAGCACTGAGCTGACACAAATTCCTGCTCTAAGCATTTTCCAAAAGCTCTTGTGCCAGAAGATTCCCACAGATCATTCTGAGGCATCTTCAAAGAGTCCTCGGCTCTCACTACTTTATTGTAGCTATTGCAGAAGTGCTGGTTCACGGGAGGAATGTGGCTTTTGCTAAACTTTAAAGTTTCCTTCCAAACAGGCTGACAGGAAATCTTAGGAAGCCAAGTTGGCATTGAGCTGCCTCTAAATGATTAAATGGGAAGGTTAATCTTGCTGTCAGCAGACAGCTGGGAAACTGCGACTATTTAGGGGCGTCGGTGGCATGGAACAAAGCGGCCAGTCGTGACCCTCTCCACCTGGGTGTTCCTGCAACCTGACCCTCATCTCCGTCTATGAAATTGTGGGTCACTGGGCACAAAACCTGGTGCCAGGAAGAGATAATTAGGTTCACAAGTGAAACTGAGAAGCGGTGGTCATGATGGGGAGCTCAGGGTGGGGACCTGGCGTCCATTCCACCAGAATCATCAAGAACAGCATGTGACCTAATGAAGGCATTCCCAGCAGCCCTGGTGAAACATCGGAAGGCTCAGCAATGAGGAGAGTGGTTAAATAATGACATGTAACAAAAGATTACTGTAAACCTCCATGTGTGACTAGGGAAGGCTCTATAAGACACGTTGTTCAATATATAAGCTATGTAAGGGCTACGGATGGCCTCTGATAAACGCTTGTTCCACTTCAGATTTTTCAATTCTATGATGGTGCGAAAGTGACACAGGTTAAGTAGAAGCCAAAACTTGAATTCTGCTCTTTTCCTGGGCTGGTGACATGTGGTGTGACACGGCAAATAACCTTCCTACCCACGATTTTCAAGTCTCATCAGGAGAGAGAAACTGATGACTCGGCCGCTGTAACAGCCCATCTCCCAGCAATTATTTTTAGTTCCACGACTCACTCTTCACACCCAGGCTGTTCTCAACTGTGCGCACCAGTGGTGAGGACCTGGGAAGCCATTCTGGCTTCCCCTTTTGGGGCAATATTCAACAAAGTGCACGAGATGTTGCATACTTTATTACAAAGGGGCTTGTGTGCTAGAGGACTTTGCGCACTGAAGGCTACTGCAAAGTCTGAGCACATTTCAGGTAGGCGAGGCTAAGCCGTGGCATTTGTAGGCGAGGTGGATCACATGCATTTGCTATTTCTGACGTCGTCAGCTATGATGGGTTTATCATAAGTGGAGGAAGATCTATAGCATTTAGCAAGCTACCATGTGTGTAAAAAGTGAGGGATACAATTTCTATAGTTTCTATATGCACAGACTATCTCTGGAAGGATACTGATACCAGTAATGGTACTAACTTCTTGGGGAAAGAGATATGAGGGAAGATGGGAAGGAAACTTACCTTTAAATTAGAAACTACTGGAATTATTTCAATGTCTAAAAACCATTCATTCTACTACTGACAAATTATTATTGAGAACCTATATTATGACAGACCTGTCTTAAGCCCAGCCTCTAAAGAGCCAAGAATAAGACAGACAAGATGTCTGCTTTTATAGAAATGGAATTCTGGGAGAGTAATAAATAGGTAGGCAAAAAACAAATACCAATGTCATGAGATATGAAAATAGGGTGATAACACAGGGAGAAAGCAGGGGGCTTCAGGGTAAATGGCCCGGGTTGGGCAAGAAGGTGACATTTAAGCTGAGATCACTCCCTGGTGGAATAAGTGAAATAAATGTAAGTCATTTTACAACAAAAATCCTAAAAGGTGCAGTGAGAGGGAGAGTCTAAAACCAAAGTCTCAAACAATTAATTCCAAGCAAATAATAAACACCAAACAACATAAACTAACCTGTAACTCTAGGGGTGAAAAAAATGGGAACAGCTCTTTCCAGGAGGAATAAAGAATTATTTACAATTTCTACTTACAACCCAGACTGGATGCTACTTGGCCTTTATTTAAACTCCTAAAATACAACAGGTTAATGTTATTCTGAATATGAGACAAATCATTCAAGTCCTTGTTTGAAGTGCCAGAATCATCTTGCTAATCAATATAAAATGCCAGATGGATAATTAATCACCTTCTCTCCTCTACTTCCTTCACCTGGTTCTGCTGAGATTAAAGACAAACCATATCCACAGGTACTAAGACTACCATCATACAGACTGTCCTCTTTCTTTCTACCCAAAGATTAAGATTAATGAGCTTAAGTAAGGAGAGTCTGAAAAGGGAGGTCCAATCTCATTTCAAATTCTTAGTGGCCAGTGACCTTTCCAGAACAGAAACAACACGTGGCAGAATCAGAACCCCTATTCCTCGAGTCCTCCCTGCCAGTCTAACACCTGTCACATCCACCCACACCCCTCAGTGACAGATCTGGGGCTGCTGCACTTACTTGGTTGGAGCAGGCACTGTGAATCACAGGTTGATTGGCAAGGGAGAGCAGCGATTCCTGCATTTCCAACTCCTGCTGGTAAAAGGCGTGCACTCTCTTTTCCACAAGGAAGTCTTTGGCTTTTTCACTCAGCAAACTCGTGAGACTGTCAAGGTCCAGAGCACTTGGGTTGCTGTTAGAGGCAAGTTTTAAAGAACCTTCTGGAAACTATAACCTCTCTTTCTTTTAGGTGTGCATAAAAAAGAAAAACTTAGCTCGTCAGTGCAGTACTATACTGGCTGGCTTTTCACAAAGGGCAATTCACACAGTGAACACAGAGACAGACCTATGGGAACTAGCAGATATTTGTGATGGATCAAGGGGAAAAGCCAAGCTGGGGAAGGGTATGTAAGGTGTAGTCCCATTTTTGTAAAAAAGCTAATGACAACCCACAAAATAGGTGGGCAAATATTTACATGTGCATATGCATAGAAGATAAAAATCTACAGGGATCCACATCAGTTGAGGAACAGCAGTAACCTCTGCTGTGAAGCTGCAGTGGACAAGAACTTTCACTTGACTTCCTAAGAGTCTGCAGTTTGTTTTGTTAATATTACTTTTGGCATATATAATATACACAAATATTTAAAACCATTAAAATTGGAAAAGTCCCCTTTCTATTGGTTCTGTCTCCTAGAACTCTTGAAGCTTAAACTGCAAACACACATAGTTTTTCTCCTGTGCCTACCCATCAGTTGGGTTCCCACTGCCTGGCTTTCTGCCAGGGGTGCAGCTTCAGTGGTAAGGCATAACATACCTTAGTGCTGCCTCTTTCTCCAGGCCTGGGCTGCGGAAAGGCTGGTCATAGATTGTCCTGTAGAGCTTGGGCAGCTCCTGCATCCTTGCAATTTGAATGTCACACAATGGATCATCCACTTTATCTAACAAGCCACAGGGGGAAATAAGCCACAGAAATTACAGAGTCTGGCTCTACCCAAAGCCCAAAATGCTGCAGGATGATAGTAAAAGCAGACACTCAGAGAGTCTCTGTCCTCAAGGGCCCAGGGGGCAGTCATATGCACGAGGTGGTTCCCAGGCAGCCTGTGAGGGTGAACGCAATGCCAGGAGCAGACAGGGCCAGAGATCAGCACTGGGGACTCATCTGGCAGGGGTCGACCTTGAGATTTCCTGTTGAAAACCGGCTGGTGCAGTGCAAAGTGCATTGCTCAGCAGATGCAGGACGGTCATATTTCTGATAAGCTGTTTTCTTTCAAAGTTAATGGACTCCAAGGTGTTCAAGAAATCTCCATCACTTCGCAGAATATGAACAATGCTCCAGGGGTTTCACACTTTGAACCTCAAAGCGCTTTAGAAACTGTGCTGTCCAAATGAGTTTTCTATTCTATACAATAAATCACTTGTTTTCTTCCCCAACTTTTTATTAGTTACATTTCTTCAAAATAAAATTAAGAAATGCTGCTTTTTCTAACGCAATATAATCACCTCCATTCAATCCAGTTCAACCTTTTTATCTGAACTTTTTATTAGTTTGACTTTTAGCTAAGCAAGAGTTTACGGGACACATAACTAGACAACCAACCAACAGGCATATATATCTGGTACTCACAATAAATGGTGGCACGAATCTCTCGCTCTTCTCTGTATGTGCGGACATAGCCCCTGATACAGACAATGTCCCCAATTTCTATCTTCTTCCTCTGCTCAATGGTCTCTTGTAGCTTCTTGAGCTGTGAGGTTAAGCTCCGTTCTCTTGCACTTGGCACAGCTACAGTTGCTAGAGCCAGAAAGGAGAGAAAGGCATAATTCAAGTGTGATTGGAAGATAATTTTGGGGTAATACCAACACAAGATATTTATTTGATTGGTTGCTCTACTATAAAAAATCTGTACTGGCTTTCCCTGGTGCTGCAACGGGTTAAAGCACTGCATTATGAAGCTCTCCAAAACCACCACAGCACAAGTTCGATCCCTGGCCAGGGAGCTGACCCACATGGCACGGCAGACCTCTTCTGACCTATCC
>NW_004567112.1:15752390-15788070 GCF_000260355.1 Condylura cristata | reverse complement strand
TGGAGAAAAAGGAGTGGAGTGGACAAGGAGGCGTAACAACCCCAGGGTCACGCTGGCTGGCACCTCTGCATCACCAGTGGCCCAAGGGCTCTGTGAGGCCCTGTGCTCTGGATCCTGCAAGGTTCAGCCAGGGTTGGGTTGAGGGTAACACCTCTAAACAATCCTTCAAAATGTCCTTACAGGGAGACAGAGGTCTGGCATCAAAAGAGAGGCTACCCAAGTGTTTCCACTTGCAGTTTTGTTCATGGGGAAAGCATATTCATCTTGAGCTGAATTCCCACCTAAGTACTTCACACCTTAATCTCCAGCTCTCACCTTTGTGGATAACTAGGCTAATCTCTTATCTTTCCCCTTCCCTCTCTCTCTTTTCCTCCCTTGCTGCCTCCTTCCTCTCTCCTCCCCTCCTCACCACTTAAATTACAAATTTAAGCAACTTGATGTTTTAAAAATATTCTTGTGTATCCCAACTAGCAACATGAATTAAATGCTTATTTGTTGCCTACTGCTTTACTCTTTCTAGTTTGTCATTCACTAGGATTTCTATGATGGAATGAATCTCTCTTTTGGTCTGTTCACCCAATGTTCAGCTTTTGAATCTAATACCACTTAGATAACCATGGTTTTTGTGAGGTGCAAAGGCATTACTTTCCTCTTAACACATCTACTGCGCCAAGGGCAAGTCAGCCCGGGGAGAGCTCTGTGTATCCAGTGACCCACCGCTAGCATCTAGACACAATCAGCTTGAAAGCTACTCAGCTTATTGGGTTTCTTCAGAAAATACCCAAGTGTTACTTTTTAAAAGGTTACTCCATCTGTGTTGAGATCCCTAAGTGCTCTTCTCCTTAGGCAGAATTCTAAGTGTACTTATAAATTTCATTGTCATTATTCAGACATCATCAATGATAATAGATGCTATTCATCTAGCATGGCTGAAATGGTCAGATTGACGGCTGGTCTGAGAAAGAGAGGCCCAGCTTTCACTTACAAGGTGAGCCAAGCTGCCGAATGAAGCGCTCAAGCTGTGTAATTTAATGAGTATAATGAGATGGCTGGAGCCTGACAGAATTTCATGTTAAGTAGCCTATTCCTCCTTGAAAGATAAACCCTCTTTAAAATTCTAATATGAAGGGCCAAGCTTTCTTAACTTTTCTCATAAGCCTAAGTCCAAATGATACATTCAGTATGACATTTATAGGAGTTAATATTATATTCTTACTCCTTAACTGACTGGAATAAGATTTTGACTCAGACTAAATTTTGTTTAAAGAATTAGTCTTCCTTGGCCACTTTCCAGTGGAAAGTTTTTAAACTGAAGGCAATAAAATTAAAAGGAGAGAATAGGATAGCCAGGAACAATGTTAAAATATCACTTTTTCTGTAAGAATCATTTTCAGAATCTCTCCTTGTATTCTTGCCTTCTCTTATCAGTCTTAAACCCATTGCCAATGAAGGCTATCCTCTGTGACTGCTCTTTTCTACATCTATGTGCAGATACCTCAAAAACCTAACTCAAGATTATAGACATTTTACCTAAGCAATTTATATAAAATTTCTGTTGATTATATTTCTTTAAAAAATTTGATTTTGAAAATTTAACAATGCCAAAAACCAGAGTCTGCAAACTACAGGCCATGGGCCAGCCCATCCATAACCAGAGCCTCTCTGTTTTATGGGAACACAACCATGCCCCTTTGTTTATGAACAGAGTTCATGGCTGTTTCCATGTTGAACAGCACTGAACAGCCCAGACAGAGGCTTTATGACCCACAAAACACTTATCTGGTCCCGTACAGAAAAGGGTTGCTGAGCCTTGGTCTGAAACAAGTTATGTACATTCAAATGACACTGTCTGATTAAAAAAGAAAATAGCAGAAATCTCACCTGCAAATCATTTTAATACCCTGGACATACATGAAACTCTTCTCATTTGGGTGTCACGGGGTTGGTTAAAGTCTCACTGCAATCAAACTATCACCAGCCACTGTGGTATGAGTTCAATCCCTGGCCAGGGAGCTAACTTACATGGCACAGCAGACTTCTATCTAGCCCACTGCGCCCTTCAGCAATGTACTTCATCGATCTGCCTGTTCTGCTCTCCATTCTGTCTCTGGTGAATCCTCTCACCCTCTGTACCTCTAGCCTACACTCCAGTTTTTGTGTGCATAAATAAATAAAAATAAACCTTTTTTAAAAAACTCATCTCATTTGGTCAAGTAAGTTTATCTCTTGCTTGTGGATAACTGCATAAAAAAAAAACCTGTTGTATTCTTGATTTTTCTTTCTGTTTGTTTGTTTTTGTTTTTTAATCTATAAAGCTTCCAAAGTAAAGCAAATTACTGATTTAGGAGTTCCCAGATTAGAAAATACCAAAGTCACATGAACTGATGACCAAATTTTAAACATAGATCCATCAGAAAATTAAGCAAAGGAGTGTTTCAATCATCACAGCAGGAAGCTGAGATTTTGACAGTTGACTGGCAGAAAGGAAAAGAACAAACCACTGTAAGTATTACATGTTCTCATAATATCTTACATAGGAGAGGGACACCACAGGTAAGAGCAGGCTACCTTTACTGTCTCACCCCTCTATACACAGGACCTCATTGTGTAAGACAGAGTAAAAGGAGGCCCCGGGTTCTGAGTCTCTTCTAGAGCCAAAATTGATCACCAACATTGCATAATTTTTGAAAAAAAGATTTATTTATTTATGCATACAGAACTGGGGTACAGGCCAGAGGTGTAGGGCGATGAGAGGATTCACCAGAGACAGAGTGGGGAGCAGAACAGGCAGATCGATGAAGTACACTGCTGAGGGGAGCAGTAGGGTTGAGAATTATTAATATACTAAAATATTCCAAACACCATTTTAGTTATCATCAATTGATTTAATATACAATTTTAAATTCTCTTTCAATTTATATCATTTAATATATTATTGTGAACATATTATTAACTTACTAAATAATAAACAATATACCATTTAACATCAAATAAATCCTATCTTACCTTCTCATCAGTTTTGGAATTCCTGGTATATTTGTCTGAACAAAAAAAAGTCACGTCATAGCAGCTCAGAAGTTAGTGGCGACCACATAGAAGGAAAGTCTTCAAAATCATTCCGAATACATTTATCCACTTGTGAATCAAATGTGGTCAAGTGATACGCCAGGAGCAAGGTGACCAGAAATAACCTGAAACATCCTGACGTGTGTAATAATCAGCATGGCAGAAATAAATTGCTGATTTTCCAGTAACTCATATGCACCAAAGTCACAGGGAGAGAAAAACAACTGGATTCCTGGTGGCGTCACTTTGCAGAGTGGCCCAGAAACCCTGCCAGTGCTTTTAGTTGGCCGTTATAATTCACAAGTGGACACATGTGGAACATTAATGCTATGGCTAAATGATAAAATTTAATCCACTAGCTCGTCGCAAAGAAAAGGAAGGCGTGGCAAATAAAACTACCTGAGGAAGACTCAGTATTGTCCAGTTTTTTCCAGCAGATGCAGTTTATAACTCCAGTGCTGTCATCCACTGCAAGAGAAGCATAAAAGGATAGAAGAGATTTGGGCATTGCTGGAAGAGTTGGTGAATTTGCACATCCTCACTGCATTCAGCCAAACCAAAAGGTGGCATTTTTAATAGCCTGGCTGGGCAAATCCCTTGTCCAGCCCTCGTTTCATGAGAGAATGGATTGCCCACCATACACCAGTGGGAGCTGCTTGTCTGCACATGTCAAGGTCATACAGGAACCCAGTGGAGGATGTCAAGGTCATACGTGAACCCAGTGGAGAAAGTCAACATTTCACCTACCCTACCTCCGGGGGACCAATGACTCTTGAATCTACCCGTTTCCTAGAAGTGGGGTCCACAGGGAGTGCAGTGCAAAATGCCAAGACTCTGTGCCTGACACAAAGTCAGCTCTTCCCTCCTACCCTGACATAAGAGTGCGTCATGGTCTGTGGTTGTGGCCCAGGCGCTCAGCACGCTGCCTTCTGTCACTATTTGTTCTCTCCCTGGCTTGCTGACTTGCCAAGACAAAGCACCCCAAGTCTTCTGGCCTGGGCTTTTCTCTGTGACAGTGCTTCTGCCCAGCCCTTCCCAATGAAGGGCAGGTAAGGAAGTCAAATATACCACAGAAAGGCAAGGTTTTATTTTCACAATAGAAAATAATGAACTCTTGGTCACTTAAATAATCTGATCTGGCTTACTTTATCCCTAGGGAAAAAAAAATCAAAGAATCCCCAAAGCACTTGCATTGTTAACTCCAGAGAAATTTGGAGGGTTGCCATGGGATGGTAGGTGTTTTCTTGTTGCCTAATTTCTGACAAAATTAGAACAGAGATTGCTAAGCACAGGGTGAGGGGGCTTAATTATTTAAAAAAAATCATCAGCTAGACTGTTGTAAAAGCATATAAAAAATGAAACAGTTTTTCATTGTTGGTTTAAATCTGTGTTAAAAGCAGAAGCCAAGAAGAATAGTTCTTATACTAAAATAAACTTTATATAGATATCATTTTATTAAATGCAAAACAGGTAAACCTAAGAAGAAAATATGGGTCAATATGTTTTAACTTTGGGCTGATAGCTGATGGGGCTGGGGGGGGGAAATTTCTTCAGCAGACCTAAAAAACCAGAACCCATTTAAAAATAAAGTCTAATATCTGATTCACTAAACACTAATATTATATAGCAATTCCCCAAGTGATGGGGTGTCTTAATAAATACAAAGCTTTAATAAATAACAGAACTTATACAAACCAATAAGGAAAGACCAAGACTACAGGAGAAAAAGTAGAAAAGGAAAGAGAATACACTTTATAGAAGATACAAAAATGGCCAATGAAGATTTGTCAGTATGCTTCATTATTAGTTACCAGAAAAAAAAGAAGCAAACTTAAACAATTTTTCAACCACTAGAATGACAAATATTAAAAATATTGACACCCTCATATGTTGTAGTGGAATTTACATTAGTTCCAACTTTCAAAAGAGCAAGTTTGAAAATAGGTCTCAAATTTTACTTCCAATAATTGAGGGGAAAGGCAGAGCAAATACATAGATGTGTGTGTGTGTGTGTGTGTGTAAGTCTGTTTTCAGGCTGGTCACTGCAATACTGCTTACAGTACTAGAAGCTGGAACAACTTAAATGTTCTAGGCATAGCATATGAGAATATAAGTTATAATGAAGAGCAATCCTCACTGCTATTAAAAGATATTGATGCCTCACTGAGAAACAGAAACCTAAGAATAATCTATTTTATATAAAACATTAGTGTATTTTCACAGAAATGATTTTAAAGACATTGAAATGTTCAGGGTTTCTTTAGGAGAATGAGGATGGAATCTCATATGCACTGCTTGTCTGTGCATGTCATGCCAATGTAACACATGATCCCAGAACTATTTAGCATAAAGAAATAATCACAAAAGGATATTTCTTCAATATTAGAATCCTGTTAGCTTCAGTAGGAAGGGGAGTCAACCAATCACTGACGCTGCTGTGTCTGCCCTGCTTCCTCCTTTTGCACTTGGCCCACGTTGTGGCTCCAACAGCGCCTTCCACAAGGAAAGCACAGGCTCCCTGACAGCCCTGCAGCCCTTCAAGGCCAGGCTGCTTCAGACTCAGCGGTCAGTTCCAGGCCCGTCTATTCAATACGTTCAAGACACAACATTCTTACCTCCGTAACTGTAGAAAGCATCTCTTTCTCTTACTGCAACAACAGTTCCCAAGATATCTACCTGTCTTATCGGATGCCCGTTGTAAAAATATACACCTGAAATTAAATAAACAAACAACAAAAGGCAAGTTCCATATGATCATATTTTCTGCTTCATTAAGTGTTAGCTATGGGGTGGAGACAGCAGGTGGGAGTGGATGTCAAAAATCAGTGGCATGTTGCTTGTTCAAATTCCAGACTCAAGAATCTGCTCTCCACAAAGGGCAAGCCCGAGATATTCTGATGTCTTTTACTTAAGGGCCCTCTGTACAAAGCCTGGCTTTACGGACACTCCTATTAGTCCAAAAGGAGGAAGTTGCCCAACTAAATGTTACTGATGTTCTTGCATGTGTATGGGTCAGATACACCTCCCTCTGGGCCTCTCACAAGGGGCCAGAAAGTGGAACCAGATGCACAGCTGTATTTTGAGAGACTGGAAAAGGAGAGAGGAAACCACTAGAAAGCCTTCACTGGTTTTTTGACTAGGGTTTTTCTAGGAAAACCATCCATCATTTTTTGAATTAGGGTTTGTTTTTTTTTTCCTTTTTTTTTCCCTTTCCTTAAGGGAAAAAGGAAAAAATAGGTAATGAGGTTACAAAACACCACCCTTTGGGGCCCGCAGATTACAACTCAAATACTTCTCTTTTTAAACCTGTTTTCAAAACCCACATGACAGATCTAGAGAAACTGAAAGGATGAACCACTGACACCAGAGGTTTCTGGTCTCAGGGACAGGACACAGAGGGACCTGCTGGCAGCACAGGTCCCTGATTCTAACCTGAGGCCCTGGTGTTGTCCAGGCTTCTGCCGTGCTTCTTTCTGGTGTCCCCCTAATATCTGTGCCTGAACTCCCTATCTGACTTAAGTCAATAATGCTGAGTTTCTGTCACCTGTAGCTAAAGAGTCCTGACTTTTTCCACCCCGTGATGGCAGAATTTTTCACTTTCAGAAAGGGGCCATAAACCGTAGCCATTTCCTCTTAAAATACATACATGAATTTTGAATAAAGAATCATTTATTACTTCAGATATTTGGCTATCTTCCTTCGTGTTCCCAAAGTGTGGTCAGAGGCTCCCTTCTCCAGACACACAAGGCAGGGGCCTGAGGCTTGAACCCCAAAGCCCTCCCGAACTCCCAGAATGCCTCCCACTGGTGGTTTCTGGGTAGATAAGAGCGCCGAGGATGAGTCACTCATAGTAGAGTCCCAGGAGATAGAGGAGTCTCTGTGTCTCAGAGAGATTCTAGAAAAGTGAAATGGTTAAGAAAGTAAAAGGTGGCAAATTAAGTCAAAAGAACCCATTTCCTCCTCACAGGCACATTTCCATAGATGACTGACTGGATTGAGGACCAGGCCCAGGGTAAACTTGGGGGCCCTGAGCTGAAATGATGACTGCATGAGGTACTGTGTACCCTAACACAGAGCCATCACTGTCCAGGAACACTTGGAGTGAATAAAGACAAACTAGTTCCACAAAAAATACATGAGCCTTTAAGAGCAGGACAAATCTAATTGACTTTTTGAGCCCTTATCATGAGCTCCAGGGCTCTCAGGTACCAACTTTGGCGAGGTCCTTCAGTCCTCTGCATGTGCCTGTCTGCACTGAGCAAACACAAAGGAGAACAGGTGCCTCGATGGAGAGAGACCCCATCACCTCTGTACACAAGCTCAGGCTTCTGTGTGGCAAGGAAGTTTAACCTGGAAGAGTGAATGATCCCCCCCCAGCTCCCCCAGGGATGCAGGCAGTTGCCCATGGAAGTGTGCACCACCACAAAGCCTGGCCAGCTTGGGTGCAGAGAAGGGCTACAACACAGCATTGCTTTCCTGTAGGGCCAGCTGGGTCTCAGAGTGTCCTGAGGTTTAGACCAGAGATCTACCTGCAGTCAGCCCTTTCTGCTTCCCCAAATGCACTGTACATGCAATATTGCCTGCTATTGTGCATGGAACAGAGCAAAGCTACAGAAAACTGTCCCCTTTCTCCCCCAGTCCAGCTGAAGGTCTCTATCCTGGTTGCCAGGCACTGTCTGAGACAAATACTACAGGTTCTGTGTGGTTCATTGGACAGTGGCAACTGGAGGCAGAGCTGTGAGCCTCTTCAGTTCAGGGAGGGCCTACGGCCTGACCCTGTAATATCTTTCCAGAAAGTCCTGAAGCCATTGTGGGGTATTGTGCTGTTGATGTCTGAAAGCTTGAGACCGGTCCCAGTATTCACTGGATCTCCCTAAGACACCCGGTATGTGCATTAAGGTGGTTTTTATAGTAAAGAGCTAACATTCTTTAACAAGGGGAAATGAGCTGGTCAAAAGGTGTTCTGTCAAGGTCAGCCTATGGAAAAGGCCATGAGAAGAGTGGACTAATGACACAAGCCGGGGAAGTCCTCAAGTCACCCTGTGATGTAGGCCAGTCCTCCAAAATTACACAGTCTGTGTTGGGCCACATTTAATAAAAACGCTGATGAGGTCTTCACTTAAGGATACAGTAGACTTTCATAGCTCATCCTTTGGGGAAGAAATTAATTCACCCCAAATGCCAGCCTTGCTTAAAGATCTCTGTAGGTGCTCAAGAAAGTCAGGAGCATGATAGGGGTTTAACTTTTCTGTTGGCGAGGGATTTTATTCTGCATTGACATCAAACCTGGAATACTGGTCAGTGATACTTGCTATATCACAGGTATAATGTGCCAGATGCAGTTTTTAAAATGAAACCTCATGGTTAAAGCAGACATCAATGATAATTTTACTGAATAATCTTCTTTAGACTGCACTGCGGGGTAGTGAAAAAGGGAGCCCTCTCCCCTCTCCCCCATCACAAGTAACTGATGCAAAAAAAATCTTCTGTTACTTTTTAAGATATTCTTTGCTACCTACACATTCCTAAATTTTACGCAATTTAAGTTTTTTCTTTACAACAACCAAGACAAACATAACATAAAAATAAAATCCTAGACTAGTGGCATCCCCCATTCCTCAGAACCCCGCAGTGCAGTCTAAAGAAGATTATTCAGTAAAATTATCATTGATGTCTGCTTTAACCATGAGGTTTCATTTTAAAAACTGCACCTGACACATTATACCTGTGATATAGCAAATATCACTGACCAGCATTCCAGGTTTGATGTCAATGCAGAATAAAATCTCTCGCCCACAGAACAGTTAAGCCCTTATCATGTTCCCGATACTTTCCTGAGCACCTACAGAGATCTTTAAGCAAGGCTGGCATTTGGGGTGAATTAATTTCTTCCACAGAGGATGAGCTATGAAGAATACCAGACTGTTCTGGAAAAAGGAAAACCATGAGGGAGGTTTTTCAAGGAAAAAACAGGCCATTTCCAACAATAATTAGGAAACAAAGGTGTGGTGAAAAATCTGTACAGAAGGCTTTACTGTAAGGTCATCCAAATATATTTATAGATCGAACTGGAAACACACAAAACGTCTTCTCATTAAATTGACTATTTTTGACTCATAGATTGTTATTGATTCAAAAGGAGAGTTTAACCAAACGTATCATTTAGCACAAAAAACATGTGAAGACCCATCTATAGTTCTATGATTTAAATCTATCCCAAACTACACATATTTTATTTTTAGGTTTGAATAGCCTGTCTTTAGGAATCACGACTCTAATTTAAGAAAGTGATTTCTTTGGCTTTACATTTATAATGCTTTGTTGCTCCAATTATTATTTCTTGATGGCCCACTGTTGTAAGCACTAGGATTATATGAGTGAATAAGGCAGATAATGTCCTTGCCATGGAGTTTATATCACTTTGATTCTGATTAATTCAAAATAAAACTCCACAGGAAAATCAGCATGGTTAATCCCTGTTTTTAGAAAGAAATTACCTGAGCTTTCTTGGAGGTGAGTCACATACTTTGGTCAGCTAACGAGGTACAGTTGGGGAAAGGAACAGGCCTAGGGATGCCTGGTCAGTGTGTGCTCCATTAAGAGCAGGCTCATGGGAAAACAACGAGCATTTTTACACAGGAAAGGCTTCAAGTGGGTAAAAACATTCCTCACTAGGCCCTCCCTGGTGGCGCAGCGGGTTAAAGCACAGCACTGAGAATCTAAAGCCGCTTCCTCATGAGTTCGATTCCCGCCTTCCCCGGCGGTGACCCCATGGCGTGGCAGACCCCTCCTGACCCGCCCGCTGCTCCCCTCAGCAGTGTACTTGTCGATCTGCCTGTTCTGCTCCCCGCTCTGTGTGTGGTGAATCCTCTCACCCTCCGCATCTCTGGCCTGTACCCCAGTTCTGTATGAATAAATAAATAAATCTTTAAAAAAAAAAAATTCCTCAGTACAAGTTACCCCATCAAGAATCTGTTAAAAATAATAGATTTATAAGATGTGGTATACACAGAAATACTATACATTTATGAAAATGGACTAAAGCTTGCCATTTGTGAAACATGAATGAATCTTAAGGGTATTATGGTAAGTGACGTCTGTCAGACAGTAAAGATACATATCATGTGAATTCACTTACATGTGGCATCTGAAAAACTAAACAAAACATAACTAAATTCTTAGTTTCAGAGAACACATTGGGAGGTGAGTTGGGGATGGTGAAATGGGGACAAATTTCCAGTTATAAAGTAAAATAAGTCACAGGAATGTAGGGTAGAGCATAAGGCCCAAGGCAATAATAAAGCAAATTTGAAAAGTTTTGCTAAAAACATAAAAAGACAACGCTTTGTACTGCATACAAATGCCAAATGCACACCTGAAATTATTATAATGTTGTATGTCAGTTATAAATAAAATTTGAAAAAAGTTCACATTGTTTTTAACTTGCATAGAAATGAACCCACTCTATGGTCCAGGCGAAGTCATTTCAAGCTTGCAGCAGGAAGACAGTTGTGGGAATAGGAGGCGAGGTGCGGGCGTAGCACAAGCCAACCAGTTGCATACCTGGCACCTGGGAGGATTCCTTCAAGTCCAGGATATCCCCTATGTAGAGTTTTGCAAAGGCCAGAAATACAGGATCCAAACCCCACAAAATGGAAGGAGTCTCGTCTTCACACAGCCTGGATTCAGAATGCATCAGGAGGCTGAGTTGTAGCTTCCAGCCAAGCTTAGGTGGCTTTACGGACCCGAGGATCTAGTTGATAGACACAAACATCAGGATGCGAAGCATTTATAAAGGAATAAATCGGCATCAACCCAAGCTGGTCCTGACTGTGCATCCAGAACTCTGGGAGAGTCCAAGTCTGTCAAACCCCGGGGCTTGAGGAAGAGGCATGTGAGGACCCGCGAGTTTCATATGGCAAATCTCCACACTCCCGCGAGTTTTTCCTTCCCCCAAAATATCAACTTCAAAACGGATGAACACCTGCCTTCACTTTTGGAAGATGTTCATAAAAGCGTACCCTGCAAATGCTTTAATGGGGTCCTGGGACCAAGGACCATAAACGTTTTGGAGCAGCACGGTGCTACCGGTCCCCCTTGCCCCTGCACCTTCCGGTTTGCAGAAGGAGAACGGGAACGGAGGGAAACGGAAACAAAACCAGACTCGCTCGTAGCCCCTCCCGCCGCGCCCGCGCCTCCGGCCGGCTTCTTCCCAGGGCGCTCAGGCAGTACCCGTCCTTCCGGCTGACGCTAAGATTCCGGCGGGAAGCAACGTCGGCCGCAGCGCAGCACGAGCTCACCAGTCCCCGCCTGGGTTTTTTCTTCGCTCCGCCTCCGCTCCACCCCGTTCTCGACCACGCCCTCTCGCGCGCCCGACCACGCCCTAAGCAGCGAGTCTCCGCCCACTGCACACGAAGCCCCGCCCCAGTCTGCACCCCGCCTCGGCTCGCCTCCTGCGGTCTTTCAGGTGGCTGGCTGCTGGGCTGCGTGGCGGCTGTCTGGGTAAAATCCCAGATTTGTCTATAACTCGGGACTGTGCGGACCTCCGCTGGTGCGCAGATCCCAAATCCCCAAGATCTGGGAGAGCTCCTTGAAATAAATTTCGGCTGCCCAAGTTACCCTTTTATCCCTTTTCCCTCCCTTTTCTTTTCTTTTCCTTTTTTTAAAAGATTTATTTATTTGTGCATACAGAACTGGGGTACAGGCCAGAGGTGCAGGGGCGTTGAGAGGATTCATCAGAAACAGAGTGGGGTGCAGAACAGACAGATCGACGAAGTACACTGCTGAGGGGAGCAGCGGGCGGGTCAGGAGAGGTCTGCCAGACCTTGTGGCTCACCCCGGGCAGTCGCGGATCAAACTCAAGCGGAAGTGGCTTTACCTTCTTAGTGCTGTGATTCAATCTTCCCTCCCTTTTCAACACCCCACCGAGATGGTCGGGAGCCATAGTCCCTGAGCTAGGACTACCAAGGTGAGGACTTTCCAAGATGATGATTATTATTTTGGTTCCTGATATTTGAAGTAAATAAATATATCAATAGAAAAAGTAGGATTATATTGTGGCATTTACTAAATGTGTATTTACGCTTGGTAATGAGTTAACACACACACTTTGTGTTCCTAGTCTCACTTGGAGATAATTCGGTATCTAAATTTGAGCCCTTAATTGAATGAGATGTCTTGGCTCTACCCAATACTAGACCTACCCCATTATGACAAATTTTGCCTCCTTCCTTTCTCTTTCAACATTCTGGAATGCCGTACACTTAAGAATTTTGAAAAGCTATCACAGCCAGCTTGCCCCCAACACCCCTGATTGAATGGGAGGAAAGATACCATAGTTCCAATCACATAAACAATTAAATAAACTACATCATGACATTACTCAAGACAGCAAGAGTTCTTCCTAATTTGCTGGGTCTCTGAGAAATCACATGAGGAATATAGGTCACTCTGGCTGGTCATTCCTGGTAGAGGCAAGTGTTAGCCAAAAACATAACTACTAAACGTTTAAGCAGAGAAGAAACTTCAAGCAGCTGGAATGGAAAATGTGTCATTTGAAAAATATAATTCAATTACATCCCTGACCACCAAAGAAGCTAAAAACCAGAGTCTTGGATCAAATGCACCATCACCCAGATGGATTGCTTTGTAGCTGGGCCTTGGAGGAAGCACATCCAGTAGGAGGAATGTATCCAGTTGACCTGTCAAATGGGGAGAGACAGGTTGGGCAACATTCTTGTTACTGTTCACATCTGCATGAGGGTGGAACCCTAAGAAAATCATGTTGGTTGTACTCAGTCTGAGGAGACTACAGGAATGACTCTTGAGGCTCTCAGGAGCAGAGTGCTAGAGACTAGAGCCCTTAGGAACTGTAGCTTACTGCCAGCCTCCGGGAGTCAGTACACCAAGGGTAGGGAGGTTGAGCAGAGCAGACTGCCTGTGAAGTCACCTTTAACAAGAAACAGAGGACTCTTAGGAGCCTAGGGGCATTCCTGTTGATTTGTGCTCAAAACTTGAAGAATTAGTTTGCAACCGAATCCCAAGATGAGATAAAGAACAGAATTTCCATGTTGCAAAAGTATTTAGTGAAGCTAAGAAGAGCATTTTGCCAGCCGTTTCCATCAGGATATAGTCCAGGTTTGCAAAGGGACTTTGCACTGTCTACAGGTTTGCAAAGGGACTTCAGAAATCGAAACCTCAAGGGCGTTCACCTTGGAATTCTACAACACTGAGAAGCAGCTATTTCAAAACCCAATAATAGGCACTTGATACTAAGAAATGGTATGTCTTCTCACTATTGAAACCTGAATTTTAGCAAATGCTTCTGGAAATGAAGGGATTGAACTGTAAACCTCCTACCTTAAAGCTCAGTCTCCCCTTTATCATCTTTGACATTTTGCAGTTAGAATGGAGTTTGCCCATTTATTTTTCTGCTTGAGGTTTATAATAATGATCACTAGCAATGTTCTAGCCCTGGGGGCTGTCTTCAATCATTCAGCATACTTTGAGCTCTCTCTATTTGCTATATGGGAGCACTAAGAATTTTTATTTTATTGAAGCAAAAAAGTGATACAAGTAATAAACTAAATAACAAATACAGAATGTATGACGGGTATGTATGTCTGACAGAATGCATGCACCTGTGTGTTACAGGAGGTAAATGGTGTGTGTTAGTTACATAATATAATATATGTTACCAGTGGAACAAGGTTAAGTATTCATATGTGTGTGTATGTGTATATATACATATATACACATAAGCTAATATGTGTATATACATATATGGATATGTGTGTATACTATATATGTGGGTATATACACACACATATATAAGCTATTATTATTCACTATGGAGATGGGATTTAAGATGGGGTTGAAACTTAATGGAGAAACCATTTATTCACATATCAACACAACCCAAAGCCCTTACCAACACGGTACTGGACACTGGAGTTGAGGAAGTAAGGCAGATCAGATAAGGCCCTCTTGTAGCTTCCATTCTGCTGGTGGGGGGAGAGGAAGGGCAATAAACAAAACAGACTTTTCAGAGTTTTGAAGGAAACAAAGTGTGATATCAATGCTCATAACTGAGTATGGGGTCTGCTTTATGTAGATGTACTTTCATCAGATCAGATGAAGTTGCATTAGGGTTGAGAACTGAACAATGAGAAGGAGCCAGTCATGAAAAGTGCTAAGGAAAGAACATCCCAGATAGCAGAGGCAGGCAACATCTGGAGACAGGAGAGTACTTCTATATTGGAAGCAAGCCAACATAGCAGCCTGTCTGGAGAGGGCAGCTGTGGTAGAAATAGGCTGAAGGTTCGTTTTAGCTGGGTTCTCAGGGTTTGAATTCATCACTTTGTTTATTCACTGTAAGTAATAGGGCATTGCTAGTTATTGGCCAGAGAAATGATGTGATGAATTAAAAAAAAAAACTACAGGCATATCTGCCATATCTATTATACTATGGCATGAAATTAAAAAATTATGTAAAAAGCCTTTTCTACCCAATTCATTGAGTCTAATCTAAAAACTGCCTTAGACACATTCAACAACTGATGCTAAAGAAACTAGAGTAAAAAAAATATTGCTAGACCTAATACAATGGGTTTCCGCTGTCCTCTTTTCCTGCTTCCTCAACAGCCTTACACAATCCCCTATGATGTCACCCTCCTCCTCCCTCTGACTCCTTCTGGGCAATACACATGTTTTCATCCTTCAAGAGTCACCCAACTTTAAGAAAACATCCTCCCTGAGGAACTTAGTCTCTCTAAATAATGTCTTTTCATGCTTTTTCTCTCCTTCCAAAGCTAAATTTCTCCCAAGTCATACGCATTCCCTCTCTACATGTTCTCTAGGTCAACCTGCCCTCATTTGGGGTAACTTATTCTACCCTAGCAACTGATTCTATCCCTTCCCACCACTCCGCTGAAACTTCTCTCTTAAAGCTAACAATTACCTTCAAATTTTCAGGTGCAATGAATCCCTTCTTCATCATTTTTCATCTCCACCCCACCTGAGTTAATCACATTCTCTTCCTGCCCCTATTTGACTTTCTGTATATTTCCTTTTGGTTACTCTCTGTTTCTTCCTTCTCAATGTCTTTTTCTCTGTTAATCTTTTAAGTACTAATGTCCCCTACAGATTAATATCCTGCCCACTCCCTTCTTAGGTTATGTACTCTCTCTGAGTAGCCTCACTTAAACCTATGACTTTAATTGAGCCAATATTCTAGCAACTCGCAAGTCTTCACATGTAATCCCAAACTCTCTCCTAAGCTCCTCATCTGAATTTCCAGCTGGACTCTCCAAGGTACCTCAAACTAAACCTCTTCCATAGTGCTGCCCCCTTTTCCCTGTCAAGTGAATGTTACCATCATCCCCTTATGTCAGAAAACTGAAAGATTTCATGGGCACCTCCCTCTCTTATCCTTAAAGGCAATTAATCATGAAGACATTTCAGCTCAGCTTCCTAAAAATGCTTTCTTAATTTAATCTCTACTCTGAGCTCTTGTTATCATAACCCAGTTCAAGCTTTCATCATGTATTGCCTGCATTGCTGCCAACACATCAGCTGATTTTCTATTTCTTTATGAAATATCCCTCTTTGTCCCTAGTAACATTTCTTGTTTTTAAGTCTATTTTGTCTAATCTTAACACAATTACTCCAGCTCTCTTGTTACTGTTTGAGTGTTATCTCTTTTTCAACCTTTTACTTTCAACATATTTGTCTTTGAACCTAAAACACACCTCCTGTAAATGGCATATAGCTGGGTTCTGCCTTTAAATCTGGTCTGACAGCCTCTGCATTTTGATTGGAATTTTTAGACCACTTACTTTTAATGTAATTATCAATATGTTGCATTTATATTTGCCATTTTTCTTTGTATTTCTGTGTCAACTCTTTCATTATTCAGCTATGTGATTCTTATATAAAATAGGTTCAGTATAACTTTGAGAGTAATTACTAATTTTGAAAGAATTTTGTTCATTTTTAGGATTATAATCTAAGTACTGCAACATTCATCTTAATTGATAACAGATTAATACTAATTTAGCTCCAGAAAAATACAGAAATTTTGCTTTAGTGTATTTCTGTTCCTGTATTCCTTCTACTTTCTTTGTGCTATTATTTTCATACATGCTACATCTATATACACTATAAACCCAATAATGCAATGTTATAATTATTGTTTTATACAAATTGTGGGACTTTTAAGGAAGACAATGAGAAAAAAGATAACTATAGTCTTTTTTGGATAACTATACCATTAATTATCATCTCTGATACTCTTCATTTCTTGCTGTAGGTATAGGTGCTTTGCATTGAATGAGTCCCTTGGACTATTTGATACTCATGGTCTACTCTTTCTTGACAGAACATTCATTGTCTAAAGTAGGACCTGGATTTGAGGGAGAGAGCTAGGGAGAATGAGAACATCCCCAAGACAGAATGCTACAGATTCCCAGTGTTTTTACCTGAAGTAAAAACAGCTGTTTTTTAAACATAAATTCTTTTCAGATTGTTATGTGCCTTAGATCTAATCAAAGATGAAATTGTTGTTTTGCTCAATTTTGTTCTGTTTTGTGTTTGCATTTTGGGAAGATGATTTGCTGATTTTCTCAATCAGATATGGCAATTAGTCTCTGATAGCAGGACTTTAGTTAACAGTAGGTTCTTTGGGTCAGGATGAAGTTGGCTTAAGATATAAGGGATGAAAGATTAATCACAGATTGAGGTCAAAATTTTCTAGTTGGAGGGAAGAGTTACTCACAGCCCATTTTGAATGGAATGTGAAGATTTTTAAGTCAGCAGAAGCATGGTCTGAACTAGGTTACAATTCATTGGAATATTCTTTGGCATGAAAAGAATTAGGAATGACATTGAGAGATGGATGAGGTTGAGACATCCTCAGTACCTTGTGTTTACATCATTTAACTTCCCTTCCCTGCACAAATGGTGACTTCACCAAAGGGGGTGCAGAGATGAGGATGAATACCTTTGCAAAGATGAAAAACAGCAGAGGCAGTGGGCTGGATTTCATCCCAAAAAGGAGAGAATAACTTTCTTAGAAGGGAAACTTGTGTCCCAGGAGCTTGTATTGAGTTAATGACAAAGAATATTGCATTTTGTATCTTAAAAGTTTGTATCTTGAGGCCCTCCCTGGTGGCGCAGTGGGTTAAAGCACTGAATTGAGAAGCTGAAGCCACTTCTGCATGAGTTCGATTCCCACCTGCCCCAGAGGTGACCACATGGCGTGGCAGACCTCTCCTGACCCGCCCGCTGCTCCCCTCAGCAGTGTACTTTGTCGATCTGCGTGTTCTGCTCTCCATTCTGTCTCTGGTGAATCCTCTCTCTGGTCTGTATCCCAGTTCTGTATGAATAAATAAATAAATTTTTTTTAAAAAAGTTTATAACTTTGATCAAATAAATCTTATAACTTTTTAGTTATAAAAGCTGTTTTAAAATTACTATGCCTTGAATCTTAAAAGTGTCATGTTGAATAAAAGAAGCCAAACATATCGTATGATGGCACCAATAAAAATATTAAACCAGAGACAATGTTCCATGGTTTTAGAAGTCAGGATGAACCTTTGGTTGGGGGAGATGAGCTTTTGTATGGGAGACTGAAGAGATTTCTGAGGATAGTGGTCATTTAATATTTCTTGATTGGTGTCTGTATTATTATACTTTAAATTTTTTTTAAGTTTTCATGCTCAATATTTAAATTAGTTGCATTTAAAGATGAGAGGAACTAAAAAAATGAAAGCACTAAATGTATAAGACCCCACATTTTGTGCCATTACTTACATGAGAACATGGACCTTTTTAAATGTCAATGAATTCAAGAGATGAGATACAGCATCATCCTGCATTTTTCCTAATCACTTGACATGTGTCTGTAGGATTAAGGAAATAAGGCATTTTATAAACATTATCATAAACCTGGCCTGAATATCATAAAACTGAAGAGAATTTCATTTCTCTTACCTATTTATAATTCTCCCCAGGGCTACTTACAATCAGGGAAATATTGAGCTCCCCTATGATGTCAAAGACAGCATATTAGAGAGGTTAATTAACAAGTCACCCAGGGAAGACTGAACAACCGTTGTGTTGAAACGTTCAAGAGATAATCTGTTCTGATGATGTAATTTGCAGGAGTGTTTGATGTATATTAGCCTGATGGATGGGAGCTGCTGTGGCCCTGATGCTTAAAGTGTGAAGTACTGGGGGCGGGGATGGAGGGTGGGGGGAGTTTTCAAATAGTGGGGGACTGTCACCCAGCCAAGTGAACACAACCTGGTAATGCTGGTTGCCACACTGCAAAGTCTGCTCATCTCTTCCTTATTTATACAGCTCTGACAAGGGCTGCACCAGCTGAACACTGGCTTGCTTCACCCAAGACCTCTCCAGTCAACACTGGCACTCCCTGCCCAGACTCCAGTGGAATCACAGTCAGCATTCACACTTTAGTGCCCACTTCTATCTAGCCATTTTGTGTTTATAATGTTGATCCAACTTGACAATATAAGGGCATATTTTTTTCTGTTCATGATGGTGGGTACAAAAACTAAATAAAAAAATAAATGGGACAAAATATTGATAATTGTCAAAACAGGGATGGTTACACTGAATTTATTCCACAATTTGTTCTACGTTTGTGTGGTTGATGATGTAGGGTTGGCAGATTTATCAAATAAAAATGTAGGATGCCTATTAAATTTGCATTTCAGGTAAACAATAAATAATGTCTTACTAATACTTTTTGTTTTATCTTAATATTGTTTATCATACCATTATATTTAATCACATAATTTATAACCATATTCATGTAAACTTCTTTATTGTACACTATATTGATCTTGTATGATTTTTATATTATTATTATATGTTTTTATGATACAAATTGATATTAAAATGTTAATGTTTATCTGGAATACAAATTTAACTGGATGTCCTGTATTTCATCTGGCAACCTGACTTACTAGAATCTTAAAAACTTAAATGGTGATTATCAATGGGTGAAAAGAAAGTGGGTGGTAGAAATAGTATTGTATCTCTGAGAGTGTGAGCTGGTGCGACTTGCATTGGAATCTGCTATGAAACCTGTTTTAAGGCACCTCCCATGGGGCCTAACCTCAAAGGTGCCAAATTAGTATTTCTACTGGGGGGGGAGGCTCTTCATTTCCAATGAGATCCCCAGGTAATTCTAGTGCTGTTGCTAGCTGACCAGATGTCTTAATATAGTTCTACTTTTTTCTGATATGATTTTTTATTTTCTTGTAGTGGACACATTTGAACAACTTCTTTTTTTGGTAAAGACTTACTTTATTTATTACATACAAAAACTGGGATGCGGGCCAGAGGTGTGGGGGATAAGAAGGTTCATAAGAGACAGAGTAGAGAGCAGAAGAGGCTAATCTACTGAAATATTGCTGAGGGGAGCAGCAGGGGAGACAGGTGAGGTCTCCTGCACCATGCAGGTCACCTTCCTCGCTGGGGATCAAGCACCCAGCTAATGGCTGCTTATAGCTTCATAGTGCTGAGACTTAACCCCTTGAACCACAAGGGAGGCCCACATTTGAGCAACTTCTACTTTGCTTTTATATAAGGGACCTGACTTAAGAGGTGCTAATACCCCTGCTCCATGACTTAGTCATTGAAGATTACAAGTCAAAATTCTCCCAGATAGCCTGGCAGCTTTTTGTAGTTAAGATATTCCTTGAATACTCTTGCAGTGCCCTAGCATCCTAGCCATTAATGTATACTCTGCTAATATATATTTATTATTATCAATAAATCTGTATTTGGAAAATGTACAGCTCTCTCCTTTTAATATTGTAAGGGTAGGGCTTCTAAGGCAAACACCTTGTTTTACTTTGAATGTTTCCAGTTTTAGCACAGTATTTCCATGTCCTGGGTAGTCTCTCAGTTCTAGATGACATGAAATGCTGCCCAGATCCCAGGTTCAGTATTAAAGTATTTTTTTCACCAGCTGCTAGTTGTGTCAACTTATGAGCAAGAACCTCCCCAGATAAATGCATCACTCAAAACTAAGCCCATCTCCAAAACCAGTTACCCATTGGTGCAGCTCTATCTTCAACTCATGAGCTGGTTGGCCATCAAACTCCAGCAATAACTGTGGGGTTGAAACCTGTTACATGTCCAATTCAACGTCACCCTCTACCCAATCCCATTTCCCTGGTTCTCTCACAATGGCAGCTCCTGAAAGCACTCCTTAATATTCTCTTAGAGACAGATCTCAAAATTGTGTCTGGAAGAGACTAGCCCCAATAGTTGGTAAGAAAGTGGGATCATGGCCGGAAGCAGATTCTCAAATAAGACTTTGGAGCTAGGTTACCTCCCGGTTGCCTAGGTTACCTCCCGGTTGCCTGGAAGTGAGAAAGACTCACCAGAGGCAGGTAGAGTGCCTGAGGAGGGAGTAGTACAGTTGTAAACCTTTCACCAGGACAGGGAATGGGGTGCTGGAGGAAAGGAAATTGCAGGAGGGAGCAACATCCTGGCCACTCAGGGGTTGGGGAAGTAGAGATTTAAGGAACAATGCATTGGGATAATTGGTACAGGCTTCTAGTAATGCAACGGAGAAAGACAAGAAAGGTTAAGGGGGATTAAGCACCAATTTAAGAGGCTAGATCTCTTGAGGTGAAAGTTCAAAACTTAAATTACATGGTAGCAGAGCTCCAGTGAAGGTGAAATTCTCACCCTGGTGAGTTGACTATGACAGTCATGACCTTTATTGGTAAAGAATGAGATACTGGAAAAGGACAGATGGGTTGATGTCCTTGTAAACCTTGACTTCCCAGATTTCCTCTGGGCTCCCCAAGGGGCTTGCTTTTCCAGTTAATTGTTAGCAATCATTGTTACATTGTTAACATTCATAGGGCATTTTCTTATTTTTGAGGTAAAATCACTTTACAACACTTTCATGTGATTTAGAGGTATAAATTCACACCTTTTCAAATGTTTGTTACTACACCACACCCACCACCAAAAGAACACTTCCAATCCTCAAAGGACCTTAATCCACTCTTATCAAGCCCACACTCCAATAATGAGGGTTAAGCCACAACATAAATGATGGCTCTGCTGAGGGAGAAGAGAGACTGCCTCAGGAAAGCTGTATTGGTACAAGTTGGCAGAGTTTATAGAGACCCAAGTATGCATGGCCAAGGGGGAGAACAGAAAGGTGTGTGAGCAAGTACGTCGAAGGTCTTGGAAGACACTTGTGCTTCAGAGACATACCATCCAACCATTCAGGGTCTGCTACATCAGTGAACTATTTTGGGATATAAAGATTGGGCTAGCCTGGGATGAGACCTCCAAAATAAAAGGCAGACTGTTGCAATTCAAGCCACTATTAAGAAGGAAGCGTATGCCCAGCAGGCTCTAGGTCTCTGTAGGCAGCATTGTCACAGAAATGTTGCTTCAGCCCTTTTGCTAATGAGATCTCTGACTTTAGGGGTTTGAAGCACAAACCAGGATGTGGTCACGGCAGCCCTGCCACTTGGGTCTTGGTAGCCACCGACAGGACATTTGAGGTTATTTGCATCACCATGTGAACCTCCCTCCCCCTATGACTCCCCTAAAGGCTGCTGTAAAGAGGTGCTTCCCATGTGGGAGTCACTTGAGAGGCAGTGGAGATTCGCATGCTACAAAAGCAGACAAAAGCAGAGATACTACTAGGAAGCATAAAACCAGGGCAACAGAAAGAACTTGTCCTGGAAATTTTCAGGAAAAAGCAGAGAAATTGAGCCAAAGGGGTGAGGCAAGGAGACTTCCCCACTGACAAGTGGATTCATCATTGAGCAAATTAACAATGGAAATGAGCTGCTGAAATAGAAAATAAGCTATCCAGGGCAACAAGATAGTAACATTTCACACAATTGTTCTCAAACAATTTGTATAGAACATATAAAGTTATGATTGGAGCTTTAACTTACACTTCCTGACTAGCCCAGAATGGGGATAAAATGGGATCTATACGCAAAGCAAGTGTGTGCTTTTCTGGCTCTCCTCCCAGACACCAGGTGGCATCCCCATTTCCCTCCTCTGGCTTTGCTCCAACTCCCCGGGATTCTGTCTGTCTCAGGCAACCCAATGCCAGGAGTGAGAGAGCATGATTTCTGCTAATGCTCACAGGGTGCTTTTCACTGACTGCAGGCTGGGAAGCCACTGCAAGGCTGCCAGTGGCCATGTTGCCACTACAGCTGCCCCCTGAGTCCAGCCAAGCCACCTTCATGGCCTTTACTTCCCTCCATCACAGCCTTCCTCTAGGACAGGAGTCCAGATGGGCAGCAACATGGGACACCCAACCTGGATACCACATTAGTAATTTGATATTGAGAAGGATCATTCAAACATTTCTGGGAGCGGAGGTTACAGGTACAACCAATTTTGAAATATAGCTACTTACAGTTGATCAAAGAACACTGTCTTTATTGTGTAAAGAATATGTGGTTTACATACAAAATGGAATACTATTCAGCTATATTGAAAGATGAAATTTGCCATTTGCAACAAAAGGGAAGGAACTTGAGCGGGTTGTATGAAGTTAGTCTGAAGAATAAAGACAAATATTAGATGATTTTTACATATATGAGTAACACAAGGAAAAGAAGCAAGTGAATTTATAAAGCAAAATAAAAATAAATGAATGGATGTTGATAACTGAACTGAAGCTACCAGCGGCGAAGAGGGCGGAAGAAAGAGCCAAGGGGGTATTCACCACCGGAGGTTATTTTGTTGTTGCTTATTTTTTGTTTTGTCCTTCAGAAACAGTTACTTTTTATTCACTTTAATTTTGAAAAGTTTCTTTCCCTTAAAGTAACAAATGTGCAAAGTTCACAGAAAAAAATCTTATGGCTGTTACATGTAGGACAACCTCATTCTAAAAGAAATCCAAAATCCAAATTAGACTTACCCAACAATCTTTACACTTCTCAAGTTCTCAAAGCTCAAAGTATCTGATGAAGTGGGAGAGGAGGTGGGAAAGCGGGAACTCCAATATAACACGGGAAGAAATATCCTCTCGAGCTATGGCAATAGCTATGAAAATTAAAATGCACATGACTTCAGGTTCTGCATTTTACTCATAGGAATTTTTTCTATAGAGGAACTTACATATGTGTGCAATAAGGTATATAAAGATCACTTTTGCAACACTGTAATGGCTTACAATTAGAAAAATATAAATGTCCATTAATGAAGGACATATTAATTAGATTAATTAAATTAAATCAATTTACATTGTATATGCCATTAAAAATACTATATAATAAGATCTTCCAGATATATCCAGTGAAGAATGCCAGGTGGAGGGCCATGCATATATCATCTATTAGGATCCTTTAGATAAACATAAACAACAGGATGGCTGGCTGGCTAGATATGAGTAGGAGAAAATTACAGCAATTGGCTCATGGGATTACTGTGGCTAAGTAGCCCCAAGTAAGCCGAAGAACCAGGAAAGCCAGTAGTGGGATTCAGTCTGAGCCCAAAGGCCTATAATCATTGAAGCTGGTGGTGAAAGTCCAAGTACAAAGTCTGGAGAATCAGGAGGTTGGTGGTGTAAATCTCAGTCCAAGCCTGTGAACCAGAAGCCCCGATACCCAAAGGCAGGAGCGGAGGGATGTCCCAGGTCATGCAGAGTGAGACAATGCCCCTACTGCCTTTTGGTTCTGCTTAGGTCATCAGAGGATTGGACAATGCTCAGTGGGCCAGGCCCTTGCTCGGTCTGCTAATTCAAGGGCTGATCTCTCCTAGAAACACCCTCACAGGCACACCCAGAAATAATGACATAAAATTAGCCATCATAGTATCATTTCATTTATTTATAAAATATTTGCTTACACATGCAAAAGTTATCTCTTGAGTGATCCTCAAGAAATTTTTAATGGTGGTTGATTTTGGCAAGTCCAGGTAGACAGTTGGATGCCAGGGAAGAAGATCTTCTTTTCATTGTATACAGTTTGTCCTTGTGAACTTTGTATTATGTACATGCAAAACATGATGTAATAAATTAAATGTAAATTTTAAAAGCTTGAGTAGTACCAGGTAACTAGAGACAGTAGTTGAGGATAAAGGTCATAGAACTTTGGAGTCAGCATCAACCTGGTTACAAGAAAAGGAGAAGGAGGAGATATAGATGAATATGGGTGTTCTGTAAAACTACATGGGAGAGCAATCTAAGTGTACAATGGGAATATTTATATTGAGGGACTGGTATGAGAATCATCTCCAACCTTCTGTCTCTATCTACATATTTATCAATCCTTTATAAATTTAGCCGACAAAAGATAACTCAACTAACTGGAATTCCTTCTGCCACTTCTCTAGTCAGTCACCACCAGTCATTACCCCAGACTGGCATTCCCGGTTCCCTAGTTCCATCATTCTAAATTAGATCTCCAGTGGCCTCTATTCTTTTCACAGCATCTTTTACTTTTCTCTATAACTTTTTCTTTGTAGCTCTCATCTATATAGCAGACAATTTATTGTTCAATGTCTACTGCTGCAATTGGACTATAAGTTCTAGCAGGTCAGAGACCACATGTGTTTTGTTAATCACTATATTTACAACTCAAAACTGTGTGAATAGATGTAGGAAGCAGATTATGGAATTTATTAGAGAAATATTGCTCTGAATATAATGGGAATATTTTAAAACTATATTGAGGGGGTAGGAAGGAAAAACTATGTTGAGGAGAACAAAGGGTTAAGCATCAGAAATAAGTGTATGATGGTCATGGAGGGTGATCTAGAAAATAATGCTAAGTTTCTTTAGTTTCTGATCCCCATAAGTGTGCTATCAGCAAGTTACCAGCCTCGATGCTCCAGCCAGGCAAAGCATTTCAATACTAATGAATTGAACAATTCTCCTTTCCATTGTTTCTCTCTATTCCACTTTTGTGTAGAAGAATGAGGAGCGTACTTGAAGACAGATCAAAGAAGACTGCACTATTGTTTCAGCAGCACCTCCCTAGCAAGCCTGTGCAGGCTGAGTATAACTTGGGTGGAGTCCACAGCAAAGTTTAGTTCAGGAATTTCCTGAAATAACCCAGCAGCTTTCTCAAGTGAAGATTGCATTGACCTCATGCCCTGCTAGTACACAATTTTGCGTGAATTAAGACCATCATAAATTAGCTCTCAGTGATTGTGTTACCAGATTATAAGGACAAGGAACATTTTGTACAAATTTTCCCTCATGTTTCATTGTAAAATTATAATATATTGTGATAATTTATGTACCTGTCTCTTATCCCTTTGCACTGTGCCCCCTAAAAGGCAGTAATATAATCATAACTCTCTCTCTCTCTCTCTCTATATATATATATATGCTACATGAATAAATATATATATGTCTTCTCTCTCTCTCTTTCTCTTTCTCTCTCTCTCTCTCTATATATATATATTCTCTCTCTCTCTCTCTCTCTCTCTCTCTCTATATATATATACCTCCTACATGAATCCAGCACCTGGATTTGACTCTCAATGAAGGAGAATTTATTAGAGACAGTTCCAGTGAAGTTCATTATTACTGGTGGTGGAACTTTGGACAGATCATTTGGTCTCTTTTTATTTACCCTACCCTGTAGAATTTAGGAAACATTTAAATGTACAAAAAAAAAAAAAAGGAAAGAATAATGTAATCAACACTGATCACCAGTTCTATAAAATTTTAATTTTACCAGATAGGATCAAGAGAATACCTTGTGTTCATCAAATCCTATTTCATTTTCCTTTCCCCAGTTATACAAAAAGACTGTCTCCCAGTCTCCTTTGATATGATGAGACTAAGTTCTGCCAATGGAGTTTGTGTGTTACTTCCAAGGTAAGCACAGAAAAATGAGAGGACTTTGTGTATTTTCTTCTCTTGCTGCAGAAACAATAGAAGAGACATGTTTTTAAATGGTGGTATCAGACGATGCTGAGGCTTCCAATCTCCCTGAATACTATGGATTTTGTTAGCCTTTAAGACTTTTCTGTCAGCTTGATGGTGTGTAATTGTTTTAATTTGTATCTTACTGATTCTGAGCATAGCCTTTGCCCATATTAGTGGTAGAGCTTGTTATCCAAGTGTTTTGTAGGAATATTTTGTATATTTTGGAGACTGATCTTTTATCTGTTAGATTCACTGCAAATGCTTTCTCACATCTGTAGCTTATCTCTTTTTTCACATTTCCTACATTTTATTTATTTTATGAATACTTTTTTTACATTACTTTTCATTTTGTACATTTTTTCATCTCTTGTAATCCCCATGGACTGGAAAAGATCATGCTTAGTGAAATAAGCCAGAAAGAGAAAAATAGCGATGGTTTCACTCATAGCAGGAGCGTAAGGGATCAGGCAAAAAAAAAAAAATATATATATATATATAGTAATTGTAATAAAGTAAAAAAGAACATCAACTAATCACTGTAGTTTATCTTTTTTTTTTACATTGTTTAAAGTATCTCTGCTTATAGAAGTTTAGATTTATCAATCTTGTCCTTTTGCTTTGTGTAACAATTCCTTCCTATCTCAATGTCATAAAGATATCTTCCTATGACCCCTTTAGAAGGTTTTAAGGACTTATTTTTTCAAGTTCTTTAATCTACCTGTAATAGTGTATAAGTGTGTGGCATGGGAGGATGTATATGGTATTAAGTAAAAATATTTTTTCATAACAACAGCCAGTTTCCCAAGGTCATTTATTGACAAGCCCATATTTTCCTTTGATAGTGAAACTGCCATGTAACAAATTTTCATTTATGCAGGGTTCTGTTTATAGGCCCTTTGATCTGTTTCATTGGTTTATGTGTCTGTCTCTGGGTCCAGACCATACTGTTTAACTCCTATAGTTTTATAAACCTTGATGTCTGGTACTTTGAGTATCCCTTATCATTACTGTCTTATTTATGTTGACCCTTTGTATTTCCATATGAACCTCATGATGAGTTTTTCAAATTTCACAAATAAGTAAACTGGGGTTTGTATAAAATTGCATTCTGTTGTTGTGGTTGAGAATGAGGTTTATTTGTTTTTTACTATTACATTTTCTGGTTAATACTAATACTGTATAGAAACATTGTCAATTTTAACATGTTTTGTACCCAGAAATTTTCTTCATATTAATGTGCCTGTGGACACTTCGGAATTTACAGACAATCTGTATTACTATCTGTAAATAAGAACAGCTTTTATTCTTCATTTCCATTTTTTGTACAGCTCCTGTACAATAGAGGATGAAAGTGACAATCTTATTTTAGATTTTAATAAACATACCTCCAAAGGACCACATTAATTGTTGTTTGCTCTGTTTTTCCCCCTCTGTCTTTTGATGCATATACTTAAGGACATATACTCAACTTTTTCATGTCTCACTCTTTCATTTGTGTTATGTAGATATCACCACCAATTTCACCTATTTTACTAGGTCATCGTGAGAATTAAGTGAGGTGTCTTCTAGAAAAGATCTTTGGAAATAATGAAATAATGTAACAAATGAAAATTTGTTACATGGCAGTTTCACTATCAAAGGAAAATATGGGCTTGTCAATAAATGAAACTTTGTTGTTGTTATGAAAAAATATTTTTACTTAATACCATACACATCCTCATATACCACACACATATACACTATTACAGGTAGATTAAAGACTTGAAAAAATTCAATTGTTGGTGTGTGTGTATATGTGCATGAGTGTGTATGTTGTGTGTGTATTTACTGTGTCCTCAATATCTGGAACAAAGCTGGTGTTCAATAAATATGTACTGAGTGACTGTGAACATCAAACAGATGTTTCGCAAAAAGTAGTATTTTCTTGCATCTCAGCATGGATGACAGCAATGGGCATGTATGTTGCATGCTTGTATTGCTCACCAATAGCAGAAGTCAGTAAGTCATCTCAGAACTTACATTCTGAGTTTGGCCACTGAACTGCAGAATATATTTCAATTTAGTGTTTTAGTCAGTCACTTCTAATCTGTTGTCATTGGTGTCCTTATTTATAATCAAACCAAAGCAATCCATTTCTATTTCATTGGGCATGTGATGCTGTTATAAAAATGCAATTTAGGAATCAAGGGTTTCCTATTTTGAAAGATAAACAGATATTGAAGCATATAGAAAACCCATTCTGTTGAATTGTTTATTCTTATATATTTCTTCAAAAGTTGAAAGCACATTATCTATAAAATAAACAGTAACATCAGGTCTATACCGTTTTCCTTCTTCATTAATAAAGTGCTTTGTTCATAAGTTTATTATATTGTTAGCTGGAAATGAGAGCCATGAGCAAAATTTTAATAACCGGGTTAAAGGGCTTTTTAAAACAATTTCTAGTTAAGTCTGCTGAATCTTCCATTTCTAATAATTGGAAATTGAGGTGAATTATGATGTCATCCTCTCATAAACAAGAACAAAAAAGTATTAAATTTACAAAGAAATCATAAAGTACACAGCTTCATGTTTTTTATATCACTTCTCATTTTACATTTGCTATTTTCACATTATTCATCTATGATTTTATGTAAAAGGGACCTTGCTGAGCTTTCTTCCCAAACATTTTCACCTATTACTCCTCTCCCCCTAACTCGCAAATTCCTGCCAAGGTTTGCCCTAAAATACACAAATCTAGAGATTAAAGATAAGGATGTAAGATGAATGTCATTGGAAGGACGCCTGCATTTACTGGTGCTAGATGATCAATGAAACTTAGTAACTGGTCTCAAACCACAAACACCTTCCTCTGGAAAGATTTTAGTCTTACTGTGGTCCTTGATCCCAGTCATTTTCCAGTCTGGCTTCTCCGAAAAATGGACGTGCTCCAATTTTGCACTCACGCTGCTGAGCTTTTAGGAAATGTGTCACAACATTTCAAAAAATTCAGATGCTATTTTCTCCATCCACCAACTTTGCCAAACTCAAGCCTTGAGGCTCTTATAAAAGATTAAAATTTCAAAGCTAGTACACTGCAGTGGAGGACAGGCATCATTATTTTGTTCTAATCTGCAACCACCTGACAGGCTCAAGAAACAATCATGGCCAGGAACCAGAATCTCAAATATTGTCAAGTCATTGTTGTTTTTCAGTTTTTATTTAACCCACTTTAAAGTATCAAGTCAGGAAATTTGTGTATTATAGTGTTATATGAAAAGGGGGCATTTGCATTAGTATTATTTGTGTGTGTTACATACTTACAGGTGTATATATAGAGGGTATTAAACAAGTTGGTTACAGTCTCTAAGTCTCCACTTTCTCTTCTGCAAAATGAAGATAATAATATCTATCTCAAAGGATTGTAGTGAGTGTTAAAGGAGATAATTCATAAAAAGTTCACACAATGTCTGGTAATGTCAAAGCACAATGTCTGGTAAGAAAGTCCACAATAATATGTTGCTGTACATTATTACTGATACTTTAAACTGTTATTTCTGATACTTTAGAGAAAAGACTGGATGGACATGTATCTAAATCCTAACAATGGTTATTTTGGGGTAGAAGGACTATAAGTGATTGTTACATTCTTTCATTTGTTTTGACAATATTTCTAATTTTTAATCCTGTGAACCTATATTATTTTTTTAAATAAGAAAAACCCAAGAGGTAATTTCCCTGCAAAAGTACACAGCTGGTTCTCACCGGAATCATGGGGGGTATAGGAAGGAATGAGAAGCTTTAATGAAATAGCTGCATGCGGTAGATGTTTCAATGAGCCCCAGTATATCCGAGCACCAACTGAAGACATGAGAGAGACCATCTTGGCCCCTCCAGCTCCATGCAGGTAGTGACATGACTACAGTGACCTTGGCTGAGTCTGAAAGAGAGGAGCCCAGGATCAAGCACTGTGAGACATCATGGAACATCCATGTTTTTAAATATTATACTTTGAGCATTTTTTTTATATGAGAACAGACATCTGAACACTGCTCTGTATGATGTCCCCAAACAGCTCTTATTCATAGAGGCTGTGGAGAGAAGAAGTTTCTTGCCACACTCATTAATTTATTGTGCAGTCAGTAAAGAGTAAAAAAATACTTCCTTTTATTTTTGTCTTGTGACCTACTTTAAGCTTACACAATTGTCTATCTATATGTTTGTCATTTGGTAGGAAAGGAATGGAGGATGTCTTCAATCAATACCCCAGGGCAAGACTTATTTTCAAAATTCCAGTGCTGGAAACTTTGAGAAACAACATCTCAGTCTGACTTTCCTTTTATATGACCCTCATTTTTGGGGATACCATGTGTGGGATAGTAGGGATCAAACATTTGTCCATTCATTTGTTAACCCATTCCTTAAATGTTTATCCAGTAATCCTACCTCTAAATTGGGTTAAAAAAACGAAGGAAAAAATGGACTTTAAAATATGGCTTTAACTCACCACAACACAAAGATAAGACATGTGGATAGTGTCAATCACCAGTGTTATCTGTGCTAAAGTTTTAAGTGACTGAATGGACAATTCATAAACGATTAGAATTTAGAGAAAGGTTTTTCAGCAAGGAAAACCAAGATTGGGTTTACAGGAAACTCACAACTTGATCTTAGTTTTAAAGACTGAATTAAGAATTTGAAGGAGGTGGAAAGGAGTATTGACAAGATAAGGTTAATTTTCAATGGGAAAGGGCAGGAAAGACACAGATACAGTGGAGAGGTATCTGGGAGACAAAGAGAACTCAAGTGAAGAGTTAATTTACTGATTCATTTATTGATCTACCAAATATTTACTGAGTGTGTGCTAGGTGTGAGACACCTGCCAGTGTCTTAAAATACAGAGACAAATCACACAAGGTCTACACCAAAAGAATAAGTAATCTATTGTGTTGGCAGCAAATAAACCATTGTAATAAGTAAGACAATAGTGTGCGGCTGATTATCAAGGAAGACAAGCCTGGAAGGTCAGACTAAGAAGAGCTTGAAATTCAGCACTTCCCCCTTTTTGGTTCAGAGGAATTTTCTCTTGATAAAACAAAAGCTTTTTTCTCATATTAAATTTGATTTGGAAACACATAAGACTTAAAGATAAAGGTGGAACCATTCTTCAAGAGGGAGGTGTCTGGCTTTCCTTCTCTCTTAGTCCCATTCCCTTGGTAGCCCCTGGGATGCCTCTATAATGCCAAGGAACACAGCATGAAAAAACATTATTGAAGAAATGTAATCCAGAGAAGGTGAGAGTACATACAATAGCACAAAGGGTCTTATCACCCCCAAAGGACTGGTTGCTGGTAATGCTGCAGTTGAGTTACCCCCATTTAGCTACTGTCATAATGAAATACATTCAACATTGACCATTGAAGCCTTTGAGTTCAAAAGAGATTACAGTGTCTAGATTTTTAAACTGGAATTTGAATACCATTTGTTAAAAAATGTCTATACAGGTTTTCATCTTTAACTTCCCAAGATTTGAATATTTTGAGTAGTCATTACACTGCCAAGTGCTTATGATTCACTTTAGCAGAAGTCACCAGGATGAGAAGAGGGTGGGAGTGTGCGCAACAATTCTGTATGATGCAGAGAGAGGAATCGAAGGGAAAATGATTTTAGATTCTGCTTTTGAAATAAAAATTGCTTAAACCAGGTGATTTGTTTACTTTTAAAATAGGAAAAAATGACCAAAAAATCTGATATGGAAATTTCTGAGTGATACATAATCCTATTTTGGGAGAATAATTGTCATAATTGCAGGTTACTTTCTTAAAATACCTGAAAAATTCCTTCCTAAAAATATAACTCCACACAAAAAAATATAACTCCACAACACAGAAAAATGTATTTATGCCACAGAACACTTACACACAAAATAAATTTATTGTTTCTATGTTAACGCATGGTAGAATTTAAGGAACTTTCCAGTAAGCCTACTGTCAAAATTAAAAATAAGGAAAAGGAATTGGCATGTAATTTGCTTTCATTAGGTTTAATGCTTTTCATTTTCATTCATTATTAAACAAAAATTTAGGACATAGGAAAAACATTAGGCTAGATGTAGTGAATTCAACAATGATCAAAAAATGATCTCTGCCCTCAAAATACTCAGCCCAGAGGATGAAACACACACATACCACACATACCCTTATACACATATTCACACACACATTCATACAACATATACATACATACATGTATATATGTTCACAGACACTTTCTTAGCATACAATACCCACATACATATGCTCACATGCATGCATGCTTGCTCACATGCATGCATGCTTATGCACATGCATGTTTTAGAACTGACAAAATGAAGATGATGGGTAGAATATGGTTTCAAGTTAAGGAGGAAAGGAGAAAGAAATAGCATTGGAAAGAATCTTATGAGATAGAAGCTCAGTGGAGCTAAGGAAATAGTTTTAGTGGAGTTCTTAAATGCTGATGAATTTAACTTAACAAGATTCAAGTTCAAATCTGCCATTATTACCTGTGAGTTAATAACCATGTTATTTAAGTCTCACTTTTTCTTATAAGGGGAGTATTACAATATTAACTTCATGGTATTTTAAATTTTAAATGAGATGCAGATAAACTTAGTGTGGATTAATGAGTAGTAAGCACTAATAACACCACTTAAACTTTTTAATGGTATTCTTATTACTACCATCAGTGAAGTTATCACTAGTTATCTGATAAGTTGTGAAAATAGCTCTTTCCTCCCCAAACTGCTAGAGAGAATTTCTTGAACTATTTTCAGGTGAGTGGAACCAAAAGATTGTACTTTTTGTATATCCATTGTGGTCAAGTTAAATTTCACATTCAAAGGTTAAAATATTTAAGGAAGCCAAGCTATGATTTATATATGATACAGACATCTAGATATTATGGTGATTACTGGGAAAATCTGAATCTGTCTAAATGACACCTCACCCAGAATGACTAAATAATTTATGTTGCTATAACTTCATGAAAAAAAAATATAAGCTACTATTAATTCTATGATAATTCCATCAGAGTATGTTAGTTTCAACCACCCCACTTATACAACCTAACATCATTTGATATCACTGATATGACAAGGCAATTCACAAAATAAGAAATAAAAGTGGACAATATGCATATGAAAAGGTCTTACATCAATAAATACAGACTTGTAAATGAGTTGTTATTTTGGGCTATCATCTTGGCAAAGATAAAAGAGATGGGATAATACCTAGATGATATTGAAGCTGTGGCAAAAGAGGAACTTGTTAGGAGTATAAATTAATACAATCTTCCCAGAAGCCAATTTGACAATACAGGTAAAACAATTTTTAATATGGCCTTTAACTCAGCAATTCCACTCTTGAATTTTATCTTAAGGAAATATAATCACACAAATACACAAAAGTTGCTTGCCTATGGGTACTCATGGCAGTATTGTTTATAATGATAAAAAACTGGAAACCACCTAAATACCTACCAGAAGAGAAATGCTTAAATAAATTATGAAACAGCTATACACTAAGACTCTATGCACCTATTAAAAATGACTACATAGATTTATTTGTACTGGCGAGGAAAGATGGCCATGATCCATAATGGATAACATTTTATATTAAAAAAGTATATGCTTGACTGTGGTACAATTTATTAACATAAAATTCACCTGTTATAAATGTATAATCCAATGGTTTTTATAAATTTATACAGTTGTGAAATCATTACTACAAACCAGCTTTAGAATTTTTTTTTTCACCCACAAAATCTCTTTATGTTCATAAGTTTAACTTTGGTTCATAGGATATTAGGTAGAGGAGAGAATTACAGATAGCTTCCTAGTTTGTTATACCTGTATATTTGAATTAATTTACTAAAAATAGATAGTAGTTTTTAAGTAAAGGTTTTTCTATTTTGATAAGAACAAAAAGAAAGAAAGAAACTGGCTTATACCCTTTGACCTAAATCTACTTCTGGTGATTTGTCTTAAGGAAATCATCAACTATGTTGAAAAGGATTTGGAAACAAAGATATTTATCAATGTTTTAATGTAAAATTGAGAATAACTGTAAATAAACTAAATATCTCATGTTGGAAAAAAGACAATTACTAATCCTATGGAATATGAAAAGTGGGGGCATGCAAACTTTCACATGCAGTGTAATTCTCTGTAAATTAATGCAGACAAAAACTCCTGTTTAGAATTCTAATAATACCCTGGCCCTCCCTGTTGGCCCAACGGGTTAAAGCCCAGCACCATAAAGCTAGCTCCAGGCGCTTCAATGTGAGTTGGAGTTCGATCCTGGCCAGGGAGGTGACCTACATGGTGCAGCAGACCTCTCCTCCTGACTCTCCCACTGCTCCCCTCAGCAGTGTACTTCCTCGCTGCCTGCTCTTCCTCTGTTGAATACTTTCATTGCTCCTGCACCTCTGGCCTGTACCCCAGTGCTGTATGTATAAATAAATAAATCTTAAAAACAAAGAATTATAATAATATCCTGCCAATGGTTACCTCTGGATGGTAGAAATATGTAGTACTTTTATTTTTATTATCATTTTTTCATATTCCATGATGAATTTGTATTAACTAGGTTTACATCTAACACCATTTGCATAATGATGCTAATTAAGGACAGATAATTATGGTATTGTTTTCACAGGTGTATGCATTTGTCAAAACATAAGTGTGTATTTTAAATATGCACAACTTACTGTACATCAATTATACCTCACTACAAATAAAAAATAGGGGAATCCTGAAAAATAAAACCATCACAACCCTCTTGCTGGAAGAGGGTTTTTTAAAATACCATTTTGGGACTGAAAGGCAAAAGTTGGGGAGGGGTATGTGGACATTAGCAACATGGCCTCTGCTCCAGATACCTCCATCCATCTGCCTTCCTATTATATATCAGGAATGTTGCCAGGTATTTGGACTCCACGATGAGCAACTAGCCAATGCCCTAAAAGAGCGCCCTTCTGGTGGAGGAGGGGAAGGCAGGTCGCCATCTGACAGATGCCAGTCAACACCCTGTCACCCTGCCCTCCCCGCCCCACCCCACAGGCTCCCATTAGTGATGTTTAAGGGGCTGAAGGCAGTTGGGGAAGTCAAGACCTAGTAAGTAGCTCAGATGCTGTCAGGAAAGGCGGCACCAGGATTCTGACGGTGGAAGTGGCTTTCTGGCACTTCTGTGGCCAGACCCACTAGAGAGTGTCACAGTTATCACTTGGAGAAGGGGCTTAAGCAAGTTTCTTATCTATGTCTATCTGACCAGCACACTTAACACCAGGAACTGAGTGTCTGCCGGTTCATGTGCAGGCATAAGGCTCACATCGTTGCCGTTTACTTCCAGCCACAACATCCCAGGGACTATCAGGATCTTCATTTCACAATGAAGAAATCGAGGCTCCGAGAAAGAGCAGTTACCGCTCCGGTGGCTCCCAGACTCCAGCCTCCACACATAACACCCTCTCACCGCACCCGGGACACGCTGGGGAGCAAAAGTCCAGCTTTGGGCCCGAGACCGGACCGCTCAGTGTTCATTCTTGACACATTTTTCCGAATACAGAATCGGGGCAACATTCTCTAGCACAACCAAGAGGATTTTTGAAACTGAGGCAATTTCACTAAGAGCGTGGGTAAACAATGATTTGGGGCTCGCAGGGAGGTGGGGAAACTATCGCGGGGGGAGG
>NW_004567112.1:15725478-15752155 GCF_000260355.1 Condylura cristata | reverse complement strand
GCGGCGTCGGCGTGGGCGCGCGCATCAGGCCGAGGCGGTGTGGGCTGGGGAGAGAACGAGGCGGTGGCGGCGCCCCAGAGCCGAGGGGACGCGCGGGCCTCTCGCCGCGGGAGCTGACGGCTGCGGAGGAGACTCGGGGCTGGCTGCTCGCGGCGGGAGAGCTCGGCCAGGCGACTGTCCTCCTCAGACGCCACCGGCCGCGTCCCTCGCCCGGAGTGGCCTCCGCCCCTGGAGACTCGCCTTGACGCGGGCCTAAGCCGCGGCGGTTGCGGCGTCCGGACCGCTCGGATCCGTCGGGCCGGTTGGGGACAGGCGTCCGGCTAGGTGCCGCCCCCCGAGGGCTGGCCGGGGTCCAGGCGCCCACCGCGCCGCCCACGGGCCGGACTCGGAGGGAGGGGCCCCCCGCGCAGCCCCCCCATCCCTTCGGCCGGAGCCCGAGCCGCGCCCCGCCTTCCCGGGACGGAGCGGCGGGAGCCGGGAGAGCCCGCGCCTGAGAGGAGGGAGGAGAAACTTTGCCTTTTATTGTTTTTCGTCCTTAAGTCCGAGGAACTCTGTGGGGTGGGAAAATGTCCTTCTTCAATTTCCGTAAGATCTTCAAGTTGGGAAGCGATAAGAAGAAGAAGCAGTATGAACATGTGAAGAGGGACCTGAACCCCGAGGAGTTTTGGGAAATTATAGGAGAACTGGGCGACGGAGCCTTCGGGAAAGTGTACAAGGTAAGAGGGAGAAAACGGGAAGTTGCGCCGGCGAGAGGATACAGCAGCCGGCCCGAGGGGCCAGAGGGCTGCTGGCTCGCGGGTTCCCTTCCTGCCTCTCGCCCTGCTGTGGGCCCTGTGGACGCGCACTGGGACTTTGTTGAAACCGGTTGTCTTCCAGGGAATGACTCGGTGGGGTCCGAGGTTGAGCAGAATGGGGCCTGGACGGGGCTTGAAGAGCGATGACCAAAGGGAGGCGAGGTTTTAGCATCGACTCTGTCAAGCTGCGGAGGAAAGGGGTCGTAGTCCTCAGCTAGTTTTTAAAATCGGATACTCTCTTTTTACTGGATGTATAGTTCTTTGCATTTGTGTGTCCGAAAATAGTTCCCCTTTTAGTGCCCGGGGCATGTGCTTGGTTGGATCAGAGCTAATACTTTGGAAGGGGAGCAAAATGATCGCCACTTGCAGACTGTTCGTGAGTTGGTTGCTTGACAACATACTTTAAAATGGAATGGATTTCGTGATAGAAAACTTCCAGAGGAAAACCTGCATCCGGCACTAGAGTCTAAATATAATCGCAATAAGCGTGACCTAGAAGGCAGTACAAGCGCCTCAGAAATTAGAAATACATGTATTTATACATTTTTCTTTTAGTAGAAAGCGGCTTGATGTTTCAACCTGAAGGCATTAATGTTAACTGCTTAGTTCTCAGGGAGTAGATGAATGATGTCATCGGAATATTTTCATCCTGAAGGGTGAGGATTTTCTGAAACACAATTTATGGGGAAGGATCCGCAGGGTTGCCTAGAGGTGAAAACATAAATATGTAGTTTATGCTTATGCATAAAATATGTGGTTTATGCAGGGCTTTGTAGTTTTTAAAGTATCTTCACATCATTGTGCCTGGCAAAAGTCCTGCAAGAAGGCAGGTCGGTAGTCTCAACATTTCATCCATGAGGAGGCTGAGACTCACAAATTGTTCAAAGTCACACAGGTCACAACTTAGATTTTCATGCAGGTTTTCTGACCTCATGTTTATTGTTATTGTTGACTTGAAGCATCCTTCTGTACAAGTGATGGCATTTTCCCACACGTCTGAGCACCGTTACACTACTGCCTTTGCTCCACTCAAATGCATCACAGTCTCCTGGCTTTTTCTTTACTCAGGCTAAAGAAATATCCAGTCTTCCCTGTGCTTTCTAGACACAATGTCCACACATTTACTGTAACACTTGTTACATACAGTAACCAAGCTTAGCTTTTATGTAAGTGCAGGAGTCACAGTTAGCCTACATGTTCAGGCTCACCAAATGCACTAGCACACAGTGTGTCTGTCTCTTTTTCTGTTGAAATGAAAGAATTATGCTGTTTACTTGTGGGTGCTGTTGAAGCTGTTATATGGTGTGAAAGTTTGCAAAGTACACTTTAGGGTTGTGTGGAGGGTGAATATGGGTTCAGCAAGGCTTTTAGTATAGACCTCTGGTAGAAGGGCTTTTAGTGCAGTGGGAGGATCATTCCTGGGAGTCAAGAACTGCATCCAGTGCTGGCTGTCATAAACCAGCTTGTGGTCCCGGACAGGAGCAACTAGCTATTCTGAGTTTCGGTCTTCTTAGTTGGAAAATCATAGATTTCTCTAAATGCTTAGATTATTCAACCCATTAATGTTCTGTGACTATGTGGGTGTCTAGAGAAGGCAAACATAAATCCGTACAGTACCTGGAATCCTTTAGTTATAAGGGAGCAGGTGACCCTTGTGCTATTTCCATGGTGTAAATGTTGTATTGTATAAAAAGTTTAGTGTTAAGACTACACTGGAGTCTTAAGGCTCTGGAGTTGGGCTGTATCTCAGCTCCCTCACTCACACCAGCAGCCTGTGACCTTGCACAAGTTACTTAAGTCACTCCACATCTCTTTCCTCATCTGTAAAACTTATTCCTGAGTGTGTGAGAGCTAAAGGAGATAAGTATAAGGCATATACAAAGGGCTCAGTAAATGGTCAAAATTATTGTTAAGGCATTTTGAGCTTATAAAAGCAAAATATTGGATAGAGCAGGAAAAGGGATATATGAATATAGTAAACCATTTTCTCTGGTTTCCTTGGCAATTGTGTGCACTAACTTTCTGGCTTAATTCTTTAATGACTGCAAAGAGAAATGTTACCTTTCTATAGAAGGAGTAAATTGAAAATTTCTGAAAAGAGACTCCATGTAGTTTAACACTGTAAAATTGTGTCAAGGATAATTTTTGTGGCTTTTGATTGTTTTAGTGTGATATTTGAAAAGCATAATTTCTTTGTCTTTTTCATTTCACTACTCTGTGCTTCCAAGGAATAGGCTGATTTTTTTTGGTTTGTTTGTTAAATGCTATTTTATTGCCTTTTAAAATTAAGATTGGATTATAACATGAAATGAGTTTTTAAAAAGATTTACTTATTTATGCATATGGGACTGGGGTACAGGTCAGAGGTGCAGGGGTGGTGAGAGGATTCATTAGAGACAGAGTGGGGAGCAGAACGGGGGACTGAAGAAGTACACTGCTGAGGAGCAGTGGGCGGGTCAGGAGAGGTCTGCCACACTATGTGGATTACCTCTGGGGCAGGGATCCAACTCATGCTAAAGTGGCTTTAGCTTCTCAGTGCTATGCTTTAACCCGCTGCACCACCAGGGAAGGCCTGAAATGAGTTTTTTTTTTGAAGAAAATTTAGATTTATGTGACCTGTTTTGCCTCTTTTACCTAAAATATTTTGTTTTCCAAAACTCCCTAGAAATTTTAGATTTTTAAACTTCCTTCTACATAGAGAAAAAGCTATCAGAACTTCACGTGGTATGTAGAAGCATGCAGTGGAACACTTTCTAAAATTCATTCTATTATAGAGTATGGAAATTAGTAACTTATAAAACTAAATTGTAAACAGGCAATCATCTTGTGTAGTTTAAATCATTTTTCCATTATGTAGTTATATTCTATCCTTAGTCCAGCATTACACAACTTGTAGCAGTTATTTTCTTGCTTGAAAAATTTTCATTTATATTTATTTTTTATACTATTAATTGACTTAAATGAAGATATGTAACTTTCCTCAGCTTTTTGTTTAATTTTTGAACTTCTGTTGTATTTAACAACAACCAAAAAATGACCTAAAGTTATGTTTGAACTGAAGCTAAACTGACTACCTGAAGAAAGTGATTCTTTTTATGGCACTGATGGGGATGTGCCTTTAAAAAAAAGTGAAGTACAAAATCTTTCTGTTGAAAAGTACAAAAATATGTATATTTAAAAATGATAATCAGGTGAACTCATATTAGATCTGTCAGGGTATAGGAATTTTGCCAGCACCCTAGAATCCTTAGTGAATCAATTTTCTGACTTGATCCCGTTCTCCCTCTAAAGGAAACCACTATCCTCTCTTTAGTCATTCATTCATTTGTTTTTCTTTATAGCTTGCTATGTAGGTGTGTACTCCTCAACATTATAAACTTGATTTTGTACACATTTGAACTTTATATGAATGTAATCTTCTTGATTGCATTCTTTTGTGTCAGTGTTGTGTTTGTGAGCCTTTATCATCACCTGGAAGGATGATCAGTACATTTTCATTGTTGCATAGAACCCCACTGTTTATGTATTGTTAATGGGTATAGCAGTTGTTTCTACATTTTGACTGTTATACACAGTACTGGTGTATACATGCATTAATTTTGCTAAGACTTAACTCAGGAGAAGAACTGCTGGGTTGTAGAGTAGTATATCTTAATTTTACTAGACCATACCAAACTATACCAATTTCCACTCCCAGGAGCAACGTATAAAAATCTCTTTGTTCAGCATCCTCAACATTTGGTATTGTCAGATTTGACAGCCTGATGTTGGTATATTTCTCATTGTGGTTCTTTCTCTGATTACTAATAAATGAGTCTTTAAATAGGCTTATTGGTAATGTGGATTTCTTCTTGTGTGTTCAAGTCCCTGTTTATGTTCTTATGGATGTCTTTTTCTTATGTATTTGTAATGTCTGGATTTTAACCATTAGTTGGTTATGGCTGTTGCAAGTAAGTTCACATTTTGTAGCTTATATTTGCATTTTTTTTAATGGAGTGCTTCTAAGAATACGAAATTATTTTAATGGGGTCTAGTTTGCCAGTTTCTTTCTTAAAGTTAGTACTTCTGTATTGCGTTTAAGAATTTCATTACTGATTCAAGATTGTGAAGCTAATACTGTGTTATATTCTAAAAGTTTTATGATTTTGCCTTTAACATTTTCCCCCTCTATGGGTTACCCTGTTGTCTCAGAACTCAGCATTAGGAGAGAAACTATTTCCTACTATTTTGCAATGCCATATCTAATAGATGACACATGTCTGTTTCTTCAGTCTATTTTCTTCATTGATCTATTTCTCTATTATTATCTTTGTCTTAACTAGAAAAGCATTAAAATAAATCTCTGTTAGAGTAAGACTTCAGTAGTGTCTAGTAATATTTTTGGCCTTTAGTCCTGCCATGTGCATTTTAGATTAGCTTAAGTGAGTTTCACAAACTGTTTTTTTTATTGAATTTATGTCATTGTTAGAAAATCTAATATCTCTGTGAGTGAGAATATGATATATATTTAGTTTCTATTTTATCTCTAGGTCTTTTTTATTATCTCTTAATAAAGGGTTTTGTTTTTCCTCCCAGAAGTCATGGGAGCCTTTTCAAGAGTGTCTTAATGCTTTGTTTTTCCTAATGGAATTTTTTTGTTTTTGGTTGTTTATAACCTTCAGTAAGTCTTCTGAGAAAGGACTCATCAGTGGTCCATTTTTCAAGATCTTGCCTTTATGAATAAGCAATTTTGTTATAGAATTCTAGTTTAAAAATAAGCTTTTATTAGAATTTTAAGACTTTTCCCTAATCATTGTCTTTTGACTTTAAGTCTTGCTGTTGAATGTCTGATGTCATTTGTTTCCTGATCTTTTTTAATTTCTTTCACTATATAACTTAGGATTTTCTTTTTATCCCATTTGTAGTGATACACTTTGATAAATATTTTTAAATTTTAAAAAGAAATCCTTTCATTTTGCTTAACTTTGGTTAGTCTTTTCAATCTAATTGGAGATTTACTGCCTTTCTCAGGAGCATTTGATCATTCTCCTTTAAAAACTGATCTGTTGGCTTTTATTGAAGTAACTTTAGTTTACACTGTCTAGGTTCTAAAGTGATGTTTTTTTTTTGTTTTTTTTTTACCAGCCCACTACCAAGTTTACAGTCACCATCAACCACCAACCCATCATCCCCTTCTATACATCCTTTCCCACCCTCCTTACTCTGTCATATAGCCACCATTGTGTTGTCAGTGTCTAAAGAGTTTTTCCTTTATTATCTATAAATAATGAAATCACATGTTATTTGTCTTCCTCCTTCTGATTTACTTTACTTAGCATGATCCTTGCAAGCTCCATCCATTATTGAAAATGGTAAAATTTCATCTTTTTTGTTTTGTTTTGTTTTGTTTTGTAAATAGCTGAATAGTTTGGCATTGTGTATATGTACCACATCATTAGCCACTCATCTGGCACTTTTTGTTTCCCTTTTTGGTTATTGTGAATAACTTTGCAATAAACATAGGGGGCGGGGGTGCATGTCTCTTTGAGTTAGTGTTTTCATACCTTTCAGGTAAGTTAGGTATGACACACTCTATCTCTTGATTTTTCTCCCATCTTTACATCTAATCCTCAGACTCTTTCTTTCTTATTTCTAAGTGTTGGGATTTGATTGGGCTTGAATGTAGATCTTTCTTTCTTCTGAGAGGAAAGGAAAGATCTTTCATCTTTAAGACTTTAATTACTCTCTTAATGCCATTTATGTATTGATCCCAAAGTCTCCATTTTGAAAGTTAGACCCACACATTCAGTTATTAGATATGTCTCTGTGGATATTTCATAGATTCTTTAAACAAGGAGTCCAAAAAATGAACTAATTGAGCACCTGATGTCAGGTCCAAATTTGTTGTTTTCCCTATCTAGTAATTGACATCCCATCTACCAGTTGCCTGGATCAAAGACCTCGAGGTAATTTTTAATACTTGCTTCCTTACTCAACCAACCTAGTCAGGCACCAGGGCCTGTTAATTCCCTTGTAAATATTTCTTGGACCTGTGTCCTTTCTTCGCTGTCACAATACTAGCCACAATTGCTGTTAATCTCTTACTCAGACTACTCCAAGTCATTAGTGTGTTTTTGGGCTTCATGTAAATATCCTCATACATATTTTGTATCTGGCTTTTTTTGTTCAGCATTATATTAGCAAGAGTCATTCTTGTTGCATGTTATAGTCATTTGATATTTCTCTTTTGTTTTATAATATTGTGTTTTATAAAATACAAAAAGTTATCCATTCTGCTCTGTGTCAACATTTTGATTGTTTCCCCTTTTTTGTTTTAAGAATTAAATCATGAATATTCTTATATATTTTATGTATATATGCCTGAGAATGGAATTCTTAGGTCACTGGGTTTATTTATTTTATACTTCAGAAGATATTGCCACTTTTCCAAAGTGCCTTTACTAATTTACATCCCCATCAGTAGGGTATAGGAGTTTCTCAGTTCATCTATATCCTCACTGATAATTGGTGTTATTTGAAACTTTTACTTTTACATACTTTTCTTGAATGTGTGTTTGTTTATAAATATCTGTAAAGTATATGTATATACTTGTGCGTGATATGTATATGTGTGTATATGTGTGTGATAAAGTAAATATGACAAACTTAACAATTATTGGTGCTGGGTGAAGGGTGGGTGTTCACTGTTTTGTTCATTCCATTTCTTTATATAAGTTTGCATTTTTCAGAATACAGGAGGAGATAATTTAAATACTTTTCTGTACATTATTTTATTTCTTTTACTTTATTTTAATTTTATTTTAATTTTACTTATTTTGTAGTTCTTTTTCACATTTTTTTCTGCCCCCCCTCTCCATTTGGCTAGGTAACTTTCTACTCTATGCCACTAATTTTAGTTGGCATTTATTAAATACTACACTGTGCTTTGTACTTATTATCACACAAAGTTCAAATTCCTAGCACATGCACATTTATGTTTTAAAAGAGTTAACTGACTTGGACTGCAAAAATAACTGTAACATGCTGGCAGGTTTTTTTTTTCTGTCCTTTGTACAAGTCTTAGTATATAATGAGTTCCTTATTTTAGCAACTATGCATTTGGCCCTTTAATTTTATAACTTAGGCTGAAAATGTTTGTGTGGAAATGATCTTCCACACAAACCCACACAAATAAAGGAAACCCTTTATTTTTCTTAATTTTCAGAAGTAGTACATCTTGTCTTTCAAATAAAAATTTTTTTGAAAAAAAATTTTTTTGGTGTTTTTTTCACTTTCCATTTTTTTCAACTATGCACATTTCCTCAGCTTATCTCTTATACAGTTGTGAAGGATGTCTTGGTATATTTATGGTGCTCAGTGTTAATAAGTTCTTTGAAATAAGTGAAAAACTGTGATCCACGAATTGACAAAACATTTCAGTAACTTCACCTTTACATTGTGTGGTTGGTATTTGAGTGACCACACTTGGGTTTTGAATAAAAACCCAGAGTAATATAAATAAAATTTTTGAAAATATAAAGAGAATATGATGCACATTCCTTTCCCTTTTGCAGAACCCGGGGAATGACATGAAGATGCTTATTAACAAAAGGTTTTCTGTAATATTTTGCAGGCTTTAGAGGGAGCATGAGCAGTAGATCCTCTTTAGTTGTGAATTCTGTATTTGGGAATTTTTCTACTTGCTAAAATTTATTTATAGCCCCAAGTCCATGGACACAGTGCTTTCATGGTCATTTGCATATTTGTGTAAAACTGCAAAATATGTGAGTCCCCAGACTCATACTTTCCTAGCCGAGATGGAATAAAGTAGTGTTATACCTTCTTGTTTAAGCTTTCCTGCAGAGATAACCAATGGATGGAGACTGTGGAGGGCAGTGTAAAATCCACAAATGGCACCTGTTTGATGGATAGTCTCGCAGAAGTCATCCAATACTTCCTATTTTCTCTTTCTTAAACTAACATAGAATCTGCCAGGTATAGTAGTTTTTAGGATTTAAGATTCTTAGGGGTGTGTATGTGTGTGTACATGAGTGTGCATATGTATCTCCTAGGAGCAGTGGTTGTATTTACTAATTCAGTGTTTGGAGCAACCTGATGGAACATAACTAAAACAATAATGAAAATCAAGTGTATATTTTGTTAAGTGATATTGAGTAATTTTACTTATTTTCTTTGTGCTGAATATCCTTATACACTGTGTAGTTAGACTCTCATTTTGGTGGAAGGAAGCTCTATTGCCCTTTAGATCATGTCATCTGAATAAATGAAAAATTTTTTTAAATAAATGAATTTTTAAAGTACTCATATCACTTAGGAAATATCACTGTTTCCGTGCAGCCTCCTATTAGGGTATGTAAAGTGACCAAGCTCTTTTCATGATTCATGAAAATAAAAACAGTGATTTTTAAGTTATTATGGGTCATCTTTGAAAACTTTTTATCAATATAAATATATGTTTAAATCCACATTTGAATATTTCTTAATCCCACTGCTGTTTTTATTTATATTTGTTTAATTATTTCATTGTCTTTTTATGAAGATTTTTTTATGTTTTAGATAATAGAACTTTAAAAAGAGATTTATTATTTATTTATGCATACATGAATTGGGGTATAGGCTAGAGGTGTGTGGGGGCAAGGAGGGATGAGAAGATTCATTAGGCAGAGAAGGGAGCAGAATAGGTTGGTTGGTCAATTGAAATACACTGCTGAGGGAGCAGCTGTTGAGACAGGAGAGGTCTGCTGTGCCATGTGGGTCACCTCCCTGGTCAGGGATTGAAATCATCATGCCTCAGTGGCTGGCATGATAGCTTGATAGAGCTGAGTCCCCGAGGCAGGCCCTAGAACTTTTTCTTTTTAATACTTTAAGACATATCTTTAAAATCTCTTACACATCAGTAGAAGCATGTGGGAGTAGGATGTCTCTTTTCTTCACAGTATCCTTGAGCTTGTACCTCATATTTTATAGTGTTCCTTTTTAAAGACAGTTTCTCTGGTCTTTATTCCCGTCAGTGATACATTCAAAAGTGAGAAAAGGACTTATCTCTTACTGGCTTATTTCCTGTAATTTAGGGATAAGTTCTAATTACTGGCCCAACTGTCAAATCTTTCTTAAGACAAATTAGATGCCATCTCTCACCTGCTGTGAAAGGTTTTACTTTTGAACATACCTGTGACGGGGCCCTGTTTTATGGAGGGATGCCATAGTGGTGCTCAGGTGGTGGTCATGTTGCCATTGCCTGTGCTTGTCACAGTTACAGCCGATGACCTTTCAATCCTAAACTATTTATGGACCTTTTGAAGAAAGAATGTGAGTCCTAGTTGCTATCAAAAAATCTTTTTTTAGTACCAGTGGTAAAATCAAGAAAATATTATTATAATCACAAAATATGAGTCAGTAGCATCAAAGAAAATTTTGGAGACAGTGATAGAAGAAACACTTGAGAAATGCTGAATCACCAAGGTTTTTAATGGCTAGAGAGTGATATTGTGTGGAGAGACAGTCATTAGATAACTCAGTCATTAGATAATTGTGAGTAAAAATATGACTCAGAGTCAAATTTAAATAAGGAGTACTTAATTTTTTTTTTTGGTACGCACAGGAATGATCAATATACAGTAACTATTTTGTCTAAATATATCCAAAAGAACTTAGTTATAACATAAAAATTCTAAAAGATAAAGTATTATAGTTAATTTATAGTTTTTCTTCCTTAGTAGGATATAAAGGCTCACTTTAAAAGTCACCCTATATTTCATAAAATGGGGTAGAATAGAATATTCATTTAGAGTAGTAGTGTTCACCAGTATAAATTTTTTTTTTTAACTCACATCATGGTCTCTGAATCCTAAGCATTGTGTTAATTAATATTTCTTTTCAAATTTTTCCTAAAGACGTAAAATACAGTAATAAACCACTTAGGGAAAGTTCCAAGATACAGGTTGATGCCTTGTTTTGTTTATTCTTTTCATCATCTCCAAGGTTAGTTAGGTCCCTAACCAACATCCCACATGCTGATTTTGAGTATTTTATAACTTCTTTAAGAATCATTCATGTCCATTAAAAAACTATGAAAAATACAGAAAAAGTAAAAACGTTGATCTGCAGCTCCACCATTCTCATTATACTTCCCCAGACATTTCTTATGTCTATCCATCAGTGAAAATGAAATTGTAGAAAATTACATACCTTTCATGTAGTAACTTGCCTTTTCCCCCCATTCAGCAGTGTTTTGTGGCTTCTGTTTGATCAGTTCATTTGATTCATTGACTAATTCATCAACTAACTAATTTTAATGGCCACATAATTTTTTCCTTGTATGCTGAAAGATGTAAACAGGTTCCTTTTAACAAACATTTAGGCAGATTAAATTTTACTTATTTGAATAGCACTTCATCAATTGTTATGTGTATGCATTTTTATTTTGTAAAATGTTCTATTGATGAATTCTTTAACTTAGGACTGGGACACTTATTTTTTTGAGACACTACTAACTTAAAAGTTTGATTTTTTTTTCTTTTAAAATAGTAACTATAGTTTTGCTGAAGTTGTGTCAAGCAATATCAGGTTAAAATGATAAAAAACTAAATTATTCTTTAAGATCTGCTTCCTAACTTTGAAAAGTGATCTTGACTTCTACCATATACTTGGAAAATTTTCATTTATAGTAAATGGAAGTAAGAATTTACTCAAAGAAAGGAAATGGAAAAATCAAAGTATTAAAAACAGGAAAAATGAACAAACTGATAGGAGTGTAGGGAAACTAGAAAGGGGAATGATTAAAATAAAGAAAGGACTTTGAAAACAGATCTGGATATGAATCTTGATCCTGTCTCTTTCTAGTTAGGTGACCTTAAGAAATCTTTTTAATCTCACCAAGGTTATCCTCCTTTGAAGCAGTGATAATAATATATCATGGATTTGCTGCCAGGATCAGTAATAGTAATAATGACAACATTTTTTGAATACTTACCCTATATAGGAGACCTTGAATTAAATGTTTATATGTAGCTTTAACCCACTCACTCCTACCTCCCCACCTTGGTAAGTGTTTTATTAATATTAACCCATTTGTGAAGTATAGATAGCTTTTATTAAGGAGAAAGGTTTAACAGAGAGAGGTTTTAAGCTGTTCGAAGCAACACAGATTAATAAGTGGCAAATCCAAATTTTCACCCTGCCTGAGTAGAGCCTGTGCCTTATGCGCTTGGCACTGCGTATAGCATGCATTAGTCAGAATTTGTTTAGATTGTCTTTTAAAAATAAGTTTGTCCAGAAAATGAGAGGACAAGTCATTTACTGGGAGAAAAGATATACAAAAGACTATGCGACTAGGGCTGTTTAATCAAATATATGTAAAGAGCTCCTAAAAGTCAACAGCTTATTAAAAAATGGGCAGAAGATCTGGACAGACACCTCAACTAAAAAGATAGGTAGATGAGCAATAAACATATTAAAAGATGCTTTACAATACATGTCATTGCAAATTAAAACAAGGAGATACCTCTGCATACCTAGAGTGATAAAAATCCACCAACTACTGGTGAGAACAAATGTTACTTGGAAGACAGTGTAGTTAGTTTCTTAGACAACTAAACATGCTCTTTAACACATGATTTAGTGATCATGCTAAAAACTTATGTCCACAGAAAAACCTGCATTAATTGTATCAAGTACACCCCTCTGATGTGGGATACTGATAGTAGGGAGGGGAAAGCATACGGGAATTCTCTGTATTTTCAGCTGTGATCCTAAAATTTCTAAAAAAAGTTTATTAAACTAATTAGAAAAAGAGAATGCATTGTAATTGTGATTTCTGTGATATTTTCATTTTTAGGCCCAGAATAAAGAAACCAATGTTTTAGCTGCTGCAAAGGTGATTGATACCAAATCTGAAGAAGAACTTGAAGATTACATGGTAGAGATAGACATATTAGCATCTTGTGATCACCCCAATATAGTCAAGCTGCTAGATGCTTTCTACTATGAGAACAATCTTTGGGCAAGTATTTTCTGTTTGTTTATAGGAGTAGCCAAAATGAGTTAATTGTCATAAAGAGATATAAATTGTGAAAGTTATTTTATATGTTACATAATCTCTTTAGTTACTTATATTACTTATGAGTAGATCTGCTAATGAATGAGCTAGGATCTGGTTTGTGTGTATGTGTTTTTATGTATTTAAATTTCAATATATTTATGTTCTTTTATATTTACATTTATAAATATATAATTTTTCCCTCCTCTCTCAGGAGAGGGAAGGTGAGAGGCTTCACAAGAGACAGAATGGGGAGCAGAACAGACAGATCTGCTGAAATATGACACTGATAAGGGGAGCAGTAAGCAAGATAGGAGAGGTCTACTACCCCATGTGGGTCAGCTCCCTGGCCAGGGATTGAGCTCAGACCTCTATAGTGGCCCTTTGTGGTGGTAGTGCTGAGACTGAACCCCAAGGCCACCAGGGAGGCCCATATTTAATTTTAAACTAAAAGAAGTCTATATTTTTTGTATTTCAAAAGTCCATATTTATTCCTGTATTAAAGTTAAAAATTTATTTATGATTTGCATCATTACAGCTACCTTAAAAATGAATATAAGAAAAGTCAGTGGTGATGAAAAGTATATATAGTGCTCTCTTAAACAGAAATTTGTTTAATTTTGGAGAAGCAGAGATGCTTAAAATGGCAGTTAACAAAAATATGTATACTTCTACAGTGTGTTTTCTTTGTGCTTTCCTAACTGTCTATGCTTGCAACTCTTTTGACATAGAAAATCCTTATGGTCAACATAATAGTGGTTCTATAATCTATATTAGTTGATGTTTACTCCTTTATCTTTTATTGGTGAATTGATTAAAAAATTATCAAACTCAAAGTAGTGTTAGACACATGGCTTTTTATTTGCCCACAGATCCTCATTGAATTTTGTGCAGGTGGAGCAGTGGATGCTGTGATGCTTGGTAAATACCTTCTTGTTTATTATGTTTTCATCTTAATAACAAAACAAAGTATTTTCAACATTTATACATATGTATATCTTGCTTTTAAGTGAAGTCCAATAAGAAATCAACTTAATTATTTTAATATTTGGGATAATAACATTATACATTGGTTATAATATGAGGAAAGTAATCTTTGTAGATATTTAGTTCTTCTGAAATAAATTTAGTTGGTAGTGATGGTAAAGGTGTATAGTTTGCTGAATTGTTTCACAGTAAAAAAAAATGCAGATTTGTTTTCTTTTTTCTTATAGAACTTGAGAGACCATTAACTGAATCTCAAATACAAGTAGTTTGTAAACAGACCTTAGAAGCATTGAACTATTTACATGATAATAAAATCATCCACAGAGATCTAAAGGCTGGCAACATTCTTTTTACCTTAGATGGAGATATTAAATTAGGTAAGTTTATTCACTTAAACAATATACTTTTGTGCTCTGTGATTTCTTCCTGTATGTATATGATTTAATAATTGTTTTGTTATGACTCAACATTTATGTACAACATGGAGAATAACTCCATGTTAGTTTTTAAAATACTTCCTTGGCTAAATAAGTATTCATAATTCCCAAATTTTGTAATAAAGGCACCTAATATAAAGACATTTTAAAAGAAAGTAAGAAAGGATAAATCTTTATTTTCAAGAAGTTGAGCTTTAAAAAATCTGGTTAATTCTTTTTCCCTTGAATTTTTGTATGTACATTTATTACTTGTTATAGAATACATTTAGAATATGACAGAGTCTGTAAAACTGTTAACTTAGCTTTATTTTCATTCCCAAACTCAGGACTAATGGGTTTTTTTTTCAGTGTTTATATTCTGTTTTTACAGCTAGGCATTTTTTAATAGTTTGCTGAAATTTATTATTTTTAAATAATTTTAAAATTTATATATCTATATATATGCATACACACATGTATTTTACATTATTGTTCATTTTTGTGCAATGTATGCTTGTATGCTTTCTCATTTTATGTGTATCCCTATAAAATTCCCATAACTAATTCACCTGAGCTCCATCACCATAGTCCCTTGTGCTCTTCTCTCCCTATTTTGTTCCCTCTTCCTCACCCTCCCTTGAAAAATGTCTCTGATTTAGGGTTGCCTGCTAGTTTTTTGTTATTTTTTTTGTCCTGATCCCTTATTTAGTTCCTTTATATTCAACCTATAAGTGAAACCACCTGATACATTCTTTTCCCTTCTGGCTTATTTCACTGAGCATAATCCCTCTAACTCCATCCATGTTGCTGCAAATGGCATTGGTTTATCTTTTTGATCGCTGAATAGTATTCCATTTTGTGCGCGCGCACACACACACACACACGCACGATAAATATTTTGACTAAGCAGAGTAACTTTAGGTTTGAAAAGGATGCCTGAAATCAATATGAGAAATACGATTTTTAGGCCCTCCCTGGTTGTACAGCTGGTTGAAGTGCAGCACTGAAAACTAGCTGCAGCTACTTCAGTGTGAGTTCAAACCCTCCTGCCCCATCCCACCCTGATCCATATGGCGTAGCAGACCTATTCTGTCTCGCCTGCTGCTCCCCTCAGCAGTGTACTCTGTCAGTCTCCTTGTTCTGCTCCCCACTGTCTCTGGTGAATCCTCTCACTGCCCCTGCACCTCTGGCCTATACCCAATTCTATGTGCATAAATAAATAAATCTTAAAAAAAAAATAGGATTTTTAGTTTTGTGTTTTATGCTAAGGGAATAAATGGTAAGTTTATAAGAATAAATAAATTTTAGATGGGAAACTAATTGATTTCACATATATAAATATGATTGAATGTATAATCCTCTTTAAATATACCCAAGATAAGATTTAAATATAATCTGATGATAAAATCCAAATTTGTGCATTCTGGGAGGATATTGAAAGGACAAATATTTTCAAAGGCCATGTTGATACCGTTGATCATAGTGATTTTACTTTAGTTTGTCATGACACCTGCAGCAGGTATAATTAGGTATACTGTAGAAAGTCATATAATTGTATAGCTTATCACTTTTAACTCTGTAGACATGTTTAGCGTTAACCTTTGAAAGTTATATGTGTGTGTGTGTATACATGTTATATACATGTTATATACATGTGTATAGTATGAGTGGTACAAGATTATGCAGCATTAGTGATTTTATGTTAAGGTACTAATGATTGAGCTTTGAGTTGAAAAGCTATAATTTTGCTGTTCTGTATCATTTAAGTCAGAAAACATGACTTCCAGTTTTTTTCTTTGTAATACACTTTGTGAGGATGCTAGCAAGACATATGCTGTCATAAATATTTTTTATACTTTATGAAAATATTTGTTTGTTAATTTAATTATAACACGAGCACAAGTTTGCATTTTTTTTGAAGTGGGCATATTGGTCTATTTTGAAGATACTAATTTTTTTTTCAATTTGGGAGAATTTATGATTTAAAGATGTGTAAAATGGTGGTATTAAATGTATTAATGATAGTATCTTTGGCAGTTTCTTTTGTGGTAGAAAGAGGGTGGTCAAAATTAGGATGGTAGAGATGTTACTTCTCTTTCTATTTATTCTTAAATAAGAATGGCCATATTAAGTACTAGTAATGATTATCCTCTATATTGAAATACAGTGCGTCTTCCTTGAAAGTTGTCATTAATATTTATGTGTGATTATTTATTTTAAGCGGATTTTGGTGTATCAGCTAAAAACACAAGAACAATACAAAGAAGAGATTCTTTTATTGGCACACCATATTGGTATGTATTCAGTTTTACAGATTTACAGTGTTAGGTATGTCAGTAGTAATCGCTCATTAATTTGCCTATATAATCAATTATACTGTGTATCTTTAATGAGATTTATAGTCACTTTTAAAGTTAAACATCCTAACTTTCAGTGTCCTGTTTTCATAGGATGGCTCCTGAAGTGGTCATGTGTGAAACCTCTAAGGACAGACCTTACGACTACAAAGCTGATGTTTGGTCCCTGGGTATCACTTTAATAGAAATGGCTGAGATTGAACCACCTCATCATGAGTTAAATCCAATGCGAGTGTTGCTAAAAATAGCAAAATCTGAACCACCTACATTAGCGCAGCCATCAAAATGGTAAAATATTCTAAACAAAGCTTTTTAAGAATCAAAACTTGATGTTTTATTCTCCCAGTTTTCCAAGGCTATTTAAATTTAGGTAGGTGGTATGAAGACTACGTGAATTAGAAAACTGAATTTTGGTATATTTTAAAGACTTAATATCATACAGCTCTTATGACTAATTTTCCTAGTGTATTTAAAAGTATCCGTGATTTGAATTCTGCATGAAAACAGTTTTTTCTGTACCATGAGAAAGTCAAGCTTGTATGTGATTTATATTTGTGGAATTTAATATAATGGAATTTTTGTACTTTGTCACACTTGTGAATATTTCACTGTATCTCTGTCTAAAACTATGAACCTATTTACATCTGTTTCTAACTTGTATTTTTTAATAACTTTTGAAATCCTAATATTCTTATATACAGGTTTTATGATGAATAAATGTTATTACATAATGAAATATAAGCATAATTTATCTGCACTGTGTTTGATTTTAATAATAAGAAAGTAAGATAAAATGTTAAATTTTTATTTTGAAGGTCTTCAAATTTTAAGGATTTTCTAAAGAAATGCTTGGAAAAGAATGTGGATTCTAGGTGGAATACATCTCAACTATTGCAGGTAAGTTAAGACTAATGACAACAGCAAACCATAAAATTGTTTTATTTTAAGAGCTCTTCAAGAAAATGAAATCTCAGATTTGTTCAATATGCTCTCTTTCTTCAACTGACTTCCCCTGTGGAGATTCAAAATACACTGTAGTGGTAAACATTTGCTCTGCAAATCTGTGTGCTGCCAGTAGTACAGGAGTTTTATAAATCTTTCTTCCTTTGCCTTTTTGGATTCAGTTTGTGTCCTTTTCATTTTCTTCGTTATTTCTATTTTCTAACTCTAGCTACTAGAAAACAAGCACCTTGTTTATGGCAGGGACCATAAGCTAATTTTTTTTTTTTTTTTAAAGATTTTATTTATTTGTGCATACAGAACTGGGGTACAGGCCAGAGGCTCAGGGGCGGTGAGAGGCTTCACCAGAGACAGAGTGGGCAACAGAATAGGCAGATGGTCAAAGTACACTGCTGAGGGGAGCAGCGGGAGGGTCAGGAGAGGTCTGCCACTCCATGTGGTCACCTCCGGGGCTGGCGGGAATTGAACTCATGCGGAAGTGGCTTTTGATTCTCAGTGCTGTGCTTTAACCCGCTGAGCCACCAGGGAGGGCCGTATAAGCTAATTTTTTTAATGTCTTCCATGAGGTAAATGGTCAATAAATATTGCTGACTTTCAAAATATGGTGTTAAAGTGATTGGATAATTATCAACAGAATCTGTTTATAATATTTGAAACAATATTTGTAAATAATTAACATAAGTGGGCAAATAGAATGACAAATCTTGAGGCAGTTACTGTTATGTTTCATTTTAGTGTTTTAGGTTGATCTGTTTATCTGGGGGATAAAACAGGAAAAATTGCCATGTTCTTTATAACAAGTATATCCCTCGTATGTATTTTCTCTTATTATCTTGCTACTTGCAGATTTGAAGGCTTTAGTCATGACACTAAAAAGCTGTATATGCAGAGATGAATAAAATGTCTTCATACTCTTGAGAATGTTAGAAACACGTGCAAGAACTAGGGTATAGGCCAGAGGTGTTGGGGGGGTAAGAGGATTCACCGAAGACAGAGTGGAGAGCAGAACGGGCAGATCCACTGAAATACACTGCTGAGGGGAGTACTGGGTTGGTCACTTCCCTGACTGGGGATTGAACTCATGCTTCAGTAGCTGTGGATAGCTTCATAGTGCTGTGCTTTAACGCATTGAGTCACCAGGGAGGGTCCATGCATTAATTAAAAAATATATATTTATTTTTTAATGCATACAGAACAAGGGTACAGGCCACAGGTGCGGGGGGTGGTGAAAGGATTCACTAGAGACAGAGCGGGGAGCAGACCAGGCAGATTGAGGAAGTACATTGCTAAGGAAGCAGCAGGCAAGGCAGGAGAGGTCTGTTGTGGATCAGATACCTAGCCGGGGATTGAACTTGTGCTGCATTGGCTGAGGATAGCCTCACAGTGCTGTGCTTTAACCTGTTGCACCACCAAAGAGGGCCCCTCTGTACATTAATTTTTAATTTAAATTTTAGATTATGAACTTTTCAAATATAGGCAAATACCTATACATACTGCCCAGATGTAATATGTTATTGTTTTTGATATATTTCCTTTATATTCCTTTTAAAAAATGTACACAAACAGTTTCAGGTCACCCCTACTCCTACTCAATCCTTTTTTTCTCTTCCTTTTTCCAGATGTAACATTATCTGAAATTGTATTTTTTCCTACCCATGGATTTGTTTTAACCACATAATAATTTGCCTTTTATGTATTTGAACTTACTTTGCAAGCAAACATTTTGGCTGTCATTGAGTATGTTCTTTTTAATGATCAACAGCATCCTTTTGTTACTGTTGATTCCAACAAACCAATCCGAGAATTGATTGCAGAAGCAAAGGCTGAAGTAACAGAAGAAGTTGAGGATGGTAAAGAGGAAGATGATGATGAGGAAACAGAAAATGCTCTGGTCAGTATTTAGAATGGAAATTTCTTTTAGGTATTGTTTAGGTTTTGAGGTATGATTAAACCTATATTCAGGATTAATTGAAGGGTTGTAGTACAAAATCTAATTATAGACTGACTAATAGCAAGTTTGTTTTTTAAACTATTTTAAAACTAAATTTGTTCTTTAAATTATTTTAATAATTTTAGTGATCAAGTTACTACATCATTATATTCATAGACATTGCATTAGTTAATCATCGTGAAACTATGTTTTAACAATAAAAATGTGTAAAATCTTTTTTCAGCCAATACCTGCAAATAAGCGTGCCTCCTCTGACCTTAGTATTGCTAGCTCTGAAGAAGATAAACTTTCACAGAACACTTGTATTTTGGAATCTGTCTCAGAAAAATCAGAACATAATACTTCTGAAGATAAATTTAGTTGCAAAGGTCTTAATGAAAAACCCACCGTTGATGAAACAGAAAAAGCTATGGAGAGTATTCATGAACATGTTAATGATAATTACCTAGAAACTATGTCTACATTCCATCAAGAAGAAACAGTTATTAAGGAAAATGGAAGAGAGAAGAAGAGACCCAAGATTGAAAGTCTACCTGTTACAGAAGACCAAGCAACAGTGCACATTAATTCAGTTAATGAAGAAAAAGAAAATAATATAATGACAACTTTAGAAACAAATATTGAACAGACTTTGAAACCTGAGGAAGAAAGGGATCAGGGAAAGCAAAGGATGTTTGAAAATAAGGTTATAACATCTGAAGAAATTAAAGATATCACTGTTGAGGCAGTGGATTTATTTTCTCATGAGACTGGAGAAAAAGAAGCAGATATTCACGCAATCAGTAATGAAATAGAACTTACAAAGGAAGCTACCCAAGAGAAATTGGGAGATGATGAAATTCAAAAAGATGTGATCAGGGATGCAAGTGTTGTAATAGGAACAGATGAGGCAGTAAATGTTGCTCAGGGGACAGCTGAAAACAGTGCTGAGGATGCTTACAGTAGTGATGGGAAAGGAATGGTTGAAGTAAGGGAGGAATTAGTCAGCAGGTCCATGGAGGGCCCCAAGGCCAGAGGTATTGAGGAAGTACCCACTAAAGAAATAGTTGAAATTAAGGAGATAGATCAAAAATCTGTAGAAGGTAAAAGTGAGGAACAGTTAATCAGCAGTTCAGAGAACATAGTGGAGAGCAGTGAGGAACCAAGAACAAATGAAGTTGCAGAAATTACTGAGTCAGGTAGCACTGAAGAAATAGTGGTCAGAAGTGCTGTGATGCATTCTGACCAGAAGACTCTGGGAAGTGAAACTCTGGATGCTCATAAAGCTACTACTCAGATAGATACAGAGCAAAAAGAAGTTCCATGTGAAGTGCCAAGTAAAATTGAACCCCAAGTTATTGCTGCTTCACAACCCAGTGAAACTCAGCTTGTTCCAATACCCAGTATTAATATCAACTCTGAAGATGTGGAAAATAAAAGGGAAACAAGTGCTTTATCAAAAACTGAAGCCATGTTGCCAGAATCTGAGAATCAAAAGGAAAATGATACTGATTCAGGCACTGGATCCACTGCTGATAATAACAGCATTGACTTGAATTTATCCATCTCCAGTTTCCTAAGCAAAACTAAAGACAGTGGATCAATGTCATTACAGGTAAGTGTACTTTAGCCCTTGTTTGGGTTTTTCTTTGTCGTTTTGGAGTTTAAGTGAACCTGAAGTAAAACAGCATGAATCATTAGTATTAGCTCTATAAAATTCTTAAGGCCTGTGAAAACAGAAAGATCCAACAAGAGAGATTCTGGATGTAATCTTTGCAGTTTTTGGTTTTCACTATCATAAGTATAATGTAGTTGTTTAGTGTGATATGAGTTCTCTTCTTGCACATATATAGGATATTATATCAGGGGTTAATTATAATGTGAAAGAATTGAGAAACTGAATGAGTGATACCCTTTTAGAAACAGTTAGGGTATAAATAGCCTTGGTGACCTACTAGCTCTTATAGCTGGCCAGTCTTAATCACCTTGGTTATAGCCATCAATCATAACTGTTGTGAGAATCATTGTGGGAAAAGAAAGAAAACCAAAACTTGGAGCTCTTAGAGCTTAATTTTTTAAATCAGTATGCTTAATAGTACTAAAAGAGCTGTGGTGAAGTCTAGGGAAGATCCAAGTATTCAGCAATTGTAACAAAAAGATTCCATGAATTCTTACATAGGTGGATGATAAGAGACTCTGGGTTGACAATATGTGTTATAAAATTACACATAATTTTACTGAAAACAGTTTTGTTTCATGACTGTAAAGTCATGAAATTCAAATGAAGTTTAAGATCACATAAGTGGTTTCACAGGTGTTTTATGTTCATATGTTATATATGTGTAGTTTTAATAATCTTCATGGCTGTTCAGTTTTTTTAAAGAAGAAAATGTATGCTTTCTCTCTGTAGTATTCTCCATAACTAAAATAAAATTTCACTCAGGAAACAAGAAGACAAAAGAAAACATTGAAGAAAACACGCAAATTTGTTGTGGATGGTGTTGAAGTTAGTGTAACAACATCAAAGATAGTTACAGACAGTGATTCCAAAACTGAAGAATTGAGGTTTCTTAGGTGAGTAGAGAATAACATAATTAAAATTGGTTTTGTGACTTCTTGTCTCTGAAAATTAAGAAACGAGTAAAATTGTGGGATGATTCATTTTAACATTGCTTTGAGTTTTTAAAAAGCATTATTTCAAAGCGGTTATTTGTGGTGTCTTCTTCTATCATCACCATTAAATGCTACCAGACGTCAGGAACTTCGGGAATTAAGATTTCTTCAAAAAGAAGAGCAAAGAGCCCAACAACAGCTCAACAGCAAACTTCAACAACAACGAGAACAAATTTTCCGGCGCTTTGAGCAAGAAATGCTGGTAAAGTCTTAAATATTTGTACCATTGTTTATCATGAAATTTTGTCCTTTATACTATAATCCATCAGTGAGTTTTAGAACATGTTCTCTGGCTACTAGATTTCTGACTTTGTGGTGTATTTCTGGCCTTTTCTCTCTTTGGTGTCTGGATAGCTTTTTTGGCCTTTTTTGTTTGTTTGTTTAAAAGGATCTTCCATCTCAGGCTTGTGCTCACTGACTTACAGTGTAATTGTTGCATTCATTTTTCTTTGAATAAAAATTGCCACAGAAGCCTGGAATCATGAAGTCAGTAAATGGCTTACAAAGATTTTAGATGTTGTCTATTGCTGGACAGTTTTTCAGTGTTAAGTGTGACCTTTCTGATTTTGAATCAAAATCAAAAGCTTTAAGCCAGTCTAGAGCAGTTTTCTTCAAGCTACCTGAATATTAGCTTGAAGAAAAAAAAACCTCTTGGGTTTTTTAAAAATATATTTACTTCTCTGGCTCATACAGTTAAGCTTCTGCATTCCTTTTCATAGCTGCTAGAAAAATTCATAGTGCTGACTATTCAAGAATAATTGCCACTGAGTCTTTTAATATTTTATCTTTTGTCCAAAATTGGAAAAGGAATTAGTAAATGGACACAAAATTTCAATAACTTATGTTGAACATCTATCTTAATGTAGATTAGAAAAAGATTTGAAATGTTATAGTATTCATGTTTGGTTATAGTTTTTTTGCTGTTCTTGTAAATGGTAAAGATTGCTTTGTAAGTGTGGCATTATTGATTATTTTTGTTGTATCATAACAGAATTTCTAAGAAAGTAATGAACTTTTGATTTCATTAAGTATTCTTATGGTGCTTAAATTCTGTTTCCCCAAACCTTATAAAAACTGTAATCCTTTTTCTCATTTTCCAAAATGTTTTTCTTTTCATAAATTTAAAAAGAAAAATATCCTTTATAAATATTTAATGCTACCTCTATCCAGAATGACAAAATTATTCTCAAGTATTATATATGCAAGAATCTTTTGTTGAAAGAGTAGATATGAAATTCCAGAATTTTATTTCAGTGTAATAAGATGTTCATTTTAAGGCTCTTAAGAAGAAGAAATATGAAAATAGCCTTCAAATAAGCCATTTGCTTTATTAAAAATTTGTGATTAATACCAAAAATTTTTTGATGTTAGTATTTCATAGCAACTGGTTACTGTTCTAGATGTCTTTTCTTTTTTAACATTGTACTACTCATATAAAAAATATTAAGTTAGTAAACAACAGACTCATTTTTTTGAAAAATTTCCTAACATTTTAGTGCTTTTGACTTGTTTAGAATTACAAGTTATTAATCACATCATTACATTTAAATGCTAATTGTGTGCTTTTAGTAAATGTCTTTATTATAATGAATTAATGAGTGATAGAAAAGTCAAATGATTTTGAGCTGTTTTACAGAGCAAAAAACGACAATATGACCAAGAAATTGAGAATCTAGAAAAACAGCAGAAACAGACTATTGAACGTCTAGAACAAGAACACACAAATCGCTTGAGAGATGAAGCAAAACGAATTAAAGGAGAACAGGAGAAAGAATTATCCAAATTTCAGAATATGTTAAAGAATCGAAAGAAGGAGGTAAGTGTACTTGTTGCTTTTAATTAGTAAAGCTACTCTTTTAATGTATACTTAAGACTATCTAAGAAATTAGGAATAATACTTTATAGTTAAACAACACTCTTTCATTCTTTTGTTTGGTCTTCCCAAAAATCATGCTGGCTAATAGTATGACTAGGTGTTTTTTCCTTTAACTGCCAAGAAAGCTGAAATAAAAGAGGTCTGCTTAATGGTTCATATTCATAAACAACCACTAAATGTTTAGCTAAGCTTTTAACAAAGTTTTTAAATTGAGCCTAACTCATTTTCCTTCTAGTTTAACTCATCTCCTTTACTAATGTAGTATTTAGGCCTTTATATAGAAATATTTTCACCAAGACGATGTAACTGTATTGTATGTACAGTTGATTATTTATTTGTAGTTTTGAATTCAAACTTAAAATAGTTTTTTCTTTATTAGTTTGATTGTCTTTCTTGGAACATTGTGCCTACACTAAACTTAGTAACTTGAAATTACAAATAATGTCTATAATTATGTTCATGCTACTGTGAGGTATTTTAAGGACTCATAGGTGGAAAATGTCTGAAAATCAATTTTTTTAGAATGAATATTTTTATTTTCCCTGAAATAGTTACATAATGTTATAGAATCTGTGGTATTGCTTACTATGACAGATTGATAATGGTTTGAAAGATTTATGTATTAGTGTGTCTTTTTTTCTTCTCAAAATAAAACTGAGACAGCTTAACATATAAGCAGTCTCAGAGATAATTTTATGTTTTATTCTATGCCTTTAGTTTGGGAGAATTTACTTTGCCATGTTCCTTGTTGCCCAGGCACAATAATTATGATCAGTTCTATTAGGATTGGAAAATTGATTTCATCCAAACTAGAATGCATTTTCTCCTTTTTGCATACCTCAGATAACCAGATTCATTGACTTAGCACTTAAATACTTAGAAAATTGAACATCTTATTGCTGGACTTGTCAGCTTTCTAAAAAAGAATAGAATTAAACATTAATAAATAGTCTGCTTTATGATTTCTTTCGAGAAGAATGAATGAGTTGGTGTGTTGTTTGATGTAGCTCCCCGTTGTAAAAATTCCATTTTGTTGTATGACTCTACTGGGACTACATGTTAATTTTCTGAAACCATGGGGTTACTTTTAAGAGACTTATGAAATCGTTTTTTAATACCAGATTAAATAAAAACATAAGTAAATATATGATTTAATAATACATAAAAGTTTCTAGTTATTACTGTTTGGGGGTAGGAATTTTAGCAGTGAACATGTTTGAAATTGTGATATACATACTTCAAATAATTACATTATATTTTTTCCCTTGTTGCTAAACTTCTTGCATTTGGGGTGTCTCTTCCTTTTAATGGTGATTTGGTTTCATGAGCGATTGCTAATGGGAAATTTTAAATGCACTGTTAAATCAAAATCATTCTCTCATGGAGCATCAATAGCATGTGGTGATTTGGAATCTGGTTGCTTTTGGTGCTTCTATTTTTTGAACACATGGTTGTTTTCCATAGTTGAATTATAGGTCTGTTGTTAGATGAAATTCTTATCTAGGACTTTGAAATGATTAGGGGGAGCTCTAAATTATACTTTATCTGGTATATAATAAATTCATAACTTACTAGAACTGTTATTTTGAGTGTTTATTTTATTGATTATTATAGTTAGATAATTAAGGTTGACTTAAATTGTTACAAAGGAGAATGTTATTCTATTCTAACACAAAAATCATAAGATGAATTCATTCTTACCACACAGTATATTAAGTGGTATAAAGAAAATTTAGTGTCCACTTATTTCTCCTTTGTTTATTCTAAGGCTTGATCTTGTGTTTCATTTTTTCTCTTGTTCAACTGCATGGATTTCATTTAGAATTATTTACTTGGTTTTACCAAGCCAATTACAAAGTTTGCACTATTAGAAATGGTGTTAGTTTTCCTTATCTTCAGTACTTTAAACAGTGTTATAGGTTTGTATAAAATTTTATGATCTTTCAAGAAAGTCAGTTGTATGATTCATTTTTAATTCAGCATCTTCACTGATTGTATTTGGGCCTTTAAGAGAGAATAATATATAGGGATAATTAAGCAGCTAATTAACCTTTATATGATGGAATGTCCCTTTCTGTACTAAGATCAAGCATGTTCTGTCCTTTCATTCTTTTTCATCAAACTAACACCTATGCTAATGCATGTAGAAAGGAACTTTTTAACAGCTTTATATCTGGCTTGTAGCTTGTCTGCTCACAACAATGCTTGCTGTGGAGAAAGTATTATTTCCCCACCTCCTGCATGCTTATACACTGTAGGTTATAAATGAAGTGGAAAAGGCACCCAAAGAGCTGAGAAAAGAGCTCATGAAACGCAGGAAAGAGGAGCTTGCACAAAGCCAGCATGCTCAGGTAACAGCAGCAGCTTACTGCTACTAAAAACAGAAAGCAGCATTATTTCCACAGCTCAGTAAGCAGTGGTTGAAAATGTAAATTCTAACTGTACTTATATGTGACATCGACTTCTCATACAAAGGTTCCCAGGATGTTCTTTATGTAATACTAAATTCCACACTAATAGTGATATTTAAGTTGCTAATATGAAATTAATGGAATGTTTGGAAAGCTGACGGCCACATAAAATAAGTATGTTAATGCATGTCCTACTTTAGCCATGATAAGCTTATATATATATATATATATTTTTT
>NW_004567112.1:15661662-15724902 GCF_000260355.1 Condylura cristata | reverse complement strand
AGAACAGAAAAATATAGAGGTTGAGTATATAAGCTATGCACATACAAAAACAATGCTTTTAAAGACACCATTATTTCTATGAAGTTCAAAGCTAAAAGAAAAATGTTAAATAGTAACTTTAAGCTGTAGATCAAACTTTTATTATTGTTAGCAACATAAACAACCTAAATCAGATTTTAAATATTATCTATTGTTAAAAATGTTTTTCTTTTTGATTCAGAATTTAGCAGTTAAAAAATAGATAAATGATTCTAGGTTGAACCAATTAAGAAGGATGAATTTCTTTATAAAACTAGATAAATTAGCACTTTTAAGAGCTTTTTTAGAATTATCTCACATGACTTTGCACACTTGTTTATGGTAGAAGTCCACCTTTCTTATAAATAAGCTTGCACTTATCATGGAAGCAAAGAGAAGTGAACCTGATTTTATTATATATGTCAATGAAAGGAAGAAGGATAACAAAGTATTTATTGCTTTGAATTATCTTTATATGATGGCTTTATGTGATTTTAAAAGTAGTTCTCAGCATTTTGAATTTTACAGATCAATGAAAATAAGCATAGAAACAACTAAAATGTACCCTTGGGGGTGATGAGATGGACTACCATTAATTTTTTTGTTTTTTAACTTAGCCAAGTAAGTTTATTTAAAAACAAAAATTAGAATTTTTTTGTGAACATCATCAAGAGAGAATATTTTAAGTATAAGAAAATGTAAGAATATTAAAACATATAAGGAAAATAAAAATACCCTGTTTGAGTAAATTTAGTTGTGATTTTATTTTCTTTTAATTTGTTTTGCCAGTGCCAGTGAAAAAATATTTTCTTGGCCTGATGTGGTAATTACAAGTTAAGGTGGTGCTAACAAACACAGCATTTGTTGTGTGTCAAATACTGTTCTAAGTGCTTTTTTTCTGTGTGAAGTCATATAATCTCACAACATAAGAAATAGTTACGTTTATTACCTCCATTCTATAGGCCAGGGAGTGCAGGAAGGTTGAGAGACTCACCCAAGATCACATAACTGGTTAGTGCTAACACCAGAATTCTCATCCATGCAGTTCCGGCTTCACATTTCATACACTGAAACCCCACACCATCCTGCTTGTCATTTGTAAGCCACCCTTTCTGTGCTAATACAAACTCTTAGCAGCTTGGTCCAGTAGTTGTTGGCCATCTCTTGTTAATAAATGAGGAGGAAGTCCTTACTGGCCACACATGTGTTTTTGGGTAATTTGGATTTCGAACCAGGTAACAATAAGTTCACCTGTAAAGGAAGGAATATAAACTTTGAATTCTAAATGTAAGTCTCTAGAACTGAAATCGAGAATTTAGTGTTGAATGAATTTGGTGATCCTGTGCTTTAATGAAAACTTTGTTGGTTATTTTTCATGTAATTTTGATGGCTATCCTATATTTTCCAATTAAAATCTGAAAGCTGAAATAAATTTCTTTCTGTAACTTCAGTAAAGAATTTAGTAATTAAGAAATTTCAAAAAGTATTTCTTTTTACCTGTTTTTGAAGAGCTAAAACTTGATTACAGAGTATTTTGAACATTTTTTGAGAATTCATTAATTATTCATACTCATGGTATTAGAATGTAAACAATGGTTTTTAGAAAATTGTACTTCCAAAAGCTTTTGAGCTTGGAAAATACATCTAGAGGATCCTTCAAAAAGTGAGGGGCTGTGAATCTCTGCACCTCTGTTTGTATTTTAAAGCAATACAGTTTACATCTGTTTTATAAACTGAGACTTTTTGTGTGAGTTTTTTAAAAAAGAAGGTTAAATGGATTTATAAAACAATAGCAGTGAACTAGAGTTTGGAAAATACTCAAATCCTTCATTTTACAGATGAGGAAGAAGCTTCTCTGGTAAATGGCTTATTAAGAATCTCAGCATTTGTATAATTATTCTTTCCACTTACAAAAAGTCTTTGAGCTATATTCTCACCTGGGAGGTGCCTTGTATTCTGATCCACAGGGCGTTGCCCAGGTCATGATTCAGTCTTTTCAGTTGTCATCTTGTGCAGTCTTCAACGCCCAAATGCAGGATGTAAGTCCCACATATTATAGGAGGATGCCTTCTCCTGTTCTACCTGCTTTTCCTTTGACTCACATGTGCCTTTTCATTGTTAGTTTTGTTTGTTAAAATCTAGAAAATTAATTGACGATAACGTCAGTAATGACAATAACAGTAATAACCTGAGATGAATTTGATGGTATTGTATTCTTCAAAGAGTTTTCATAGTTGGTTCTTACTGCCATCACCCTGATGTTTGTATAGTGTGTATTTTACCTGCGAAGAAATCAAGGCAGCGAAAACTAAGTTATCTGCCCTAAGTCACAGAAGAGATTAATGGTAAAGCTGGAAGTGGAACACTCCTAATATAGTGTTCTTTTTTTCCCCCTAACTACTCTACCACAGATTTTAATTGGAGATTTTTGTCTTTTTCAAGAAAATTTTCCAGTAGTATTTTAATAAGCTTTGCACATGTGAGAAACTGAATGCTGTGATTAAATTTTATTTTTGTGTGAAGTGAAAATATGTTTAATAGATAACAGATGTTATCTATATGTTTATGGGCATGGTCAGAAAAGCCATATTAAAAGTGATGATTTTCGTTGCCTCTAGATTTTGCTACTCAAAGTATCCATAATGAATAGTGAGTTAATATTCTCATGCTATAGTTGTGAATTAAGCCTGGAATTCCAAGCTGTATTCTTTCTCACAGTTTACATATGAAAGCAGTTAGCTCATTTAACACTGTAATTTTTGTTTGTGATGTTTGATATATACAACTGGAGTAGATAGAACACAGCTTGATTTCAACCTCACTTCTCCCCTCTCCTGCAATTAGTCTTTTTTTTTTGGTGGTATTTGAGCTGTTGAACTCTATAGTTTTCTGAAAGAGTAAATTTGAAAGCATTAATTTTTTTTTAATGAGAGGGAGAAATTATGAATTATGATCACTTTTCTGATCATCACCATTTTTAGATTTTGAGTTAAAAAAGTCACATTTTAGTAAGGCAAGTTCCTTGAGGACCACTGTTAACTCATTCTTTGTGCATTAAAGGCTGTGATCTAGTTCCTGTCAGATTCTGTCCAAGGCCTATAGAATAATTTCCAAATGGATCTTGGGGTTTTATCTTCTTCTGGATGTGAAAGAGGAAGAGTTACAAATAAAGTGCTGCTTCAGTCCTAAATTTCTTTTTTTTATGTATATAATATAGCTTATTTTTACATCATTTTGTCCATTTCTCATCTCAATTGTAATCCCCGTGTGTTCCCCATCACCAAGAGTCCTAAATTTCTAAATCCACACTGAGATTGATCAGAGTATCCCTTGAGCTAATCATAAACTGCTGTAACTGCCTAAGAGACGGATAGAGATCCAAACATTTACTTTTATTTCTTCAATTTGGATATATTGCTCCTTTCTATTGGTGTATATATTAGCTAATACCTTAAGTCATTTTAAAATTTTCTTGCCTTCTACAGTAATTGAAGAATTTTTTAAAAGCATAAAATTGGTATTTGGTAGTTAATTTGTACTCAGTATTTGTTGAATGAATATGTGAATCTCAAAACGTAGAAATCTCTGTTTTTATGGAATTTTGTTTATAGAGTTATAAAATGTAACTTTCACTTTCCTATTACTGGTTCATGTTTCTCTGGTAATGCATCATTTCTCATTAAGTCCTTAAACTGTTGCTCTTCTTTTTAGATACAGGCTATCTCTATTAGTGTAGCTGTATTATTTCCTCCTTTATTATATTTTTTTTTACAAAAATAGTTTAAAATCCTTGTATGTTTTACTTATTTGTTCTTAATTATCTTCCTAAAAGGAATTTATTATTTTTATCATACATATAAGACAAGAAATAGTCTTGTCTTTATGTGGTATGTTACAGTTTGAGAAGCTATGAATTTATTTTCACAAAGATGGCATTGTAATAGGACTTTTTAATATGATGTGTTACAGCTTTTTCTTTTTTTAAGTGTACTCTTGATAGTGAGTTTAGTATATTTTGTATTATAGTATTTTTTTCTTAGCTTGAATTGGATGACTAATACATTTATGTTTTATATATACATATAGGTATATGTAATATAATGTTGGTGATTTTTTTAATCCAATTAACTTTAGAAACTTGGTTTAGAGACTTGTTAATCACTAGTATATAGTCATATGGATAAGTAGATGTTTTGCTCAGTAAATACTTGTTTGTCTACTGATGGTTAACTATGTCTAATAGGAACAAGAGTTTGTTCAGAAGCAACAACAAGAATTGGATGGCTCTCTGAAAAAGATCATCCAGCAGCAGAAGGCAGAGTTAGCCAATATTGAGAGAGAGTGCCTGAATAATAAACAGCAGCTCATGAGAGGTATGTGAAATTATGCAGCATGTGTACACATAGAAAGTGGTAGCTCCGAAACTTTGTTGAGATATACCTTGGAATGATTTGAGTGCTATCCTTTGCTAGAGTGGTAGAGGAAAAAATAAAGTTGATGTAAATAACAGGAAAAATACTTTGTAAAATTAGGAAATACTACAAAATACAGAATTCCTTTTTGAACTATAAGCATATAATCACTGAAATATCTTTTTGTCCAAATAATCCAGAAATATACCAGTGTACTTTGGAATTCTAATTATGACTTACAACTTTGTACTGCCTAAGTGTTAGATGGGGACCTTAGGCACTTATTTCCCCTAACAAACAGTTTAGATATTTTTTGTTTTTTATTAGGATAATTAAATTAAATGTTGGTTTTGGAGGTTAGGACATTCTATCTTTGGTAATACTTCATTTATAACTCAGGACGTTAGTGCATGTTTTTATGTTAGTGTGCACAGAACACTTTTTTGGTAAATATTTTGAAATGAAGACCAAAATACATAGTAAAAAGAGCAAAGTGATATTTTGAAAATTACTTTATTTTAGCTCGAGAAGCTGCAATTTGGGAACTTGAAGAACGACACTTGCAAGAAAAACATCAGTTGCTTAAACAGCAACTTAAAGATCAGTATTTCATGCAAAGACATCAGTTGCTTAAGCGCCATGAGAAGGTGAATAAAAGGAAATTCTTTCATTTTTTTGTTTATTTGAAAAGTTTGCAGAATGATTCATTTTGAAACATTTTTTAGAGAATATACTTTAGATTTCTTTTATCTTAAAATTGCTTAAGTTTTGAGTTATTAATGTATATTGGTTATGGATATAAACTTTCCTACAATTCCAAGGGAGATAACTAATTATAATGCTTATAGGCTTCTTATATATTACAGTTTTCATCTGGTCTCTCAGATGTATCTATTTTGTCTACATTTATGAATTAGTTATTTTTATTTAAAGGTTTACTTTACTTATTTGTGCATATAAGAGTTGGGATGTAGGCTAGAGATGGAGGAGCGGAGTGAGAGGATTAACAAAAAGAGTGGGAGTAGAACAGGCAGATCTACTGAATTACACTGCTAATAGGAGTAGCAGGCATGACAGGAGAGGTCTGGTGCACCATGTAGGTCAGCTACCTCGCTGGAGATCGAACTCATCTGTAGTGACTGTGGGTAGCATAACCCCTTGTATCCCCAGAGAAGCCCTGATACAGTTATTTTTAAAATGTGGACTCTATACTTAGTAAAAGCAAATTTCAATATGAGACTTCTTATTTCTAATAGTTTTCCTTTTCTTATATATATATATATATGTGTATATATAATATATATATATATATATATAATGCTTAATTTGCTCATCAGTAACAAGGGAGAGAATAATTTTGGAAAATAACAAAATAACATATTTGAACTTACATGTGAGTATGAATATTAAATTATTCTGTGTTCTTGGATGCTGCTGTTTTCTTAGGAAACAGAACAAATGCAGCGTTATAATCAAAGACTTATTGAGGAATTGAAAAACAGACAGACTCAAGAAAGAGCAAGACTGCCTAAGATTCAGCGAAGTGAAGCCAAGACGCGAATGGCCATGTTTAAGAAAAGTTTGAGAATTAACTCAACAGCCTCACCAGACCAGGACCGAGACAAAATTAAACAGGTAAATAGGAAAATTACTTTATTTATTGTAGGTTTAAAATATTTAAACCCCAGCATCTTAGGAAATATAAACACAAGTGTGTTGTAAACATTTAGAGTCATCTTGGGCTTATTGATGTTCTCTTTGGTTCTATGACTAGGGCCAGATACATAGCATATACAACTTAGTCTTCCGATGGTAGAGGCCACAGAGGGCAAATCCCTCCCTCCTACAACCTCCCATGTCAGATCCTGGGGTAGTGATCATCCTGGGAATGAGAAGACTTAAAGAGCTTTTTAAGTCAAAACATATGGCTCCACTATGTTCTACAGTTCCACAGCCCCACTATGTTCTACAGTTCCAACACACAAATGAACTAAGGTTGACTAAACAATTAGGAGGAGAAACAAGGTTAATCTGAAGTACCCCCTCCTCACCAAAACCATAATGTAGATTCCAGTTTTGAGTCACAGTATATTATTGCTTGCAGCTTTAGCTTATTTTTTTTTTTTTTTAAGATTTATTTATTTATTCATACAGAACTGGGGTACAGGCCAGAGATGCGGAGGGTGAGAGGATTCACCAGAGACAGAGTGGGGAGCAGAACAGGCAGATCGATGAAGTACACTGCTGAGGGGAGCAGCGGGCGGGTCAGGAGACGTCTGCCACGCCATGTGGTCACCTCCGGGGCAGGCGGGGATCGAACTCATGCGGAAGCGGCTTTAGATTCTCAGTGCAGTGCTTTAACCCGCTGCGCCACCAGGGAGGGCCTAGCTTATTGTTTTTTTCAGCTTAGTTAAATTATTTAATTATACCTTTGAAAAATACAGAAATTACTTTGCTCGTTAACCATATTTGTCATTGTGTTTCTTATTTATAGTTTGCTGCTCAAGAAGAAAAGAGACAGAAGAACGAGAGAATGGCTCAGCATCAAAAACATGAAAATCAAATGCGGGACCTTCAGTTGCAGTGTGAAGCCAACGTGCGAGAGCTGCATCAGCTGCAGGTGGTGATAGAGCATGAAGCAGAGCTGGGTAGAGGGCAGTCGCGTCTCTGGTTCTCAGAAGATAGTAACTTACCTAAGTAAACTGCACTGTACTCAGATGCTGGAGTTTAGAGTTTTGTTTCCTATATAGACCCAGATGGAAGTTAGCATAGTAGGCATTTGTTTAGGTGTTACATAACTGTGATTAATATAAACATAAAGCTAAATTAAAATCTAAGATATTGAGGCTTTTATAACATTTGTTTTAAAACTTCTATATCAAGTATTTTTGTTTATTTTGCAAAGAAGATGAACAGTTTTCAAAATGATATGGGCAGCTTTGTATCAGATTCTGAAATAGTTCATTTTCTTCAAGGTGTTTGAAAAATATAATAAACTATATGAGAATTTTTCTTAAAAGAAAATTAAAGGTTACTTTAGAGACTACTGTTTTGAGGTTTTATCTGGAGTATGCAGCGTACCTAATATATAGTCTAAAATGTTTAAAATAGCAATTGTGAATACATATTTCATTGCTTTACTATTTCCCAGAATAGTTTCTAATTTCTCACTGTAGTATTAGTAGGTAAAATGTGTGAAAACATTTACCTGAAGCATCAGTTTTATAAGCAAACTTTTTTAGAAAGGAAAAATAGGATCAAACTAATTATTTCTATTTAAGTTCTTTTCATATAGTTAAAGATCTAGTTCCTAACTTGAAGAATGGAGCTATGACTCTTCATAATAGTCTTGTTTCTTGAGGAGAATTCAGGCCTCAGAACTAACTTGATGTTTGATGAGTAATTTATTATTTTGGAAGATTATTGAATTTGTGAAAAATTGCCAAATCAGTGTGAAATTTCTTTAATCCAAACTTTACTTTCAGAATGAGAAATGCCACCTGTTGGTTGAACATGAGACTCAGAAACTAAAGGAACTAGATGAGGAACACAGCCAAGAATTAAAGGAATGGAGAGAGAAATTAAGACCTAGAAAAAAGGTAATTTTAACAGCTTTATTTAAAATGTATTTTTGCCTGTCCATTCACCCACCCACCCACCCACCCAGGTATTGGCTTTTTATTAAATAAAAGTCAAGTATAGTCTCAAGAGTGGGATATTCTGAAATGGAGAGATAAAGTTCTTTTTCCTCCAAAAGTTCAAAATTGAGTGATAGACATTTCCAGGTCAGTAGGATCATTACTGTGAAGAAAGTAATAGAAGACACAGAGGAGAGGAATACATGTACAATGAAAGGAGGAGGAATGCTTCAGTTTGCCTGTGCAAGTCAGGGCAGCTTTGGAAAAAAGACATGTAATCTCAAGGGTTTGCTTGTCAGGCAGGTTGAGGGCTGGGCAATTTAAACAGAGAAGAAAATAAGTGGAAATGATGTACACAGGAATCATGGTTAGTTCCCTATCATTGGAGGATTAGGGGAAGTATGTGCCTTTATAGGCATTAGGGAGGGAAAGGAAGGAAGTGATGGCAATTTAGACTGAAGGCGTCAACTGGAGACAGATTACAAGGCCCTTGTGTACTGGTAGTTGGCAGTGAAGCAAAAGAGCACCCATTTCTTCTATTTGTAATTTACTCCCTGTTGTCCTGCTCCAACTGATCAACCACTTCAACTCTGCTTTTGCTGGCACTTAATGATCCTCTCTATTTAATAACTCTCAGATTTAAACCTTTGTTATTTTCTCTCGGATTTCCCACCTGCTTTATATGTTTTCACCATTCCTTTCTTCCATTCATCTAATCAGACAATCAGCCCAGGAAGTAATGTACCTAGCACCAGCTATGTTCTAAAGGTTTCCAAAGGAAGTAAAATGACCAAGTCAGTTGATAATGTGACTTTTTAATTTAAAATTTAGTATTAAAATGTTCAACATCACTCGTAATAAGGGAGATGCAAATTAAAACCACAATGAGATACCACCTTACCCCAGTGAGAATGGCGCATCTTCAAACAACTAGCAACAATAAATGTTGGCGAGGATGTGGAGAAAAAGGAACTCTCCTGCACTGCTAGTGGGAATGCAAACTAGTACAACCACTATGGAAAAATGTTTGGAGGTTCCTCAAACTGCTAAACATGGAGCTTCCCTACGACCCAGCAATCCCACTCCTAGGCATCTACCCAAAAGATACAAAAACACTGATTGAAAAAGATACCTGTACCCCCATGTTTATTGCTTCTTTATTTACAATTGGAAAAACATGGAAGCAGCCCAAATGCCCAAAAGTAGATGACTGGATAAAAAAGATGTGGTACATATATACAATGGAATATTAATCAGCAACCAAAAAAGAGAAACACATGTCTTTTGCAGCAACTTGGATGGAGCTGGAAAAGATCATGCTTAGTGAGATAAGCCAGAAAGAGAAAGAAAAATACCGGATGGTTTCACTCATAACAGGAGTATAATGGACCAGACGAGAAAATAACAAAAATAATGAACAACTATATATCAGAGACATTTTGCAGGGTGGAGTGGGGAATGGGATCAAAAACAGGGGGGTGGGGAGGGAAATGCACAGGATTATGGTGATGGCACATGGGTGACTTGGTAATGGGAAACCCGCAGGGATTACAATTGAGATGGCTAAAAAAAAAAAGTACAAAATGATGTAAAAATAAACTGTTATAAAAAAAATAAAATTTAGTATTAATAGTTATGTGGCTCAGAATACACAGGTACAGAAAGTGAAAAGTCCCTTTCTCAAGATTGTTTAACTCTTTGTGACCTACTTTCACCTCACAGTGATGACAAGTGAGCTGTTTATAACCTAATCCTATAGCATCATCTACCTGTTCACATTAAAAACCTTGCTTCTTAAAATTGCCTGCTCATGTGACTTTGGTGTTATAACTTTGTTCTTCTCTACCTTTATTCACTCTTTTCCTTCCAGTCACCTGTTGCTCTTTTCTTTATCTCTATGATCTTTAGCTAGTCCTGGCTTCAGTGGTTGCATAGTTACAGACAATTCCAAAACTTGTCTAGTAGGGATTGTATATAGAGTAATATCTAAAGTCATAAAAATCTGGGTTCACATCTTAGTGTTGACACTGATTAATTTTGTTACTGAACATTTCTAAGCCCAATTCTCCTCATTTATAAAATGAAGATAGTAACAACCTACCAAATTCATAGTTGTTAAGACAGTTAAAAGAAATGATGTGTTATAACTCTGTCCTCATACCTAGATTATAAACAGAGTTCAACTAAGTGGTTGCTATTGCTATTTATTTTTTATTACTATTGACTCATGCTCCAAACTCCCATTTTCCATGTGGATGTTTCACTCTTCTTCATTTTATTCAGGCCTGTTCCAATATCTTCTAATAAAAGATTTCTCTTTCTGATTCCCTTATCTTTCTGTTTTTCTTTATAACATTATCATCACAAGATACATTTTGTTGTTTGTTTTCTCCAAGTAGAATGTAAGCTCTTTTAAAGCACAAACAGTATCTCTTTGTTCACTGATAAATACTCAGCTTCTAGAACAGTTCCTGGTACATGCCAAATGATCCATACATTGTGAACTACAGAATGTAAACTCGGTGGAGATAAAACTAAATTCAGTATCCTTTTCTCTTCATCTCCATTTCACCTATTCTACCTCTGTCCAGGTCTCTCCATATCAGATTTTCTATCCAGTGTTCCTATTCCTTTAGTTGACATCTAGCTTAGAAACTGGAATTATTTTTCATTTCTCTTGTACCCCATATCTAATCAGATAATGAATATTGACTCTTTTCATAACAATCCTCTTTTCTATTACTGTCATCCTATTGCTTAAAATTATGTTAATATTCAGTGGGCCTTCTGGTCTCTGGTTGCCTTTCCTTCCTACTTGCCTTCCATCTCCAGAGTATTTATTCACAGGAATATCTCTGATACTGTCATAGTGATGTCGATAAATCTTCAGTTTTACCAGAATAAAATATAAATGCCACAATTTGACTCACAGAGATAGATAATAGTTAATATAATAGGTACCATCTATTGAATGCCTAGTACATACTAAATACATCATTATGATATTTAATTCATACATAGCAACTCATTAAAGTAGATGGTATTATCCCTATTTATAACAGAAAAAGTAAACAATAAAGAGAAGTATCAATCATTGACCCAAGTTTAAAGCTTATATAGTACTACACATTCCATAGCCAACCTTTCTAGCTTTATTTCCCACTAGCTATGTTGTTCCCAGTTCATATTCAAGTACTAGGTATAATCACATTACTCACACCAACTCAGGGATTTCTAGCCTCTACACATTGTTTCAGCTTCTTCTGTCAGGCATTCCTTCCCTGTCCAGTCAAACAAATTATCATCTTTCCTTTAAGGTTAAGTTCATGTTTCAACTTTTCTGAGAAACCTTCCTGTATCCTTCCATCTTTTCCTGTACTTTGTACCTCTATGGCAGCACTAACCCTAAATTTTTGGCTACACAGTCATTGATATTTCAGACACTTAACACACTTAACAAGTACTTTCCATGTCTGCTTTGTATTGTGGCAGCATAAAGCTGAATCTGCTTGGTGTTACCTCCAAACTGCTTACTGTCCAGTGCTGAAAAAAAATACATGATTATCAATAATTGAAATGAAACAGAAAACGCTAAGTTCCCCATGGGAGCTACAGATAATAGTTATTAATAGGTGCCATCTGTTGAGTGCCTAGTCTCTGTTATGTACATCATCATGTTCAGTCCTTTCATTGTAACCCAGTGAGGTTGGCAGTATGATCACTATTTTACAGCACAATTAAATAATTCTATAATATATAGAAATTAAGTAATTGACCCAAGTTATTCCATTCAGATGGCTGAGCCTAGGCCTATAATCCTAACTGTTGAGTAGTTTAGTTTTTCTTAGGGTAAAATATGGAGTGTTTGCTCTGGACTGTTAGAGTAAATTCTCTTTGTAATGTCAACACATAATTTCTTTTCCCTTTCCTTTTCAAGACACTGGAAGAAGAGTTTGCGAGGAAGCTGCAGGAACAGGAAGTATTCTTTAAAATGACGGGGGAGTCTGAATGCCTTAACCCATCAACACAGAGCCGGATTTCCAAATTCTATCCTATTCCTAGCTTGCATTCCACTGGATCATAACAGTGGAATGAATGCAATCTGTGTTTGGATTTGGCTTTTGAAATAGGTTGTTCTATCCTTTCATCTTCTGCCACAATCTATGTCAGAGAGCTCATGAAGACAATCACCTCCCTCACGTTTTAGGTGCTTTTTGTTGTTTATTAGCAAAGATGAAGGGAAAAGAGGAACCAAGACAGATGCTGGGCCAGGTTGGCAAAGAAGCATCTTGTAGTAATTCCCTAAGGTAATACTGTATATTACTTTTAAAGATTACATTCTCTGGAGATTGTTATCTGAAAAACTGTTAGAGATATGTTTAAAGTTATTTAAAAAGAAAACTGTTACATAACTAAGTATTACTGAATGTCTTTTTACCTGACTTCTCAATAATGCTTAAATTCTATAATTGAAACTGCTGTAAAAAGTTAGAGTAATTTTCTTTTGGTGAATCAGCTCTCATAGAAAAGTTATGAGTTGCTCAAAATATGATTGATTCAGTAACTATAGTTTATTTTTAAATAGCAACAACTTCTTTTAAAAAGAAAAAATTTATTTCAGTAATTTGTCTAAAATAACTCTTGTTTAGGCATGAGCTGTAATTAAGGTGCTAGTTTTATTAAGATAATGCCTAAAACACTAAATTTCAACCTAGGATTTTCCTTTTGATTCAACAGTAACAAAATACCCTTAACATTAAGCATTATCATGTTTGTCCTAACCCATTTGATAGAAATTTTCATCCTAAAATATATACTGTATAAAGTTGGAAAGATGGAAGAAAAAATAACCTTAAGGTGTCCAAGTTGGAAATGTGAGAGTAACCAAATTAAAAGTAATAAAGATTTAGCTGTCCCAGCTTATTTCATAAAATAATATGTGAGTTTATTAAAAGACTTCATCTGAACAAATTATGTTCATTTAAAATTCTGTCAGGGGCCTACAAGCTCTTGATGTATATTTATAAGTGTATTTTCTGAATTAATCTAAGAGTCATTTGTTCAGAATACTTTTTCAAAAAGAATTTAAATATTTAGGCAAATGTCAGAAATCACTGTTGTTTTAAAATAAAATCCTTTATATTTTGTTCCATGTTTAAATTATTTACTTGATATGAGTGGGATAAGCCTGAAACCTTTATCATGTGGTTGCTGATATGTGTAATTATTAATGAAATGAATGTTCACTCTTAGCCCCTTCTGAGGCTTAGAATTTCAAGCACGTGTCAGGTCAAGCAGTATTATAAACTGTACTTTGGTGTGCAATGTAGCACATTCGTAAGTGATTCTTGCTACCTGCCCTTTGTAATGTAGCCTCTTTTAAGAATACTAGGTACCAAATCGTAGAAGTTTCAGTTTTTAGTAATATTACATTTGAGGTTGGTGAAAAAATTTAAATATAATTTTGTGGGAACACTGATTCATTAAGAAAATGTAAATATCTGTAGCACTTTCTTTCAGTTAATTTGAAAACTTCGGATGCTGAACCTCATTTTGTCAGTCATTTAAATGATTTAAAAATGCATGTGTGATTTTAATTTTGTAATTATTTTGACAAATAATTTACCTGGAAAACTTTGTAGGTAGCCTTAACTTTGGCCAAGTTTTTTTTTTTATATATATATATATATAAATATATATATATTACACACACACATAGATATATATATAATGTATGGTTGTAAATTCATACACTTATCACATGGTTGTGTTACTGTATACAAGAATCTTAATGCTTTATTCTCAAAAGCTGGGTTGGAAAATGTTTTGAAAGCCTTTTAAAAATGTATATCTTTATAAAGTAATATTCAGGATGATGATGGAAAGTGTTTATATTGTTACGATAAAAATGCCCAGTATTTAATGTTTTATTTTAAGAGGGAGAGAGTAGGTACTTTTTGTACCACTTTCTCATTTGAAATTTTGAGTTTCTTGGTTTTTTAAAAAATAATGCTTCAAGCAGTGGACAAGTTTTCAGTATCATTTAAGTGATCTCCTGAATGCTAAATTATTTGGCACATAATTTGGTCTGAACATTTGATTCTTTTCCTTTCTTTCAACTGGACATTCGTAGTACTGAATAAAGGAAGGGGCTCAGAGTAGGATATTTGACATTCTGGTAAGTTTATTAGCAACTCTTGCATCTCCCTTAAAACTGCCCTTTGGATTCAGTATGCTTGAGTTCTCTTTCAAATATGACCAGGTTTATGTGGATGCAGGACTATAAAATGATACATATATAGAGGTGAAATACTCATTTGATACTTAAAAGTTACATTTTTTTCAGCAAGTGTTTTGTCATAGGATATGCTGTGTGCCTCTCTGCCCACTTCTTGTCAGGCTGTATATTCAAATAGGTAGTAAGTGATACTGCATGAAATGCGCTGGGGAGTAGATAAGGGGCACAAATTTCTTTGAAATCAGAGTATAGTCAAATCCTTTCCTGATTTGGTTGTTTTGTTGCCATGGCAGCATGCTGTGAAATGCAAAAAAGAAGTTACCCATATGTGCATCCTAATTACTCATCCTCCCCTATTCTCCCTGCATTCTGTGAAAACACCAGACCACACACTGCAGGTCTAGCTCACAGAGCGTCTTGTACCAGGTTGCCTTTCCTGTCCTGTCAATCCATAATTGGGTGTGAATTGCCGAATTAGCTGCTATTCTCTATGGAGTCACAGTTAAGCTTTTCCTTACTCTTTCCTATGGGGAAACTATAGGGTGGGTAAGGAGGAAATTTAGAGTGCTTTTATTTTGTTGATCGGAACTTTTTCTTTGACAGGATACAGCAAATTGTAATTAAGTATAAACCAGAACCAGAGCTACCTCTAAGTAGTGTTTCCTCAAGCACAAAGCTCTCAGGCATATGAGACTTTTCTTTAATGGAGGGTCTCTGATTTCTTGAGCATCAGCGAGTTTCAGAAGTGACTGTCTTTTATACTCTCCTAGTTCCCTTGTAACTACACACTTTCTCCCATTCCACACTGTGCTTAAATGACAAAGACTTTTCCAAGAAGCCAAATTCTGTCAAAAGATTAGCTAAAGATAAAGTCGATTAAAGGAAAACTTAGAACTGAGGTGGAAGAGGAGAGTTAGTTCCAGTTCTAATAGTCTTCTGATTAAATAAATACATTCTTTTCAGAGAAATGATCTTTTATAGGATATGGGATATTTTAAATGCTTTTCTTAAGTTGAAGGCACAACAGTTAATGCCTCTATTATTGCTATTCTGTGTCAGACATGGTTTGATAATAGCTTTAAATTTCTGCTACTAAGCTTGGGAAAATGTTATACCAGTTGTTAAGTGTGGCTGCAGCTTTTTGCGATCCTTCTCTGATTTGCAGTGTGATGTCTTCACAAGTAAATTTTCGGAAAGAATTTTTGTTTAAGATTATGCCTCTTGTCTGTTTGGTAGCAACATGCCTTTTCAATCATGGGATTGACAAATAAAAAATAAAGTTATTTCTTAATCTATTTTGGGAAGTGGTTTTTTTATTCAGAATTTTGAAACTAGACTGTCCTGCATTAGAGCATTTTGCAGCTTATTTTGGTCTTAATTACCGGTTAGCACTTGCATTCTCAGGTCCTCTGACACTTTCAGACTTAGAGTTCCTAGCCATACAATCCCTACACCCAGGAATGTAGTTTTTCCTGGGACTTAGGAGGTGTCTTTCAGGCTGCAGGTGTTTCCTTGGGATGGTACTTGAGATACTTCCATCAACATAGGTGTATGTACATCTTTTTTATTTTCTTTTTTCCCTTGGTAGAGGTTATTTTTCTCACTAAATACTTCATAAAGCACACGATCTCACTTCTGCTAAAAATAAGTTTGTCATTGATATGTTCATGCAAGATTCAGTAGACTTGCACACCACTTGGCTAGTGTTCAGTGCATCTGGAGGGAGGCATCGCCTGTCATTTTCTAATTTAGGAGCTTTGCACCCTGTTGTAAGTTCATTCTTAACTTTTTTTTTCTTTTTATGAAACAAAAGAGTATCAGGTTCATTGTAGCCAGCTGAGGACTGTCCAGAGAAAGAAGCAGGTCTGGACTTTACCCTGTTTCACTTGGCCATAGAACTCTGTACCCAAAGGTAATTCTAGTAACTGGAGAAAATTCTTTAAGATAAAAATCATTAAAGGGGACATAATACTTGATCCCCTAAAGCCAGCCCTACAGAAATAAATGCATTCAGCCTTCAGGTAAAATTAAAATGTTAAAAAGGGACAGTGCCATCACTTATTATATACAGTAATACTGATTTGATTAGATAATAAAAGTTGTTCGAATTCTCAGTTTTCGAGCATTCACATACTGATTGATAGCAGTGAGGGGTAAAGGAGGCGCTCATGCCCTCTAGAAAACGGTGCTATTGTTGCTAGTGGTGTTTGATGTTGTGAAAGTAATGGTTCCCCCCCTCTGGGTAATATGTGCAATATTCAGCTATAGAGAAAATAAGCAGACCTGTCTTGGAAAGTTAAAGATGTAGACGTAAATTTAATTTAACTGTATTTAAAATTTTTTTTAAATTCTGAAGCTCTTCTCCACCAATTGAGTCTCAGTGTGATTGTGGGACAAATTCACAAGTTGGCTAAGCAAAGTCTCTTAGGAACATGAGTGTCTTGATTTTACTATGGATTTCTGTGGGGCATTTGATATCTGTTCATTATTTCTTCAAAGTAGTTTTGTTATGCCACTTATTACTGTAATCGTAACTCCTTTGCCCCAGAAAAATCACTACATTCATTGCAAATCTCATTGCTCCCCTGTTGCATATGTTTATTTAAAATACCTTAGCTTTGGTAAAACCCTCAGATGTTTTTTGTGATTTGCCAGATGAGTTAATAGTTTCAGAGAAAGGTCTGCCTTTAAAGATCTCATTGATTAGATGAAATGCTAAAAACTGTCCCACAATCACTTTTGCTTCTTTCTGTTTGTAATAACATTAGAGTCAAACATAGTAAAAAAGAAAAAAAATATTTAATTGGAAATATTACAATTGAAATGACTTTTCATCTAATAGACCACATAAATGTTTTCAGACATTGAAAGTGCTTATAAACCCACTGAGCCCCATCCTGCATGTCATTTCCTAAGTGTAGCACAGAGGTAACATCTCTTCCCAGCATCAGGTCTTCTCTAGTCCCTGCTCTCCCTTTTTTACTTGCCCATTGCCCTTTCCCTTTAGCTGCAGCCTAGTTCACTCTAACATATCTATAAACTCTACTGTGGACTGATACAGATCAGAGCTACAATCAAACTTTCTAAGCAAGTGGGAATATGATATCTAGTGAGAACTATTAGAAACCCTGTCACCACCTTCAGGGGAAGTCAATTTCTTAATTTTTTTCAGTTGCAAGAGTTGCTTCTTAGCCAACTCTTTTCTGTGACTAGAGAATGCAGAGAGGCATAGCATATCCTAACGATGGGGAGGAAGGTACCCATAACACAATCTTGCAGGCAGAACACAAACCCCAGTGTACCCAGGAAAGCAACCCCATCCCCAGCTTTCATTTCAGGGGCTTATTTTTAGACAAAGCTCATGGACACTTGAATCAATGTTTATGTAAGTGCCTTTCCTAGGTCGGGGCTTGAATTAAGTGTTAAAGAAGCCAGAGAAGTCAGTCTCATTCTCCAACTGTCCTAAAGTCCATCTAGTGATGTGGCTTCAGATTGTTTCCTTGACTGATTCACTCTCTCTCCGGGGTTCTATTTGACAGTTGGTATACATCTCAGTAGGACCCTGATAGATTCCAGCTTTCACCCCTGAAGAGACTGAAGTGTGCCATTGTCAAGAGCTGGTCCAGGGTGCTATTTGTCAGGTGAGCTCAGGGCTTGAGGGCAATGCTTCTCCTCCTCCGCCCAGCATAGACTTGGTCACCTAAAGTTAGAAGATGAGTAGGAAGTTAGAAAATATCTTGTGGCCACTGTGGGACTGTAGCTTGGGCAATTATGACAACTGTGACTATTTCCAAACTGACTTGAGAGATGCACTCTTTTGGAGGACTATCCAAATTGTTTACCCCCTGTAGTGGCCAAATTGGTTCTCCATTTCCTCCCTATATTAGCATTCTCCTTTCTCCCTCCCTAGATGCTTATTTGATTATATTATGCAAATCACCCAGTGTCTGCCTTTCCAGGATGCCTTAAATTTTCAGGCTTGCTCTGGAACAAATCACCTGCTTCTTTAAACATGGATTTCCTGGCACTCCAAAAACTGGCAGCCACATCTTGCTTACCTTTGTCTCCTTTTTCTCCTTTATGCCCTCGAGGGCCCTGTGGCCCAGGCCGACCTGGTGGTCCAGCTGGACCTCTCTCACCTAGGGAGACGGGACAGACAGGTTCAGGGAGGCACACTTGTAAGGCCTGGAGGAGACAGTGGCAAAGCAGCACAGGTGGAGCTATGCTGCTTGCGACATGAGGTGGGTATAGTGCAGGGTCCTGGTTCCCTGCTAGCACTTACCCTGGGGTCCTGGGATGCCCATCTCTCCTTTCTGCCCAGGAGGTCCAGGAATAGCTCCATAAGCTGCAAGGAGGAGGAGGAAAGAGGCCTTAGGCACAAAATCATTTTGAAGTTTGGGTGGTAATTTGGACTTCTAAAAGGAAGACAGCTTTATCAGACTTTCAGCATTTCAAGTGTTTATAGTGAGGTTTTTCAGGACATAGGTCCTGTGAAGCAGGCCCTATGTGACCCCGTGCAACAGATTAGGTATTGGGAAAGAATCTGGGCAAGGCCTTACTTCGGAAAAACTCCATGAGATCTTGTGTCACATTGCTGTAGGCAGAGAAGACCTTGCTGATTCCCGGAGGCCCCCGAGGCCCAGGCCGGCCCGGTGGGCCTTGGACAGTGTAGGCCATTCCTTGGAGCAGGCCCTGACCTGGAAAACACCAGAGTGTGAGCACAGGATGCAGTCTCGCTCAGCACCCTTCTTCCCAATGGGAGCACGGCCTTCTGATCACCTAACTGCACTATTAAGACAGATTATGCCGCAGTGAGGGAAAAGCCCTGGCAGCTTCCTGTGTCTCCACTGTTGACCTGCTGTCATCAAAGGCAAAAGCCACATAACTCTGATGAGAAGTTGATAAAAGACTACTTAGCCAACAACCTTCCCTCAGCCCCACCAGAAACCATCATTCAGAAAGGTTCTTCTGACACCCGGAAGAAAAACCCTAAAGCGCTCTGTTCCCTGCGGCATGGGTCCCTGTACTGACTATAGCCCCATGACCTAAGCTGGCTGAGAAGCAGCTTGAGGCCTCCTGTTCAGGTGGGATCACGTGTTGCCCAGTTAGTTCCACAATTGGTGTTCTCACAGCCTGGGTGCTGCGAAATGCATGAGTGAGTTTCTGGAGACCAGATGTTAAGATGCTCACATGATCACCCCCCACCGCCACGCAGCAGTCAGGCTCCGTGTCCCAACTTACGCTGCAGGCTCTCAGACACGCGAACAGCCAGCTTGTTGTAGTCCAGGCCTTCAGCAAAATCAGCCCGGAATGATCCACCATGGCCACCATACATTCCGCCTTCTGCTGCTGCCCCATAGCCCCGGCCCGTATCCATGCCAAATGCTCCGCTTTCGCCAAGGTAGCCTCCGCTGGTTCCTCCTATGCCCATCGAATTGCTGTAGGAGCTGTCTCCGCTGTGGGAGGAGGATCTGCTCCCCCTGCTGTAGGAGCCTTCCGAGGACAACAGGCGACTGTCTCCAGGTGGTCCCTGGGGCCCCGGAGGGCCAGGGGGACCGACAATGAAGCTGCGCACATCAGGACCTTTGGGAGGAACCAGCATTAGTGGGAGCTCAGGTGGGGGTCCCAGAGACCCTATCCAGGATCTGAGCTTCCAGGCCCTCATACGAGCCAGCCGGAGAGCACAGGGGAGCTCAATTCCTGCAAGCACCTGGGCCCCCTCATAGGGAGACTGGAGATCCGGGCAGGGGGCACAGAAAGGCAGCAGTATCAGTGCACCTACTTGTGAGGTAGCTGATGAGCTCACTCCGGAAGCTGTCGCTGTTTTCAGAGGCGTAGGTGGCCAGAGCTTCTGAGACACCTGGAGGCCCTCGAGGGCCTGGGGGGCCAGGGGGCCCTGGGGGGCCTGGGATGGATGATAAGCCAGCAGCTGAAAGGGAGGCAAGAGAAAGATGAGCACTCACCTCTGAGAACCCTTGAGTTCCCAGCCTGGGCTCAGGGCCCCATGTGGGCTCCTGTGGGGGAGGGTAGAGGAATCGCCCATTTGCTGGCATCTGGGAAGGACTGTGCTTCCCAGGTCCAGTCCTGAACCTCATTTAATCCCAGTCATATCCACTCCCCTCAGTCCCTCTGCCCCGAGAGTAGGAGACTAGCTTGGCACCCAGTCACTCGGGGCTCACAAACCCCCTAAGGGCTGTACCCAGAGCACAGTCTCTCCCAACTCTCCCTCACCAAGACTGAAAGCACCCAAAAGCAAATGTGCCCTCTTCAGATTCCCATGCCCAGCCCTGCACAGGGGCCAGGATGACTTGGTGACTGATGAATGGATCTAACTCTCTACAGGATCCCCAAGGCCAGGCTGCAGCCTCTGACCCCTGCACCTCTCCCGCCTCACAGTGCAGGTAAGATGACAGGTCCTCCGAGCTGATGCTGGACCACGAGCTGCCCGGGCGCCCTGGTGGCCCTGGGGGACCAGGGGGTCCAACGATGCCTCTGAATTCAGAGCCTGCCGCCGAGGAGAAGTAGAGTCAGACACAGCCTGGGCCAGGTGCCCTGCCTTATGTCCCGAACCGCCGGAACAGACGTCCCCTGCCCAGCCTTACCTCGAAGCAAGGAGACGAGCTCCTCGTAGGAAGTTCCCGGCAAACCAGGGGGTCCTGGAGGGCCAGGAAGCCCGATGCTGATCCCAGAACCTGAGGGACAAAATGCCAGGTTGTGATGGGGTCACATCAAGCAGGAAAAGGCAGATGGAGACACCTTGCCAGAGAGGAAGGAGAACAAGTCACGTGGACAGTGGGGTTCAAGAAAGGGAAAAGAGAGGGCATCAGGAAGAGACAGGCAGAAAGTTGGGTGACGCCTCAGTCCTAGGCAGACAGCAGGCCGAAAGGCACCATCTCCCTCTCCTGCTGCCATCTGGGGGTGTATTCCACAGAGAAGTATAGGAGAGGGCAAACCTCATGCAGGACGGTCTCCAAGCCCCTGACTGTGGCTCCCTGACCTGCTCTGAGTGTTCAGTTCCTCTGGGTGTGGGGCAGCCTGGCAGGAGAGACCCCTGGGCCAGCAGACAGCCCTCAACCCAGACCCTGCTGACCACCCTGCTGCGGCCGGCAGATACTCACTTGACATGTAGCTGAGGACGCGATTGCTCAGCTCTGCGTAGTCCAAAGACTGGAGGGACCAATCTCCACCGCCTCCCGTTGGCCCTGGAGGTCCCCGTGGGCCAGTCAGGTACTGGCGTAGATACTGCCGCACATCATCACCTGAAAAGACAGGCTGGGCTAGATGGGTGCACCAAGAGTGGCGCCCCACCAGGATGCCTGATCCCCACAGCCAGATCCCCCCAGGCTGGCTCTCGAGAGCTACCCGGTGACTCACGCTGTAGCGCTGCCAGGATGTCGTCAGAGGAGATGGAGCCCGATGATGAGGAGCTGATGGTCTGGCCCGAAGCTGTTGGGGAGGGAACCTCATGTTACCCTGGCCTGTGCTGGAGCAGCACCCCTCCTTACAGCAAAGTCACAGACCTGGTCAACTAGTTATTACCGTTTGAGGAAAATGAAGGAGATGTTAGGTTAGTTTGAAAGCATGAAAAGTTCAAAAAAATTCAGTGTACACTTGCTTTGTCTGGTAAGAAACACCCCTACCAGCAGGCTCATCTACGAGGACATGTGTCCAGCCTCAAGCACGAGAAGGCTCTGTGCTTGGCTCTGCTCTTAAGCAGACAAGCCCTCTAGACACTACATCCTGGGGCCTGTGACGGCAAGTTCAGGACCAAACATGTCCAGAAAAAGGCAAAGCCCACAGCAGACCAGGTTCCGGAACAGGCGTGGGCATGGGCTCGGGTGGAAGAAGCTTCGGGCCGGGAGAGGCTTACTCCGCAAGTAGCTCACGACGCGGCTCGCCAGCTCCGAGTAGTCGAAAGTCTCACCGGTGATGGTGGAGACGGGCCCTGGGGGGCCGGGGGGACCAGGGGGGCCCTGGACTCCAGAAAGGTAAGACCTTATGCTGTCACCTGTGAACAAAGAAAGACTGCCAAGTCAGGCCTCTCTCCAGAGAGCATGAGCAGCTCCCGCAAGTGACCTGAAGAGCGTGATGAAAAGCAGGCCCACCCCAACACGGGGGCCTGGACGGGGAGACTAGACACCTCTTGTTACAGATGGAGAAACTGAGGCCAGGGCCTGTGCTGGATCAGGTGGTTCATGAGGATTGTGGGTAACCCATTCACCATTGTGGACGAATGTGTGGGAGTGTGAGGCTCTATCAGGATTAACACAGGAGGACATGTGTGGGCAGCTCTGTGGTGGTGGGTCTCAGGGTTGGTCACGACCCACAGTCCAGGGCGGAAGACTCACCCAACACGCCCCCCAACCCCCACACTGTCCACACCCATCACACACACAAAGGCACACCCTGACCCAGCGCTCACTCTGCATGTAGTCAGAGATGTACTGCTGAATCTCTAAGCCAGAGCTGCTGATGGAGCCAGGGCGTCCGGGGGGTCCGGGTGGGCCTGGCGGGCCCTGCATGAACATGGTGCTCGAGGAGCCCCCTGCGGGAAAGAAAGTCTCCGAGTTGGTTCCTCCACTCTGGGGTCAGACAGAGGGGTCCAGCCTCTCCTACTACAGTCTGAGGAGGGTCCTTCTTCATGGGAGAAATAGCGCAGCAGCAAAGAGAAGGGTCCCCACAAAAGAGAGGGAAGGAATGATTGTAGAAAGGGGCCCAGAGATGGGAACCTCTCCCCTGCTAACATCCCCTTTCTTTCAGCTCCCTGCTCTTTTCTCCCCAACATCGTCTCCCTCATCTCAACACCCCTAGTTCCCTGGGTTCTCTTCTGTTGTCCCCTAACTTGAAACCTCCTGAAAGGCAGGTCAGCACTCCTGGGAGATACCCAATCAGCACTGACATGAATGAATGGTAAAGCAATGCTCTCACTGCCATAACTGACTTTGCTTAAAGAAGGCGAGAGGAACTTTGGTGACTTTTGATTCTTACCTTGAGAGACACCACCAGGAATGCCTGGTACTCCGGGATCACCTAGAATCCAAAATGCGAAAGCACTGTTGCATCACCTCCTCCAGGAAGGCTTCCCTGGCTAACACCAACCACATTTATCAGAACATGTCCCATAGTCCTATTTCTGCAAGGATACCTATGCTCCCTTTGAAGGAGAACGTATCCTCACATTCTTATCCCTCTCTGGCCAGGCTGACCTGAGGGAAGGAGGCAGAGAATTGTGACTCATACCAACCAGGTATTGTGGTTTCAAGGGGTCCATGTGGTAGAGCTTGAGCAGACACGGAGCTTGGGGCTCCTTGTGTGTCTCTCCTTACACTAGGCCAACAGGGGTGCAAATTCTTTGTAGAGCTCCTGCCCATCCCATGCACCAGGCTGCTGAACTCCTCGTGGCATATGGCAGCAGGAGGAAGAAACACTCATCTGGCCTCACCCAAACTCTCCTGCCCCAGGCGGATAAGCAGGGGCACATCTCAGCTCCTGCACTCCATAAGGCACTGATTCTCACCTTGGTCTCCCTTGGGTCCTGGGGGCCCAGGCGGGCCTGGAGGGCCAGAGAAGAAGCTCTCTCCTGGGGAAAGAAATAGATTTTGAGTGTGGACATGGTAACAGTTGTGAGAGAGCAGGGCCAAGCACAATGCTTGGCATTTCGTAGATGCTCAATTAATATTTGTTAAAGAGATGGAGAAATAAATGGATGGATGAAAGGAGGTGATGATGGATGGATGGTTGGAGGGATGTTTAGGTAAATAGATGAGGGCATGAGTGAATGGACGAGGTTGTCATTAGGAACAAGCTCTGAGTTAATGTGTGTCCTGAAGCTATTTTCATTGGTTTCTATGTTGTACTGCCAGCATCTCTTCTCGTATCTACATGTTCTGCCTATTTTATCAAAACTGGGCTACCTGAAGATAGGAACTGGGTCTCCCCAGCCAGTTCATAAGGGCTGAACTTGCTCTTTCTTCCAGATGAGGCTACCAGAGACTGTAGGGTGCATCTGGGCTGGGATCAATCACACTTTCCGCATGCAGCAAGAGTTTATGTAAACACCCCTTCACCCCACCGGAGTCAGGAGTAGGAGTCATGGTGAGTAGGTCACACACTTTGACCATAGCACATGGGGATGGGGCTGAGGTGGAGAACAGGTGTGCCTTGGCTTACCCGAGCTGGTCAGGAAAGATCCTGGGGGGCCTGGTGGGCCTGGCAAGCCTTCCCCTAGACAAAAGAAACACGACACTTGCAAATGCTAAGATGTGGGTCAGGAACCCTCTGCCCAGGGAAGTATCGGGGGCCAGAAGAAGCCTGGTCCCTGGGTCACAGTTTTCCATCTCCTACGGGGAGCTCAGTTCATACCTGCTGGGCCTCGGGGTCCTGGTGGGCCTGGGATGGCAGGTCCTGCAGAAGAGGCAATGCTGAATTTCATGTCACCCAAGACCACGGGGTTTTGGCTTCCTCACTGGCCATGGGTCCCCATCCTCCAAAATCCCCACCTTCTGAAAGTCCCTGAGATGCTCACCTGGCGGCCCACGTGGCCCAGGGGGGCCTGGGGGACCTCGTAAATCAAGACCCTCTGCAGAAAGAAGAAAATGGAATAGGTGGCATGTCATGAGGTCACCAGATCATCTATACCAGGTGCCCTGGCTACACTCAGCCCAGGTACAGGCCCTGGCCTTGGCAGGCACCCTCTGGGACCCTCTCTTCTCGGGGTGCCCCTTCCTCACAGGAAGGTGGGGCAGCTGTCAAGCTTCCTGATAACTGCTGGCAGGTATGGAATGAAGCATAAGAACGGAGTATGACAGCCTAAGCCCAAGTCCCTGCTCCATCACTTCTGGCTGGTGAGCAGCAAGTCCTTGACCTCTTTCAGGCAGAGGCAGGAGAAGCTGCAGCACAGGCGGCTTGTGGAGAACTAGTGAGAGGCCGTGGTGCATCTCAGGACTGGTGTTGCCTCTGCTGTTCAGGACCCGGGGGTTGGGTCCCATGGCATCTCAGCTGGGCTAAGAACTGGAGGGCCCAGGGGTCAGCCACCCCAGGCCAGGCCATGACCAACAACCCACTGGCCCCAATCAGTGCTCCCGAGGTACGTGGGGTGCATGCCTGCCAGTGGCATTCCCAGCACCCAGCTCACCTCAGAGGCCCAGGGTGACCCTGGTATCCCAAGACCTCACTGACAGCTGTCTCATCTCAGTGACTCATCCCTCACAGCAGACAAAACCTCTGCTGTTGCTTCTCAGCTAGCATTGCCTTTCCCGGGACCGTCATCCTCTGACCTCGGCTGGGCTGGCCATGACTCACTGGCGCAGCTGCACAGGCGTGAGCCACCGCCGCCTCCCACTCCCCACCTGCAGCACACACTCACGGGAGGAGAGGACCTCAGAGATGGAGCTGCTCGAGAACGACTCGCCAGCGAGTCCACGCTCCCCTCGCGGGCCTGTGGGGGAACAGAGTTGGGGTGGTGCCGTCTGCACCCATAGGTTAGTACTTGCCCTCAGTGGAGGCTGGCGGGGGGGTATAGTGGGGGGGGCAGGTGCTGGGCAGAAGTTGGCTGCAGCCAGGAATGGGCTGCAGCTTTCCTGGCTGTGCCAGCACGCCCAGGGGCACCAGACCGGCTTTGGTGAGGCTGAGTGAAGTTCTGGGTGCCATCAGAATCAACCCAGGGGCACGATTATCAAGGTCTGGTCACAAGAGGCCTCGGGCCAGTGGAATTAGCGGAGCTTGTCTTTGATGCGAGGACCACAGACCTTCAATTACCTGTCCCGAGGACTCTGCTCTCAGAAATGTACACGGGGTGAGAGGCAGTGTCTCTCGCTGCTGTGGAGGCCTGGCAAGGCCCCTGGGGAGGGGCATGTTGCATCCCAAGACACACCCTTTCCCTTCTCTTAAAGACAGGCCTTCTCCAGCCTGAAGCCAGCCCTCCCCGAGACAGCCCACAGCCCCGCCTTCATTCAGGCATGGCTGGTCTCTTACCTTGCTGTCCTGGGAGACCAGCTGGGCCAACTGGACCTATAAGCGGGGGTGGGGAAGAAGGGCTCTATCCCACTCCAGATTCACAGCTCTAAAGGGCGAGGTGCCTGGGCACATGGCCGCTGCTCACCAGGATGGAGAGCGGCCCTCAGAGTCAGCTCGCTTGTGTGAGAGCACCAAGACCAGGCGTCCGGTGACAAATCCCCCACTGAGCTGGGCCCCGGGACAGGCACAACTGTCCTTTCTGACATTCTGACACATCCTTGGACACGAGGACTTCAAGGTGTGCCCCCCACCTCCCGCCACTGGAACATCAGGCGGGAGGCTGGTCCACACTTACGTAGGGCATATTAAGTCATGTATTTCATTTACACATCATTTTTAAAAGGTTATTAGGAGTAGATGTAACAAAACAGGCATTTCAGAAAATTAGAAAAAAGGTACCAGCTTGACTTCTTTAACTTGATTCATTTGTAATTTCTTCCCAGCATCTTTTTTTTTTTTAACCTTGTGAAAACAGTTGCGACCACAGGACACATTACCCAGTAGCTTGCTCTTTTAAGAAGCTGCTATCCCTAACTACTTTCTTTCAGTCTCCCCATTTTTGTTGTTGGACAATTTGGGGATGTTTTCTTCAAATCGACTCCCAGCATTTTTGTTGCCCTTGATGTACATTATCAGATTGTTTCTAAGAGAAGATGATTCAGGGCCAAGCACTCTGACAGGTCAATCCGCAGGCCCTGGAGGCAGAAGACCTGGGCCAGGCCCTCCCTCTACTGCTCCTCAGCGAGTGAGCCCAGACTGTCATGGGCCTGCTCCAGCCTCCGTGGCGCTGTGGGACGCCTGTCGGGGCTGCGGCAGCCCGGGAGGGGGTTTTCTCCACCCTCCCTTACTCTGCTCTTGGGCTCCTGCCCTGGCTTCAGGGTTTGAGTAAACACTGCTGCCACCAAATGCTTGTACTACTTGCTGCTGATTTGGGGCAAAGCAAGAAATCGAACTGACCTGGGGCGCCTGCCGGTCCTGGGGGTCCCATGGCTCCAGGAGGTCCCGGGGGACCTGGGACGGTGATAGTCGATGACCCCTCTGAAATAGAAGGCACATAGAACCCTGAGCCCCACTCTGCTGGCTCGAGGCTTTGGGATCTGGGCGAGGCAAGGAGCTGGGTCAGTGCCTTTCTATCGTTTCTTCTAGTTACCCCCCCACCCGCCTCAATAGTTATCCCAAGAGCTCAGCCCTGCATCCTGTCCAAAGCACTGTACCCCCACCCCCAGACTAGCATTTTGGAGAGGGTGAGAGGCAGAGCCAGGGCAGGAGTCTGTTCATGAGAGAGAAAGGCATGAGAAGGAGGACGCCGGAGCCTGCCTACCTGAGGTCATGATCCTGCCTGGAGCTCCTGGCTCACCTGGAATGGGAGGAAGAGGACAGCGGTTGTTCCGGGATCAATTAGTGGCTCAGTAAGTCATCCCCAAGTCTTCTGATTGCATTTCAGAACCACTCCAGGCCTCTAGCCTTCAGGCTAAAGGCATTTTAATGAACTGAAGGGGAGCACTCTGCTGCCTTAAGCACCAATCTCTCTGCCAGAGCCCTTGGAGGAGGCGGGAGCATCAATCTTCCTGGCCCACATTCACTTTAGGAAGAGGCTGAGACCTCGGGAAGAGCTACATGGACAGTCGGCTGAGGTTGCCTTCAGTGAGGCTGGAGGAAGAACAATTCAGCCATTTGTGCCCCACACGCGGGTTCTACCACCTGGGCGTCTCAGGCCCGTCCTCAGAGTCAAGTCGGGTAGGGACAGGCCCAGAGGTCAAAGGACAGAGGCTGTGAGCATGTTCCCAGAGTGCTGGGGTGTGTGGTGGGGGCTGTATGGAGTTAAAGGGAGTCTGTGGTTGACAGTCTGGGAAATCCCGAGTGCCTGAATGGTTGAGATCTCTGTTCTGCTCACGTCTTAAAAGATTGAAAAATGCAAACGTGGACAGGGCACTTAGAAGAAGGAAATGTCCGATTCACACTTCCCTAAACTCACTGACTGCTGGAGGCTTCTTCAAGAGGCACCTAGAGGGCCTGGAGAGTCACAGACTCAGATGAACCAGGTGAGTGAGGGACCCTCAAGTCATTTCCTAAGGTGTAGGGCGAAGCAGTCATCCGAACAAGAAGATACTGATTCCCCTAGGCAAAGTGGCCAAATGGCCTCTGCTAGGTTTGCTCAGGGCGAGAGGAAGAAGCACCTGAGTTGGTCTGGACTGTAGTCTGCCATTAGGTGAAAGTTCCTCCTCTTGTCCAGGGGGAGCCCAGTTTCCCCTGGCAGGGACTCCCCAAATCTTGTGCTTAATAAGGTGCCATCAAAACATGAGCAGAGGCTTGTGTGTCTGGGATGTTGTTATTATGGTGGAATTACATTTGTTTATCCTGAAAGAACTCCTTGGTCTATGCAGTCATTGGAAATAGTTTCTGGAAAGCAGAAACTATGTCCCCCAAAGGTGACAGTGACCGCTCAAGAAAGACTGCAGTTCCTCAGAACATCAGGGGCCAGGAGTGTGGGGCCTCAAGGACTATGGAAGGTCAGTCCCTGAGCACTGGTCACCCCTGGACTGGCACAGAGTTGGGTGTCCTGGTACAGAACAGGCCAGGAGTGCCACCCACTCTGAGTGTTGGGTCACCTCATAAGTCATCTAACTGGTCAGCACAACGTTTAAGTATTCTAAGTAGCATCTGGATGTTTCTCCCTTCTGGGCTATTCAAGGCCCCCTCACACAGAGGGTCAGGAGTGCCCAGGCACTCCTGGTGAAGGCAGTGCTGAAGGCCGTGCCTGTCAGGGACTAAGCATGAGCAGGAGGCAGAGCAGTACTGGGCTGTTTTAGAGGCAACCTGCAGGAGAGGCTCCATCCTCACAGATCCTCTCCAGCAGCCTGGAGATATTCTGGGTGCCAAAAGGCCTGAAGATTGTGGGGTGGGGAGGTATGGGGGCACAGAGAGAACTGAGGATCAAGAACAAATCCCTGGGCTCCTCCGCATCGCAGCCTTGTGCTCTAGATGCCACTAGATGCCACTGTTGATCCAGGCTCTGGTCAGAGAGGACCCTCCCACCTGTAAATCCCCCCACTCCTGCAAAGATAGCTAGTGAAAGGAAGAATTTGGAAAACCCTTACCTTTAGTCCCTGGCTGACCGGGGGCACCAGGAAGTCCTGATAGGATGGAAAACCAGTAAGTGAGCATGGTTAAGGCCTAGCAGTTCCTGACACCTGCGAGTAGTGACTAAGGACAGCACCCTGCACAGCCACAATCCTGTTTGCGGCCTGAGGCCTTCCTGGCTCTGCTGTCTGCTCTACCTAGGAGGCCCCCAAGGGGAGCCTCTTGCTCTGAGCTCCCGCTCTGGGAAATGGGGTTACTGGGCTTAAGGGAGTGGAGGCCCATGGACTCAGCTGTGGGGGATCTTCATGCCCCTGGGTTATGAAGCCCCATAACTTCCCGAGAAGAGTAGGGAATTCAGGACTGGGCTTCCTGTAGCAGACCTAAGACCCTCACCCTCTCCTCTGTCTACTGAGCTCCCCATCAGGGAGCATATGAAGGATGTCCCTGGGTCAAATTTGTGGGGAGCTGATTCCACCCCACATCTTTGCCTAATTTCCTTTAGGAGCTGGGACCGGGGTGGGCACAGTGTCTCAAATGCCCTTGGGTGCACACAGGCCCAACTGTGGCAGACCCTGACACGGTGCTGTCCCCAAGAAACCAGGCCCTTTGGCATGAGGCGAGTTTCCGCTCGCTGCCCCGCCAGTGGGGACGGGGCCTCTGGAGCGCTAATGGGTTTCCTGGGCCAGGGTCCTCCCTGGGGTTCCCGCTCCAAAGGGGAATAGGGCATAGACATGGCCTAGCCTCGTTCTCACCAGAATGGCTTTCTGCATTGCTCTGTGCGCTTTTCTATTCCCTACAGTAGTTCTCAAGACTCACAGTCAGGGCCTGAGCCCCGTTTGGCGGGGGCAGTGCCAGCAGAGAGCAGGCTCTAAGCGAATGAAGAGAAGCAGCTATGAACAGAGGGAAAGGTGGGAGTGGGAGGCGGGCAGGTGGCACTGGAGGCCCGAGTGACTGCTGACTCACCTTGAGGTCCTTGGGGTCCCGTGAGACCTACGGAAAATAAAAACACCAGAGCAAGCATGGGGGTGGGGAGGGGCGGTCTGGGCTGCAGGAGCAGGTGGAAGGAAGGTGGGTGAAGGGCAGCAAAGCCCCTATCTGGGCAGCTGGACTCCTGCATCCTCCCTCACAGGGCCCAGTCAAGCAGCTCTTGGGCTTTGCTGTGAAGCAAGCCACTGCTCCCCGGGTGAGCCTGTGTAGGGTCACAGACCCTTCGGACTCTGAGAGCCACGGACCCCGAAGGCTCACACACTTGTGAGCCCCCCGCCCCACGCTGTCCCAGGCTCCCTCCTTTGCTCTTGGCACACACCCCAGGAGCCAGGAGAGCCCCGGCTCCTCAGAGGCCAGTTAGGAGCTCCCTCGCCCTTGCAGCTGCCCAGGCTTCTTGTTTTCCTGCAGCCCTGCAGCTCTGGCTCCTGTGAGGCCTTTGCTGGAGACCCCAATACAGCTTCTCTCTGCAGATCAGTGAGTACCGCCGAGGGTCCAACGTGGGCAGGAGGGATGGGCTCAGGGAGCAAGGTATTAAGGTGACATTCAACTACAGTTTGAGAGAGACTCCTGTTCCTTTCTAGAGCCCGTCGCTTCCAGCTGTTGATCTCTCTCTTCCAAGCTGCCAGGCATGGGCAGTGTCAGGGCCCATAGCTGCGGCACGCAGCTAGCGGGAGACGGGGAAGGGCGTTTGCCCAGTCACACAGTGAGACCCACACGGATACACACAGGCACAGCGGAGCCACACAGCAGGGTTGGCTCCCTCTTCCTGCCCACTTACCTGGCTTTCCTGGGTCTCCAGAAGGTCCCGGAGGGCCGCGGGTTCCAGGCATCCCGGTGAGACCTTGTTCGCCTAGAGACAGAGTGACCAGTATGGCCACGATTGCTTTTTAGGAAAGCGGAACCGGCTGGCATCGCAGACAACTTCCTGGAGTTGACAGGTGAGCTTCTTGTTGACAGGCGGAAGGCGGGAGGCAAGACCTGGACTGTGCCCGTTTGCGCAGGTCGGGCCTCTCTAGCGTTATGATGAGGAGGTTTGGGGGCTGTCCCTGGGGCTTGGTGGGGCAGGGAACGTGCTGGGGGGAAGCAGAGAGTGGGAGCACAGCGACCAACCTCTTGGGCCTTGGAGTCCGTCGGGGCCAGCAGGTCCTGGGAGGCAGAAGCAAATTCTTCAGTTACTCAGGACCCCCTTACTGCCCAGCTGGAGGCCGCAAGCTGGGTGGGGGCAAGGTGGGGAGCCCCCCAGGGGCTCGCATGCTCTCGCATGCTCTCACCCAGGGAAGAGGCCCGTCTCTGTCCCGCCCCCTGGAAGCAGCTTTCTCCCTGCCTGCTCCTAAGCTAGGAAGTGTCTTTTTTCTGCTAACAACCATCCAACCACTCCAGTGTCCGTGGCAGGACTCAGGTCCCAGCGACAGCCTCGCTGACGCAGGGGTGGCAGTCAGGGTTCCCCAGTGCTGCCGCCTCTGCCCCAGGCTTTGCCCTGACCTCTGGAAACACTTGGGACCATGTCTTGCTTTTCCACCTCTTTGGCTTTTCTCACTCATGTGGCTGCAGTTTGTCTCTCCATGGAACTTCCCAAATCAATGGTGAGTAAGCTCTTGCCTACTTCTAGAGCCACCTGATAGGGCATCCCTCCCCCATCCTAGCTGGATGGAATGGCTCTCTGCCGTGTGCTCAGCGCATCCTGAACTTCCCGTGCCACCTGTCACCAGTGCCAGTTTATCTGTCCTTGGGGGAAGGGGCATCTGGCCAGCCCAGCACAGAGTCCTGCATAAACCTCAGCAGATGGCTGAACCTTGGATCTGGCTCAAGGGCCGCTCTGGGGCGTCAGGGCTGTGCCTGAAAAGGGACCTTCCTGACTGTCTTCCCTCCGGGCCTGGGTGGCTTAGAGGCAGCAACTGCTGTGATGGCCTGCGCGAGCAGGAGAGGCTCCCAACTCTCTGGGTCTGGTGATGGCCGGAACAGGCAGACCCACTGCACCTGCTCCTTCGGGACACTCACCCATCGCTCCTTTGGCCCCAGGCTCGCCCACAGCTCCAGGCAAACCTCTCAGGCCGGGCTCCCCTGCAATAGATATGGACGAGCTGTTGGGAGGCATTCAAGCTCCGTGCTTCAACCAAGGCAGGGTGAGCTTCAACACTCCCTATCTCCCCCCACCCCGACAAACCAGCCCCCTCCCCATTTAGAGGAGCTTGGGGTGCCAACTTGAGGTCGAGGATGCAGTATTGGCTGTGATTCTAGTGGCAAGGCCCCGCTGCCCCGTGCAGCAGGCACTGACTGGCTTGGAAGCCACACCTGGCCTGAAGGGCATGAGTCCATCTTGGCCACAGAGAGCTGTTGGCTAAGAAGGCGTGAGCACTACACACTGTGCTACGTGGAAAGTGCTTAATTTCCCCAACTGGATTTTCCCAAAAGGATCAGACCAAAAAAAAAAAAAAATCATAAGCTCCCTTTTCTGCTCCAAACGTACTATCTAGACTATCCTTTTTGACTCTGGCTTATTTGCAATCAGTCCTTTACTGGATCTCATCTGTGTTGCTCCTAGACGGCAAGTTCCCTTGGTTTAAGGTCAGAGTCTGTCTCATACTGCTATATTTTCCCCCTACTATCACTGCCTGCTGGATTTACAAAATGCATTGAATAGACCAAAGTAGATTTCTGTGTTGAACTGACCTGTGAGACCTCGGGGTCCCTTCTCACCCTGGTCACCTAAAACAAACACAGGGTTGGGGGGCAGGAAGCCTCAGTCAAGAGCAAGGAACCAGTCTCCCCAGCCTCCAGATTCTGTAGCTGCAGGATCATTCCCACTGTGTTCACGGCAGCTGTTGAAGGCTGGGGAGCGATGAAGCCCAGGGAGCGCCGACAGGGTGACCCCACACCCACTGCACACGGGCACGAGGGGGCCCAGGCCAGAGGGCAGATGCCTCGCTGCTGCATCACTGCCACCCAGAGAACCAACCGCCCAAACTTAGCACTGTGACACTGGCATTTGTCACCCCCTTTGTGCCTCAGTTTTTCTATCTGAGAAGTTGGGCTGGAATGTGCCTTGTTTCAAGGTCTAAGAGTGGAGTTATTTGCATTCTCAGGCCTGGGGTGGGGTCACTTCTGGGCTCCCAGGAGTCGGGCAGGAGGGGGATGTCTGAGCAGCATTGGGAGCAGCAACCAACCTTTGGGTCCTGCCGGTCCCATGGGCCCTTTGTCACCTGAAAAGAAACAGGCACGCTGACATAAAGCCCCTGGCAGGCAGGACTAAGAAGAGACAGCGTCTGGGTCTGACCATCACACCCCCGAGGCTTGAACAGGCTGTTATGCGAGCTCATCAGGCTGCCCTGACCCCCTTCTGCAGGGAGAGGCATTCTGCCTGCCTGGGTTACCTGCTTACCTTTGACACCAGGGAGGCCCACTTCACCTCGGATCCCTTGGAGACCCGCAGAGCCTGCAAACAGAGGAAGCCGTGCAGACACACACATGAGCACACAGGAGTACAGGTTCAAGAGTTGCTTTCTAGGGACTCACATCCTTGCAATACCCTGGTCCATCCTTGCCCCTGAGGTCACCAGGCCTTGGGAGATCCCATGCCAGCCCCTCTGAAAGAGTATCTACTTATAAGCAATAGCACACTGACCTGGGGGACCTCGTGGGCCAGGAGAACCACTGGAACCTGAGGAGAAGGAGATGATAGTTACCAGGTGGTCAGGTGTAGGCAGGGACATCAGACCCCCGGATAAAGGGCAGGTGCCGGGAGAGCAGAGCCAGGTGGGGCTCTGTGCGTGTGTGGCCTACATCCTATGTGCCCACTAGCCAGCACGGGGTCCTGCTTAGGGAGGATGCTGCAGCAGGTGGGATTAAGAGACCCCGTGCTCTTTGCAGGTCAGAGTAAAGCATTTGGGCTGGGGTACCTGTGGGGATGAGAAGGACCAGGTGGGCATCAAACAGTGAGATGGCCACCATCTCCTGGGTTGTCCAGACATATTACTTTCAAATATGTACATTGGGCTCCAGTCAGGTGAGGAAATGGTTTGCCTTCTGACTTCCTGATCCATCCATCCACTCGGGGGACACAAAATGGGCCGCTGAAGTAGAAATGTGGCCCAAATCTACCACGGAGCCCAAAATTCAGGCCCAATTCTGATGCACAGGGATTCCTTTGCGGGAGGATGCTTGCTGGACCCATCGCCCTGCACAGGCCTGGGGCTGGGGGTTTTGGATGTCTGGGCCCCGGAGCTTCAACCTCTGTGATCCATCCTGAACACAGCTGACTCCTTGGTACATTCTGGGTACCATTCTGGGTACCTAACTTACCTTTGGGACCCACAGAACCTGGGACACCAGGTGGGCCTTGAACACCCGGTTCACCAGCAGCCCCTGGGGAGAAATGAACACTCTGAGGGAGTCCCCACTTGGTTTGTCCACCAGCCTGGTGGTGTAATGGGGGATGCTTACACCCTTGACTTGTACTCCAATCAATACCTTTGCTGCCTTCATGAGGCTGTGAATCCATACAGCACCTTTGGTTTCTACCACTTGACACTTTACATTCAATAAACCTTCATTTATTACCTGCCAAAGCATTATTTTTAATCTCATAACGTTGAGAGGATTTTCTGTCTGGGCCTGTGACTGGGCTTTCTGTGCCTCCTTCCCTGATCAGTTCTACTCACGAGAGGCTCCTGTACCCAACACAGCTGGGGAAAGCCCAGTCTGCCTCCCAGCCCCTCTGCATGTCCCGGGACCACGTTCTCCGTGGATTCTAAGCACTGCAGGTTCTCAGCTCTAGGCCAGACCCCACAGCCCATCCCTGCCCTCCTCAGACCACTGTCTCTGCAAGGCCTGACACGGACCTGGCTGAAGGGCAGTGCTCAGCCAGCACTCAGCCAAGGCTAGTGAATGAAGGAGGAGGAAGACACAGAAGGAAACATGGATGCCACTTATGCTCTAGGTGAAGGAATCGCTTCTTACCTGTGTCTCCTTTTTCTCCGATCCCAGGAGGTCCTGGTTCACCTCGAGGTCCTGTGGGGCCTTCTCGCCCTCTCTGGCCCATGGGCCCCTCCATACCAGGCTCTCCTAAAGACAAAGAGGCCAGGGTCCCCTCAGCATTAGGGCCCTGGACTATGCTACGGGCTCCCTGGCAGCATCTTGCTGGCTGGCGCTGGCCTGAAGCCGCTAAGCAGACCTACTGCAGCTCCTTGACCATGCAGCCCAGGAGCAAGGCAGAATCCAGATGCAAGTGGAGGGTTTACTACCTCTGCACCAAACCTCAAATGGCTTCTCAACTTCTTCACAAGACCTGTGTGGCCTGCCTCGCGTACCCACTCTTGCCCTGGGCCCTGTGGCTGCTTCTATTTGGAATGATTCCCCCAGACTTCCTCAGGCTCCGCTCCCTCTTCAACTCTTTTGCTCAAATGGCACTTTTCCAGGCGGCTATCCCCAACAGCCTTATTTAAAATGACAGCCCCCCATTCCCGCATTCCTGATGGCCGGGCACCCAACAGTTCTCATTTCAGGAACCATCAGTTAACTTGCTATATCTTATCTAATCTATCGTGTCTATTGTCTCTCTCCACCCAAATTCACTGATGTCTTCCCAGGACCTAAAACAGGGCCTGACCCAAGTAGGCACTTAAGTATGTATAAAGGGGGGAGGAAATGAACGCATACATGGGAAAAGCAGTTCTTACCCACACTGCCTTTTTGTCCACGGGGTCCTTCTGGACCTGGGTGGCCCAAGGGCCCAGGGATACCTGTGAATACACAAGAAGGTCTCAGCCCTGTTTTTTCTGGCAGCACCTGGGAGCCAGGACTGAGTACCTACCATAGTAGGTAGACATTACACACCTGGAATTCCAGGGAGTCCTCTATCTCCTGTGGGAACAGAGATAAAAGAGACATCAGCCAAGGAGCTCTGGACAGTTCCCTAAAAAGCCCTGGTGGATTTCAGGTAGGAGCAACAAGTTAGCAAACACAATTATAGGATGCCCAGTTAAATTCGAATTGCAGATAAACGTTCAATATATGTATATCTCATGTAATATTTGGGACATATTTAAAGTAAAATATTGTTTGTTGTTTATTTGTTATACTGATGTAACTGGATGTCCTGCATGTTATGGCCATTTCAGGCTCAGGTGGTCTGACACTTGCTGGTGGCTTTAAATAGTCAACCTGCAGGAATATCTAAGGTTTAAAGTATCGTGTTCTATTTACCTTTAGGGCCTGGACTTCCTGTGTCACCTACAATGAGAAAAATAGGAAAACTGTGAGGCGGGGTGAGAACCAGAGGCCATTCTTGCCTAGTATGTTAAGATCGATGGACAGTCCATAAACAGCCTTTGAAGGAGAGCTGGGCCTTGGCGAGACCCCTGTGTGCCCATCAGTTCCTTGGGTGCCTCCTAGATGATGCCTGAAGGCCTACCCTATTCTAAAACGTTCTCACTGTAAAGCCGACTCTACCCTCCAACAGAATCTTTCCATTGCTCGTCCTTCAATTTGGAAAAATGAAAGAAGAGCAGCTTCCCAATCTATGCAGAAATCCTGGCCCCTGCAGGAAACGGGAACAGGGGATCGGTGCAGGTCCCCACATTACCTTTCGGGCCAGGACTTCCTCGGAGATTTCCTACAAGAGAAAGACACCTGAATTAGCTGCACACAAACGCAGGTTTGTGCGCGTGCACGCGCACACTTTCACACGCGCGCGCGCACACGCACGCGCGTGCGCACACTCACACTCACGCACACGCACGCAACTACATCCACGAGCTCGAAGGAGATTCGGAGGGATCCCGGGAAGACGCTGAGGCTAGGGTCAGATTAGAGAGTGTGCTCACGGGGTGACCTTGGGGAATCCTCCTCCCACCCTGCCCCCAGCCCTTAGTTTTCCCTATAAGAAAATGACCCGGTGCTGGCTCCCCTGGGGCCTAGGCTGCCAGGGTGAGGGGAGTCTGTGAGCCCCACCCTGGCCAGCCAGCGCCCCCAGCCAGCAGACAGGGAGCCAGGGAGGGGGCCAGCCCTGCGCCCCGCGCGCCCTCACCGTTTTCTTGTTCGGTCATCAGCTTGTTCCTCACAAATAGCCAGAGGGCCTCCTGGCTGCCGCTGTCCAGCCCGGTGGACCCCGCCACCGCCCCCGCTCCAGGCGCCACCCCTTGCAGTTGGTCCTTGCTGCTGCTCCTCTCCATCTCCTCGTTCAAATACATCACGTTTCTCTTGAGCTTCTCCAGCTCGTCCACTCGCGCTTTCAGCTTCCTCACCTCCTCCGCTGAAACCGATAGACCCTGGAGCATCAGCCCTGAAAGTCCCCCCTTCCCCCCTGCCGCCCCCCCTCCCCACACCCCAGCACAGCTCACTGCCCGGGGGGAGGGAGATGGGGACAGAGGGCTTGTGTGCCACTGAGGACATTTCCTGGGATATTTCCAGTTAGTCTTTCTCAGTTTCCTTATCTGTACCAACAAGGAATCTCAGCTGAGGAAGACCTCGTGTCCCCTGGGCCTGGGCCCGGGAGGGCTACCCATCTGGACAGGCTGTGGGGCCACCATCAGCACGTACCCAGAGCGATGAGGCCGAACAGAAGCCCCAGGAGCAGCAGCCAGGTGAGCAGCAGGCCCAGCAGCCATTTCCACCAGCTGCAGCAGGAGCCACAGGGGCACCAGGCTGGTGCTGCCCCCCAGGATCCCCCGCCGTGGCCACCAACAACTTTGGTGCCTCCTCCTCCTCCTCCTCCACCACCAATGTGGTCATAGCTGTGGGCGCCTGTGGAAGGGACGGGAGGGGATCAGGCAGACGCAGGGCTCATGCCTGCCCCCCGCTGGCTTTGGCTGACTTCCTGTGGGCTAGTGGATGTGAGTGGGGCTTTCTGGTTCTTGTGCAGCTTTGTTTCCTGGTGTGGACACCTGTCCATGGCTGGACACGTTTGACAATCCTGGGCTCAAGCTGTGTGATCCGAGATCTTTTTTAACCTGTTTCTTTTTTATAAAATGGGGCTATGTTTACCTACTTGATGGAGGGTTGTTGGGGTGAGATAAGGCATGTAATGTAGGCAGCTTTGTGGCCAGTCTTGCAGGTAGCACTTGACTTATAAATCTGGACTGTGGACACTCATCTGCCTGCATTTTATTAGGTCCAAAGTAAAAGTCTCCCTCTCCGCCTCTCCTTTATGATTCCAGCGGTGCCTGAGCACACTCAGACTAAGGGCTGCTCGGAAACTATCCCGTAGTGGAAAGGGTCTTTAGTATGTCAGTGAGGCGCTCATCCTTGATTTGCTGCCCTCACAGGTTATGGGATCAAGTGAGGAAAGTGCTTGGGGCTGAAGATGTGGGTGGTCTCAGTCCACCTGGACCATGTTGGGTCCAGGGAGACCCTGGACCTTGGGGCAGATGGTGGGTGCCCAGCAGGGGTGTTGGGGCTGGAGTACCATCCCCTGGGCAAGCTGCTTCTGCAGCTGCCTCAACCCCTGGCCTATACCCTGCACTGCCCCCGGCTGGGGCTGCTATCTGCTTCACTCACCAGCAGGCGCACCTACCTGAGGCAGCTGATTTTCCCTTTGTGGACATAGTCTTCAAGTCTCCTGAAAGACAAACACCAAGAACACAGCTTTGACCTGAGCTTTTGTGGATCTGGGGCAGGGCATTAGGTCAATCTGCCCCCAAGTTACCTTGCAGAACAGCACCATGTAGGAATTAAAAGCCATTAACTCTGTCCTCACCCGCCTGATATTTGCAATAATTCCATTAAGGAAGATGCTTGGCAGATAATTATTGGTAGGAGAAGGTGTTTAAATCCTCTTGTGACCTTCAACTTTTCAAGTTCAAGACATTTACAGACCATATTAAGGGCAACCTGTGCATTCAGGCAGTAATGTGCTTGTGAAAATGACTCTTGAATTCCTGGTTAAAGGACTTTGCAGACCCTCGCTGGGGTGCAGGGGGCCTGGGAGCAACAAAAGCTTCGGAGGGCTGTGCTTGAGCACCTGAAGCTATCTGACCCTTGAATGTTTGTGGGTATGTGTGGTATTTTCTGGGAAAATTGTTTCTAGCTTTCATCAGATTCTGAAGTGTGTTTTGGCTCTACTAAGCCCCTAAAATAGAAGGAACCTTTAACTTGGAAGACTTAGGGCCAAGTGTTGTCTGGATTGAACTGATTTTAATTTGCATTATCTAAAAATATTCTCTGACTTAACTTTCCTTTCTTTTACAGATCTCCCTGCACAGTGATCTGGAGAGAATCTATAGAATCCAGAGAGAGTGAAGAAATGCAGTTACCCAGGAGAGAAGCTGGATATTTGGGAAGAAGAAAAAAATGAAAACAGTGTTTGAAAATTATGGGAGGTTGAGGTAAGAAAAAAAAATCACACTTGTAGATTTCAGGTGCGGTGGGATGGGTTTTGTGTGTGTGTGTGGGGTGCCTTGCTTTAATAATGTGCCACACACATCAGCTAGGGAAGCTCTGGACATGCAACCTCTGACTAAGTGTGTTTTGGGCCATGGCCTGGCAGATCACATTTTTAACACACCCCAGGAGGGTGGTGCTGCTGGAGCAGCAAGTTCTCAGAAGACAAATGAACGGAATGTGGGTTAGTGGAATTTGGGGTTACAGTCATCAGATTTGCTCTTACCATTAGTTTCTGATAGTAGGTGGGTCTCAGCAGTGTAGGCCGCTTGCTTTTCTTTTTTTAGGGTGTCCTCTGAAAAAGAAGCTGTGCACACAACCATGACAATCCAGAATCTTTTCTTCCCATGCCTCCAAACCCACCACCTATCCTCTCCCACCTGGGGAGGAAAGCCCAGCTTCCCTGGGGCAGTCCCCTGGACCTGTGTCTATAGCTAGAAGACCTTCTGTTGTCCAGAGACCCATCTGGGAGATGTTTGCTGGAATTTTCTGGGCTTGTCTGCATTCAAGGCAGAACCCAGGACTCTTGCTGGGTATGCATTTTTCACTTCAATGGGATGACTGTGCTTTCATTATTGAAATGGCTCGAACCACCTTGCTAGGACATTCAGTCTCCTGCACTGTCTGCCTTTCTCTGAACTGAGTCCCTGGCGCCTCGTACTTGCAGCGATGCTGGCGGGTGAGGCAGTGAAGACCTTCCCACTGTCCTTGTTCATGATCAGCAGCTCCATCTCCTTCTTGGCAGGCACATTGTCTTTCTCCAGGATCAGGAATTTACAGTCCTTGTGCAAGAGGTCATCATTCTGGACACTCGTGCTGCAGGCTGCAGGACAGGAGTGGGCGAGGGAGGTGAAGGCACCAGAGAAGGGAGGGAGAGAAATGAGCCCAAGAGGAAAGAGAAGAGATGAAGGTGGAGGAGAGAGGCCAGCAGGTGTGTTGGAGGGGCTCCTATGTGCAGTGATTGCTGCGGAAGGTTTGGGGACCACAGGCACCCTGCTCTGCCTGGCTGGGCCCAGCCATCAGGAGGCTAAGCCTTCAGGCTGCTTTCCAGCTGAACAGTGTAGGATCTGTTGTAAAGGGACAAGCGCTCCCCTTGGCAGGCTTTAGTTAATGGGGCTCATTTCTCACATTCAGGCCCGACATGTCAGTGTGCCCGAAAGATTCATACTCGCTGTCGCTGCCACCTCAACACCTGCATCTACCTGGCATACTTTGCCCCCTCGTTTACCTCTCCCCTCCACTGGCATTTTTAGCAGGGTGAGGGGAGGAACGTAGCCTACCTTGATCATCTCTATCCTCGGCACTCAGAAGAGTGCCTGTCCCATACAGAGCGCGTGCTGAGTAAGTGCTCTTTGAATGAATGAATCGTCAAATGGAAGGGAACAGGCCAGATCTGAGCAATAGAGGAAGTAGCCCATGTGTACCCTGAGCCTAACAGTTGAGGATTCTAAGAATTTGAACACAGGAGAGGTATGGAGCTTAGAGAGCTCCCTGGCTCTGTGATGGGTGACAGGCAGCGGGACCAGAACAGGGGCTTCTAGACAAGGGTGGGCTGGGTGCCCGACCAAGGCCAGTATGGAGGGGGAACTTCCTGTCCAAGGGATAGGGAGGTCTCTGTGAGGTCAGGGTTTTGCTCTCCCCTGCTTTCTCGTGGAAACAACTGGGAGCCCTTGTGGTGCTTTATTTGCCGACCTCAGACGCCAATGGGGTCTGTCCCCTCCTCCCAAAGACACGTGTCACTGCAGAACACTTTCCCTGCATGCAGCCCTGCCCTGGCAGCTGGGCACAGCACTCACCGGCAGAGGTAGACACACCCGTGCTCACGACAGCAGGGCTCTGGGCCATGTTTTTCTTCACACCATAGGCTGCAAGAGGGGAGCACTGAGTGAGCAGGACCAGCCGCAGACATGCCCGGCAGCCCCTGTGTGTCCGTCCTCTGCTACGCACCTGTGGAGGAGGTGGTTGTGCCATGGCACAGGGTGGTCGAGCTGGGGGCCAGGTTGTTCTGCATGCCAAACACTGTGGACGGGGTTAAGCACAGGTAAGCACAGGTGCATAGAGGAGGCCCCCCAGCTAAGGCAGCCTCTCCCCTAACTGTGACGCTCCCCAAACCCCACTTTCGTGATCAATGCCTTTGCATGTGGGATTCCCATAGGTCTTCCACTCCTACACTCTTAGTGACAAAGCCCTACTCCCTAGACCGGTCAGAAGGTACCAGCACTTCCATCTCTTAGTTGGGTCCAGACACTTTTATTTTTATTATTTTTATATACCTATTTACGTTATTGTTCATTTTACAACAATGTTTACTTCTCCCCTCCCATACACTTTTTAGTAGCAGTTTACATGGAGTACTGTGCCCCCTCAAATTTTGAATATCCTGTTTTCTGGGGCACCATGTGCACAGTGCAGGAACTGTGGGTGTGGGACACACTGGGCACAAGGCGCGGACTTGGCAGGCCCTAGACTCCCTGTAACTAACTCTTCCTTCTCCTGATTGGTGCACGCTACTCCCCCTACCCCGCGAATGATTTCAAAGGCTCTTTCAAAGGTGCTTGTGCTTTGTATTTAACAAAGCACAGAAGCCCATTCCTCCCGAGATAGCAGCTGCTCTTCTTCCAGCCTATCCAGGGCTTGGAGTCCAAGGTCATGGATCCCATATCAGTCCCTCTTCCTCAGCCAGGCAGAATGGCAAAGGGAAAGGAAATGAAGTGGGGACACTAACTATGCACTGAGATCTGCCCGTCAAGCGCACACCAGTCTAGCACTGGTCATTACAGCTACAGAGGGATTTCGGGGTTGTATCTGTATCCATTATCACATCCCAATAAGGCAGACTCCCTGTAGAAAGGTGAGGGCTGGTAACTTCTATGTTGCAATCGCTTGTGTGTAAATGTAGAAAGAGAATGAGGAAATATTTTTCTAAAATGGACAGCTGTCCATTTTAAATTAAATGAATTAAAGCCTCGAAGTTAATGCTTTGCACCCGAGAATGTCCTAAGCTCCACCTCTTACAACCTTGGCTTCCTTTTTCCACTTCTTAAGAAAAAATAAAAAGGGACCAGCACAGAATATGTAGAAAAGTGAGATGCCTGTTTGCTCCCCCAGAACCTTCCCTGGGGTATGAGCCGCCTCCCTGGGGTGTGAGGCCAGGTCTGTGTCTCCTGATGTAGCTCCTTGCCTGCTGCTTCTGCGTTGCTGTGTGCAAGGGAAGTAAGTCCTCACACTCTTGGGCAAAGAGAAGTCTCTCTAGAAACCATTCTGTTCTCCTTGTTAGATGGGACGATGCCTGTTTTTAAGCAACTGCCTGGAAAAAGTGATTCAAGCTGTGAGCACTGACCTGAGGAGCAGGTGCTGAGTCCAGGGTGCAGGGTGGGAGAGCAGGACGCCATGTTATTCTGAAGTCCAAAGACTGCGGGAGAGAAGACAGGCTGGAACGGGGGCGACCAGCCCAAAACAGGGACAAGGAAGCACTGGAAGTGATGCTGGGCTTGTACTGTGGTCGTTTGTTAAATTTTGTTTTTTTGGAAACACTTAAGACTCTCGCCTTGCAGCACAGAGCCAAATTTTCATCTGTGGTATGTCCTGGGTCACGGCCAGGAGGTGGTCCTCGTTGGGTCAGTGGACATCTGATTCTGGAACCTCCTTCAGTGACCTCATTTGCAGAAGGCACTTGAAGCCCAGTGTTGAGCCACGTGGAGGGAAACTCAGCTCCTTGCACCCATTCTCATGTCCCGACCCCTGTCTCTTTCCGGGTGTACTGTGCTGTACAGTCCTTTCTAAGGACCCACCGGAAGAGACAGCTTTGAGACTGGATTGGACTGAGCCTGGGGGCTGCTGAACTGGGCACAGGGTGGAGGTGCAGGGGTGGGAGAGGGTGTGTGCTGTGTGCCGAGTACCTGAGCCTGAAGAGTAGGCGTTGGTGTTGAGCAAGGACGAGCTCTGGGTTGTCATGTTGTTGTGATAGGTCCCCATGGACGACCCCGCTGGCAGGGTGGAGGACCACATGTGGGAGGGAAGGTTGGCATCCAGGAGGGTCGCGTCGTAGGTGCCAGATACTGGAAAAGGCATGCAAACACATCCCCGTAGAGCAAGCCCCGCGGTGCTGGGCTGAACCAGCTGGCTTGTTCCTGGGACTTTCCTGGTTTTAATCCTGAATGTTCTATGTCTCAGGAGCTCCCTAAGTCCAGGGCAACTGGGGTCATCAGACTTACATCTGAAATCCCAGAGCTAGTGAGCACCTGATCTCTTCTGATAAATTAATTCTTGCTGGCTCTTGGTGACATTTGAAGTAGACAGATTTATTCTGGAGACCTCCTAAGCTCAGTGGTCTCTGGCTGACTCCGCCTTCAAGGACGACAGGGAGCAGCAGATGAGCTGCCCCACCCCTGCAGTGGACCCTCACAGTGGAATTCCAGGCACACGGCAAGTGTGAATGGGGATCCCTCCCTCCTGCCATACTGCAGGATGGCAGCCCTCACAATTTCCCTCTTTAGCCATCTCCATGTCCCAACCAGAGGTCAAGTTCCCTCTGCCCACAAAGGCTGGTTTTCAAATCTGAAGTCTATTTTGCCTGTTCCTTGTATGAACGGGAGCTAACCACATGGGTGAAAAGCCGAAGATCACAATTTCAAAGGTTTTTTCAGTGGTGAATGACAGGACCATGTCATGTCATGTCATGTCATGGTGACTGGTCACTTTTCCCTCCTTCCACAGGCCAGCACATTCCTCTGCCTCCCACATGACCCACTCGCCCTCGTAGGCTGGGGCTGTGTGAGCACTGGCAGCGCTCATCCGACCTGACCATGTCTGTGGGACCCCCAGGGCCCTGAGGGCAGTGTCTGTGCCTGTCTTGATCAGTGCCTGTCCTCAGAGCCTGGTGCTTGGCATAGGAAGGCATATGAGGAATCTCTGCTGTGGGAATGGAAACACGACAGCTTTCCCAGCAGTCTTCGTTTGGGGAACTGGCCATCCTATTCCCAGCAGATGTCCAGCCCCGAGGGCTAGAGCCGGCTGCAGCATGCACATGGGTGGCTGACCAATGCAGAAGGGGAGCAGAGTCCACATTTCACGCCACCTGAGCGGACGCTCAGTGCTTGGCCGAGTCTCTGCCATGCTCCAGGGCACCTCCCCCCTTGTGCGCTTTCCCCGTGGCAGTGGGGCTGTGGGACTCACCGGAGTGGGAGCTGGCCTTCACTGTTTTGGTCTCCACGGTGCCTTTCTTGGGGATGGGGAGGGTGTTGGAGGAGTTCCGGGTCGGGCTCACGCTGGCTGATCGGCTCCCCTTGAGCAGACGTTTAACATCATCCAGCTCTGTCCCTGCAAAAAAATGCCCGAAAGTTCCCACTGGGCCCAGGATCCTCTGCCCAGTCTGCGTGTGGAGGGGGAGCTTCTGTGGCAGCATGCACCTGTTTCACATGCGGGGACCTTTTTTTTTTTTTTAAAGATTTATTTATTTATTCATACAGAACTGGGGTACAGGCCAGAGGTGCGGAGGGTGAGAGGATTCACCAGGGACAGAGTGGGGAGCAGAACAGGCAGATCGACGAAGTACACTGCTGAGGGGAGCAGCGGGCGGGTCAGGAGAGGTCTGCCACGCCATGTGGTCACCTCCGGGGCAGGCGGGGATCGAACTCATGGGGAAGTGGCTTAAGCTTCTTGGTGTAGTGCTTTAACCCACTGCGCCACCAGGGAGGGCCAGCGGGGACCTTTTTGCCTCACATTTTAGTTTTACGTTTTGTCAATTTATAACCCTATTAGCCTGTACTTTGTAATGTTAATGGACTCATATGTAGAGTGTCTCTACAAGGAGGTCAGAGGCCTCAGAAGATATTTCCTAATTAGACTGCCTCAGAGAGCACAGGGGTGGTGATTCGATGGCTAGAGGGTCATCATCCTAGGTGGGACGTGGGGAGACACACCCCAGGGCAGTTAGAGAAACAGGCCCCTTAAAAACAAATGGTTCACTGGTGCTGTCAGCCTCTGTACGTTCCTAGAGTGTCAAAAGGAATGTGTGGCCCATGATTTCTAAATATTTTACTGATTTCATGCGAGTTAGTTTTAAGCTCCTGTGCCTGGTAATAATCATAGCAAGCTCGCTGTGCCTGCCAGTCGGTACTGGAGAAGGGGGCAAACACAGTGTGGAACAGGAGACAAACAGATCTGCAGGCCCAGGTACTGGGGGTGCCCATGCACCTCCTCCCCCAGAGCTCCGTCCTCAGGCTCGCACCCCAGAGCCTGGAAGGACTCGGGTGAGAAGGCCTTAAACCAGCGTCAGCCCCAGGGCCCCGCGCACTGACTCTTCGGCCCCAGACTGTTTCCTAAGTCCCCAGACCTCTCTTTCTTCTCCTGGTTTTTTTTTTTTTTGCACTTGGCTTCAGGATGTCCTAACAGTCAACTCATTTCAAAATGTTGTCAAGTAACCTCTACCACGAACAAAGGAGTTAAGACTGGCCAGAGACTGGGGAATTCCTGATGTTCAAGATAAAACTCAAGTTGCACTGTATTTCTGACCCTCCTCTCATTTTTCCTACCCCTACACATCCCCGCCTGCTCCTTCCCCTCAGCCACATGGAAGCTTCCCCCCCAAGTCTCATCATGTGTTCCTCAGAGCCTCCTGCAGCTCGTCTGGCAGAGCCAAGCTGAGCCACCTTTCAGTCTCCCTTCAAGCGACGCCGACCCAGGAAGGCTCCTGTGGCCCCCACGCCCTCGGCTCCTTGAGGGCCATAGTTGGTGTGACCTGTCTCCCTTTCGTCACTGAGGTACTAGGCTCCAGGCACTGTGACTTCCTCAGCTCTTCAGCCCCTCGCTTGGCCCAGGGTCTGACTCCAGAAGAACCTTAGAGATATTTAAGGCTAAGAGAAGCTCACACGTGCACACACATATGCACACATGCCCAGGCACGCACACGCGAGCTTGGCTTCCCCGGTCCTTTCTTTTCAGCAACACGCGACAGCGACCACTTACATCGGGTTGACGGGGAGGCACTCTGCAGGCGAACTCGGATTTCGCTCTCTGTTCAAGGGAAGAGATGGAGAGGGATGTGAATGGAGGAGCTTGGCTCATCGGATCTGACACTGAGCCCAAGCAGTGGGTGAATCTTTGGGTTGCTGAGAGCTCTGTGTCCTGGAACAAGAAGCCTAGGAGTACCCAGGATGAGAGTGGCTGGAAGAGAGCGGTCATCTCCCCATGCCCAACCTGCTCATCGCACACCTTGCAACTACCTGGACATGTTCTGATGAAATTCCAGGCTGAACTGAGAGTTTCCATTACAGTCAGCAATAGTTACCCTGTCCACTGCACGTGTCCAGTTGCCTGGACCATAGAATTTACTTAGCCCTTTGGCCTCGTCTAAAGTGGGAAAGGCAGTTTAAGTGGATAGTTTAACACGTTCAGTTAATTTGGGGTGGCGCTTTGGCATCTTTCTGCTGTCATCCTACATTTGTGGGTGGTGGGTTTGTTCCGGACCGTTGAGTGACTACACAAAGGCCCCTAGGAAGTCTAGGCTGGTCAGAGAGAGCCGGGAAGATCCCTGCCTTCAGGGTGCCCTCTCCCCGACCTGGCCAGACAGGCCGTGTCAGTTGGCCCCAGGACCACTGTCCCACCTAGAGCCTTATCCTGTGGGCAGATGAGGAGGCTGCAAAACTGTCGTGGAGCCCTTCCTGCCCTGGAGCAGTTTGAAAGGCTTTTGCTCGTGTTTTGATGATGGAGGCAGTTACATCACATCTTGTGAGAGTCAGCCAGGAGAGAAGGCTTGAAACAGGGGTGGCACCAGCATCCACAGGGGATCCACAGCCAACAAGATGTGTCACGTGGTCATCGCCTGGTGTTTTCCTCCTGCCTCGTGACTGACTGGACCACTGTCAGCACTTCCCCCTCTTGTAGATGGAGTCTGCAGTAGATTCCCGGGAGGCTGTGAGCCCCTAGCTTGGGAGGCTGCCCCTAGAGGCAGGCAGAAAACTGGCCTTCGTCTGGCCTTCCTACTCTAGCCTTTCTTGCCCGAAGTCTGGGAATGCCTTAGATACTCTGAAAATACTTGTGGAATGAACAGAATTGAACCTGGCGCCAGAGCTCACCTCGAGTCTGGCTCCGTCCTCTGGTTGAAGAAGATGCTGAGAAATAAAGAAAAGTAGTCAGGCATATAGAAGAGTTGGCATGCTGCAATCTGATGTGGAGGTAGATCCAGTTGGATGGGGCGAGGGGCTTAATAACAGGTAGCAGGTAGGGGCCTTTCAGGCTAGTGAATGCTTCATAAACGATGATCACACAGCCGAGGCCCCTGTGCATTTAGGGTGCTAGTTAGCTAGGTGAATGTCCAGTTAGCTCACATGGAGCGTGGTAGGTCAGCGAGGGAAATCATTTGGGGTCACGGTCCTCTTGCTCTGGCTGGCTGCACTGATCAGATGTGTCAAAGACTGCTGGCTCTTGCCATGGTTTTGTGTGACAGATTGCCTTGGGCTTTGTCACTATGAGCAAATAAGATTATAATCATCGTGCAGCTGATGATCCTATCATCAATTCATATGCACAGTGAGCATATGGGTCACAGGCCAAGAGAGGATACAGCCGGGGTCTTATTGGACCTAAAATGTGCCTCTCTGACCCAGCGGTGTGGTAGGGGAGGCTAGGTGGCTGGCACTTATGTTCGAACCTCTACTCCTCCTTGTGTCTCGTGGGAGGAACGGCCTACAAGTGTTGCTGGCCTTAGGCTGAGCTGTCCAAGCCCGGGTCTTGGATGAATAGGCTGCTTCTTCGATAGTGTTGTGACCAAAGGCTGTGACAGCAAGTCAGAGTGGCTTGCAGCCCCCTGAAGGTGCTTTAGGGTGAAGAGCAAGGGAGCATGGGTAGCTCAGGTCAGACTCCTTCAGAGAACCTGTTCAACTCCTGACGTTCCCCCACCTGCCAGCACCAACTTTGTTTGTACATACCAAATTCCTTCCGCGGATACTCAGGAGAAGAGTTGCCACTGGAACTCCCTGGAAAAAGGGTCAGACAGTACAAAAGTCCACTTAAGCCCAACTGGCCTCGAGAAGTGAAATGAAACTTACTGGCGGTGGCCTGGCACCTCAGTCTGGTCCTGATCCACTTACGTGGGGATGGGTTTGCGCAAAGGAGAGCAGTAGGCTCTCATTTCTTTTCCCCCTGGCTCCTCCCCACCCCATTTCCTGCTTGCCCTATTGTGGTGGCTGTGCAGTATTTGTCCCTGATAATAAGTATGCTGCCAGCAAGTGAAGCTGGTCCTGATTGCGGATCCTGTGAAAATGAAGGGACCAGCCCCTGCGCAGGCGAAACCTCAGGCAGCACTTTGGTGACACAGTCCACGCCACTGGATGTGGGGGTCCCCTGGCAGAATGACTCCAAATTGGACATCTTGCCCTGACTTCTTCCCTGAGCTCAACTCCACGTTCCCCACTGCCCACTTGTTACCCCACTTGGCAGGTGGACCGGCAACTCTAAGTCAGGACAAATTCCTGAACTCCATGGCGCCCAGCCACCTGTGTTTTAAATCTCAGTGGAATGCTGGCTCCTCTCCAAGCGCTCCCTTCCACAGACTATTGATCACCTTCCCACTTGTCCCTGTGGCCAACACTGGAATCCTCAAACGATGAGCCAAGTTCCTTGGGGAAGAGGTAGTTTTCTTTCAAAGCCCGAGGTTCCTACCTTCGTATGTTCCATGGCGGCTGACGTGAGTTTTCCTTTCAAAGGTTGAGGCAGGAGAGTGGCCCAGGGTGGCGGCGGGTGAGTGAGCCCTCCTGTAGCTGGAGGTGGAAGCATGGCCCCGCGTGCTTCCGCCTGCAGGTGGGGGAGGCGCGAGTCCTCTGCTCAGCATAGTGACACCTGCCTGATAAGTTCCCAGTGGGCTGCTCACACAAAAGTGAGTCCTCTGGGGCAGAGCCCCTAGGGAGTGAGGTGGCACAGGGTCCACCGAGCCGTCGCCCTTCCCAAGTTGACCCTGGGAGGTCGGGCTGTCCTTTCTGTAAGTGGCCAGAGCCCATGGAGACAAGAGGCTGTGGTGGGATTTCTTTTGAGGACCTGGCATTTAATCTTAGGGTGCTGCCAGAGGACTGGGAGATTGAAATCCAAGTGTCCTCAACTGATAAGGCTTCCCTGGGTTGCCCTTTGCTGTATGTCCTGGGTTTCTTGATAGTGTTGCTCCAAGATTTTGTGAGTGCCCTCAGGCACTGTGGATGTGGCTTTTGCCTTGTGTTTTTCCTCGGGTTGTTTGATAATTTCACTGTATTTTCTTTTTTAATTTTTATGTATAAGATCTGGGGTGTAGGCCAGAAAGACAGGGGGTGAGAGGATTCACCAGAGACAGAGGGGGGAGTAGAACAGGCAGGTCTACTGGAAGACACTACTGAGGGGAGCAGAGGGCAGGACAGGGGACAGAAGTCCCCTGCGAGATATGTGGGCCAGCTCTCTGGCCCTGATGGGAGGAAGGCCTTAGGGTGACCATGCTGTGCTGAGACTTAACCCCTCAGCCACCAGGGAGGCCGCTGTTGTTCTACTGTAGAAGCAATGGAGAGCCTGTTTCCCTAGGCGCACAGGGCCTGCATTGGATGCTTGCCCAGAGGAAGCTCCACAGTGGAACTGGAGGTCCCAGCACTGTCTTAGCTTAGTGACCTGTGGGTAAGCTCTCTTTGTTGTTCATTCAGATTGTAAACGCTCAGACCTCAGGCCCCTCTCTATAAGAGAATGATTCAGTGGGATGAAGCTGCCTCCCTGCGAAGACTTGTTGATAATTATCGTTATTTATATCAGGACTTAACGAAAAGACCCAAATGAGACGAAAGTCTTATCTTTGCTGTGTTGTGTGTCCTTCATGCAGCTGTGTGGGGCTTGGAGAATGGATGGCATGTAGTGTGCTTCTCCTGCTCCTGCTCTCAGGACTCTCCTCCCCGCTGCCCACTCGCCCTTCCCCTCACACTCCCGCCAGCAGGCACTCACTTGAGTTTATGTACCCGCTGCTGCCGTGGGTCAGGCTCTGTTTCTCCAGCCGGCTGCTTCCACCAAGAGAGCCCGTTTTAGCGTAGCCATTGCTGGTCCCTCCTTCTGCAGAAGCAAGAGCATGGGAAATTCGGTGGCATCAGCTCTGGGGGCTTGCTCATCCCCAGCCCCATGGAAGCCATCCCTTCTTTCTCCCCCACCCTCTTGACTCCGATCCCTCCCCTCTGTACTGCAGATTACAAGAGGCCGTGTTTTCATTTTGTCTGTTTTTAATACAAATGTCAAGATCCAGTTTTCTTCCGGATTTAAAAGTAGTGTCTCTGGGTGAGGCGTGATAGAAATGGCTTGAAACCAGGGCTGGGTCAGGCTTGCTTTTTCCAGATGCCTGGCCAGTGCCCCAGAGAGGTAGCCCCTAGAAGTGTTGTAGAGGTGGGTGCAGCTCTGTGTGACTGATGCTCCCCCTGGTCGCCCTTGCTGCACTCTCAGTGCTGACAGGCCAGCCACTCCCCCACCCACCTCGTGAGCCAGGCCTCCTTGGAGGTTCTGGGCTCAGATCTTCATTTCAGAATCCACTCAAGCTAAGAGCCTCCTGAGAAAAATGTGGGCTCAGTACCACGTTTGATCAGACTTCCCCAGCCCATGCTCAGGTTGATGGGATTTCCATTTTAGTGTCCAGATGGGACAAATCTATAGAGATAAGTAGATTGGTGTTTTTCAGGGACTAGGGAGAAGGGAGGGATGTTGGGCAGGAGTGCTAGTGACCTTGGATATCTTTTTGGGGTGATGGAAATGCCCCACAATTAGGTAGCTACAGTAGTTACACAACTTTGTAAATACACTAAGCACCATTGAATTGTGCACTTCAAACTGCTAGATTTTGTAGAACAGAAGTGAATGTTGCTACAGCTGTTAAAAAAAAAGATTTTGGGTATTTTGAATTTGCTCAATGAGTGCTTACAGAAAGTGTTCAGGTGGAACCCTCACACTAGACTCACTGAGAAGAAAGCTCTGGAGATCGTCACTTACTTGGAGGTAAAGATGTAAGTCTTGTAGTTACAGTTTCCGTGATAACTAGAAAAGACAAAGGATGGGATCTTATTTAGTGCATTGACACCCACATTTTGGCAAGACCTATTGTCTGTGATGGGCACAGAATTTTACATACTCATGCTGGAAAGTCCGTGCCCTGCTCCACATTCTTGAAGATATGTGCAGTGACGATGCGGCTCCCTGTACTGGACAGTAAGTTATTGTCCCTTTGGCACCAAAAGTAGTTAGTTAGCCACTGACTTGAGAAATGCATTGTCCTGGCCTCTGTGTCTCTCCTTAGCAATTACATACAGTCCAGGCCTGGACCCGCTTTGATGGAGAACCAGAGTGTCTCTCAAATGTCTAAGCTACACTCATTCTCAAGGGTCACATGGTCCAGCTGGGGCCAGTGCATCGTTATGGCTGATTTCACTCATATGGATTATCATCTTGTACTTTTTTTTTTTTTTTTAATGAATCTGGGGATGTGTGTAGAGCATAATAATTCATTCTAAGTTGTCCTGGGAAATCCTGGAGAGTGAGTTGGTAAGGAAGGTAGGGTCTGGGAAGACACACTTGGTGTTTGGTGAAATCAGGGATAGTGAATCATGATGGATTTAAAGATTCAGTTGCTTTCACTAGTCTCCGAGTGAGGATGTCTACAGAGTGAATAAAATCTTCCAGCATTTTTAAATGCCAGTCGAAGAAAGGCCGCTTGCTTTCCTGAGTCATCGGTCCCCCTCTCTCATGGGAAAGTACGCAGGTTCCTGAAACCCAGTGGGGTCAGCTTTGGGGTAGTGACTGTGATCATCATTCCTACCTCCTTATGCACTAGGCACAGAGAAACACCTGTTTGCTGAAATCATTGGTCTTCAGAAGCAAACTTGACCTCTGCCCAGGTGTGTGCATGTGCGTGGTATACATGTACACGTGCTTGGGGGCCCAGGGGTGAGGGGAGCAAAGGGTGGAAGAAGATGATGCAAGATTGTTTGGTGCCACTTTAAGCTTCAAGGCTGGAAAGGCTTGCGTTTCACACCATCTTACAGCCCTCGGCCCCCACCACCCCTTCTTCCTTCACACTGAATTTTCCTAGTTAACTTGTCCTGGCAGGAACACAGGGTTATGAATGTAGCAGAAACAGCTTTCAATGCATAAAAAGGAAATGGTTTTTCAGACTAAAATGGCAGCTTGATTTGAATAATAGCCCTTGAGCTTTCACTAAGCCTTTCATTGTATGCACCTTTGGGATTCTTTGACACATAAAAATAAATTATTTCTTAGCCTAAAGTTCCACAGCGTGGAGTCAGATTTTTTTTTTTTTTATAGGAGATACTTGAAAGTCACAGGATAAGTGAAAGAATTAGAGTTGCTAAGGGGACAGTTTAAATATCTCTGAATTTATCATTTGGGCAGTTTCACAAAGGAAATGTATCTTTTTTCAATTTTTAGTGTAGATCACAACTGTGACACTATTGTAATGGCAAGTTTGTCCCTGTAATAATGGGGTTTCTTTCCTGTTCCCCAGTATCCCTAGATAAGGAAATAGTTAAATAAATATGGCAAATTTATTTTAAAAATACTATGCAGCCATTAAAAATATCGATTGTAAAAACTAACCATTGAAATGGCACTTCTTACCTTTGAAGTAAAAGCTGAACACATTTTGATGGCAAATGATGCTAATTTAAAAATGAAAAATGTCACCTTACAGGAAGGAATAAAATCTATTTGGAAATATATTTTAAATGATACAGTGGAAAAAATCAGAAAAAGATTCTATAACTAAAAACACCCAACAATTAGGAAAAAATGAAGTCATTATGGTAAAATTAGGAGTGAATTACTTAGTCTCCCGAGTGTTTTATTGCCTCTATAATGACATATACACATATATGCTCTTACGTCTCTCAGTGATCTCGGTGCCTTCTCGTTTGTTTTTGTTTACGTCCATACCATAACCACCTGCAAAAAAAAAAAAAAAAAAGGAAGCTAGAAACTATAAAGGATCATGACTCTTCCATCACATTTAGTAAATATAGGTCCCTACTATTCACGCTGAGAACCAAAAAATTGATACCTAGAATTCAAGGCATATTTATTTCATGTGCATAATTTCACAAGAGTCATTTCTACTTCCCCTGGAATCTTATTTTCACATTGTCATTGGTCAGGTGCCCCCCTGTCTACCACTAAGGGGAAGGGCCCCCTAGGAGATGTGGCACTCCGGCCTTGGACTATAGAGCCACATTCTTGCCATAGCCACAGGTAGCTGAAGGATTTTGTCCAAGCACTCAGTGCTCTTAGCCGCCATTCTGACGCATCCCGTAGCATTCAGTGCTCTATGGGACTCTATGCATGTAAGACATTCATGCTTCATTATTGAGAGTTAAGATGTGAGATGATGTCCGATGAACTAGACCAGGATAAAAATCATTAAAGTTGTCATATTTGTATGGAAATTTTCATATGAAAATTTGAAATTTGGAAAGTACAAAATAAAACCCAATAGATTTATTTGCAGATATAAGTAGGAGAAGAATATGAAGGAAATGTGTAAAACCTGGAAATGTGTAGAAATTGCACATTTGCATGTGTTAGCTGTGTTCTCCCTTCACTCTGCTCTGCTTCTGGAGAGGAAAATCACAGACTGTCCACCATGTCCATCAGTGCAACTGGAATGAGGCAGGGCTGACACCAGGGAGTCCAGCCAGCTGGGGGCTCCAGGCTTGAGTTTCAGCCAGGCAGTGTAGCCACTCACTGCCACGAGTGGGCTCTCTCTGCTGTGGTTGCCAGACCCAGTCCCGGAAGGCTTTGCAATCGACTCCCCAGTGGCTCTCTCTAGTCCCTCACCTTCCTTTCCTCCTAGTCTACCCTGAGTGCAGTTCAGAGTGGATCTGAGAATTTTGCCCCTTGCTTCGAAATCTCTCCTTTGATCTTTTTGCCCACCAGATTACTTTAAAGTCAACTTATCTCTTAGCTGCAGTGGGCACAGTGCCCAGTCCCTTTCAGGGACACAACAATGTTTTGATTTTTTTTTAAATTGGGAAGGAAAAATAAACATAATCCAAACTGGAGTGCACCCTTCCAATACAGTTGTAAAATAAACTGTTTAAAATTTGGGTTTTTGGGCTTGGTTTTGTTTAAATGGATGAAGGGATCCACAGAGGCAAAGGTATTGAGGACCCATAAGAGTCATACTGAAGGCTGAGTGACTTCTCTGCTGAAAACCAAGACTATAGGAGACCAGCTGGTCAACTAGCCGGGAAATGAACCAAGATCGACACAGTTAGCTTTAGGGCTTGATTGAATGTGCCAACTTCTTGCTCATCAGAGTTTCTTAATCGCAGCTCTAGGCAAGGAATGGAGCATCACGGAAAAACTGCTGGCTGGATCTGAGAAGCCACAGAAAGTCTTGCAGGTATGTTCCCCAAAGCCTAGGAGGTGGAGGGGGGGACTCCATAAACAGTTTTGCAAGGGAGCACAGCCTTGTTAGGAGACCAGAGTTGGCCTATGACTGTCTGCATTCCAGCCATTACCTGTATGACTTATGTCATACAAATCTACCCTCCTGCAGATGGACACCCTCTTTAAAATCCTTTGTTTAAACATTAATTGCCTTTGGTAACTTTGCCTTTCTGTCTTTTAAATTTTTTAAATTGGTCATTAGATGTGGGGGCATTCTGGAAATTAAACATGCAGATGCACCTGGCTGACCATGGGGAACCCCTTACCATGATGCCTGAATGGATGTGGAATATTATTCTGAAAGGATCAGTTTATCACACCTATGGGAACTTTTCCTTCCACAAGTTGTGGCCTTTTTTGATCCTTTTATGAAAGTGGCTGCTAGCAGCTATCAATTTGAGATCAACCAGCTGTTCCACTTGTCCATCAAGGTAGCATGATGGCCGCTCCTTTTGCTAAGAGTTTGAGAGTCCAGGCAGCATTATTTGGCAAGTTCTTGTTCTTTCTGTGCTCAGAAAAGTAACAGGTATCTCTAGGCCTTTCTTATCTTTTCCTGAGTCTCAGTGGTAGAGCCCCCATACAACAAAAGTGTATGGGTTTCCTGGTTTCCAGAGGGCTTGAAGAGATAGCCTACTAAGAAACCAGATGCTTCCTCCAAACTGGCGGGAACATGGGGGCATCGTGTGCCTGCGGTGGGTTCGGGTAGACAAGCCCTGCCTCTCCCACATGAAGCCCCTCCGTGACTGTGCCCCATGGCCACAGGGAATGACTTCCTGGACCTAAAAGTACATGCAACAGAGCTCTGTTGATCTTCCTAAACTTCTCTCCCAGGCTGATAGTGTGAAGAGGCAGGCATGGGCTTTAAATCAAACATAAAAGGAGACTTTCTATAAATGAGTTATCAAATGGAAAGTGAGAGTTGAGGCACAGCCTGGACTGGGATCATCCCATAGGACCTATGATTTTCCCACAGACTTCCTTTTTTAGCCTTTAAGTGCTGATAGTTTTGAGAAGTATAATGTTACAGAAAGGAAAGTCACATACATGCCCAGGTACGTGCCAGCACCTGCCTCTCCCAGGGCTGCTCCCCACTGCCCACCCAAAAGCATCACTTACTGGAAGCAAATAGCTGGACTTTTAACTTCTTGGCTGTTTCGACCAAGAATGAGCAGCTCATTCAAGTTCTCAATTTCAAAATTATGCTGATTTCCAGCCAGACTTCTAAGGGGCTGCTTTGTGATGATTTCATAATGTTCTTTTGAAGATATGTAAAATGATCTCATGTCATTTTTTTAAATGCAAGAAAACAGAGCTCAAAATGTTTTATCTACTTTTATGAATCTTTCTACTTCATATAAATGCTGTCATATCCCCGCCCTCCACACCCCAACCACCAAATTATTTCGTGATGTAAGACACATGAGAGACAAGTCGCTGTTAGTAATGGAAACCCCTGCATTGTGCTCATGCTAAAGATTCGTGGAACACTTGGACTTTGATACAAGAAGGGAATGGAGAAGTGTTTTTACTCTCTATTTTCTAGTTTAGGAATAAATATTCCTACACTCAGCTAAAGAATCAGAAGTATTCTCATAGCTTCTAAACTTATCTTCTATCTCTGTAAACTATAAATTTTAAAACAAACCAACAGAATGGCGAGATCGTGAGGAAACCCTGCACTATCTCTGGATCTCTTCACACAGAAGGGCCAAGTAGGCTGAAGCCAGGAAGGTCAGCCTCCGGGGCCGTTGTCTTCACAACACCCAGGTTCACCTGCTTGCTCCATTTGGCATCTTGATTTTCATAATGTGGGGAAGGGAGCTGGGATCATTTTGCGATTACTCCTACTTGTTTCTGGCTGTGTTTGGGTGAAGTCCTGCTGCTTTTAATATAGCAAATGAGACAAACCACACAGGCACAGACTTTTGGTGACATAACAACAACCTGGTCACTTATTAGGCAGGTCAGATCCACCAAGGGAAGCTTCTGTCCAAATGGAACTCACAACTGTTTACTGTAGTTGTCCCTTTGTCAACTCTGATTAATTTGTGTGGGGTTACTGGGGCTCCAAATAAAGCTGGCCTCCTCGAAGTCTCTGAAGATCACCCAACAGGGTGGACATTTACTTTACTTTAGCTCTAACTTAGATCTGTGCCTTTGCTGAAAGACAGAGCAGATGGGGATGAGAAGAAATAATCCCACTTTTCAAATAAATATCGTTTTGTAAACCTCACTATATCGAGCAGGCGTAACACAGCCAAGAATCAGGCTACTCAGGAAGAAGTGATGTGCCAGAGACCTTGTCTACACTTCAAAAAGTGAAGGGGTAATTTGTAGTTAGCAGTTAATGTGGTCCAGCAAGATACCTAAGCTGGTAATTCTCAACCCCAAATGATTTTTTTTTTTTGCCCAAATTGGCCAGTATATACACAGACAAAAATATTTCTTTCCTTTTTTTTCTTGTTCCAAGTTTCACTCCAGGAAATTCCTGGACTAATTATATCATTTCAGATAATACACTTTAGATTAGCATCAGTAGTAATTTTAGAGTATTATAAACAATAATGGTGACCCAGCCCCTTGAGCTTATCAGAGCCTGCCAGCACAGAGGCCTGGGAAGCACATCAGTCTTTAGTGCTCAGAGATCTGCTTCTGGAAGCGTCCCTACCAGCACATTAACTTCACCTCCTGACTGTTTCTCTGTCAAGAGGAGAGAGGAAAATGGGAAGAGGGAAGGGGAGGAGGGCAGGAAAGGAGAGAGAGATTGAGAAAGGAAGAATAATAATCTCTTATCCTATCTAAATAAAGCAATTTAACACAGGTTATCTTAGAATATTAAAAATAAAACAAACAAAAATCCCTGACCACAAGAGTCCACTATATCTTAAAGATCTTTTCCTCCTCTCTCCCACTGATTACTTTTTCTTGATACTCCCATAAAGGACCTTACCTAAACAGAATGTATAAACCAAAGTAATCATGTATGATCAATTAATCACTTAAACTAGAACACTTTCAACAACATAACTTCATCTTAATTTTCCCATCAAATATTTAAGTTTTAAATGCCAAACCTCAAATCAAAATCTCAGAAGGGAGAAAGCCAAATTCTTCCTGTTACTTACCTAGTCTGAGATTTTGAAGGAATCGGAAACAACTTTGAATAAATCCCCCCTTTCTCTTCCCCTGATGTTTTCTTCTCCACCTTTGCGCTTCCCACTTTTTTTATCCAGATCGAGTCAAGGTGTGTTAAAGCTGAGTGATCCTTCAAAAATGTTCACTTCTCAGTCTCTCCCTCTTGTTTCTTTCAGTTCTTTGCTTCCAAACAAGTCCTGACAAAGGTGTGTCGTGGTTTACAGTGTTACTCCACCCTTCCAATTATCTGACACTTGCTGGATTTAAAAAAAAAATCTGCCTCCAGGAATCAAACTTTATAGGAGGCAGAAAGCTCCTCTACCTGTTTAGTGGATTAACCATTTATGGCCCCATGGGGAAAGGAAGCAAAGGTTCACCATATAGGCTGTTCTTTGATTTCTTTTCTTTATTTCTTAGAGCTAAAACACACATGTTCCCCAGCCGCCATGTCACAGGAATAGTCAAGACCCTAATGTGGTTGATTCATGGTATAACCAAGCATGTGGGGGCCTGTGGTCAGAGTGCTAGTGGCCAAAATGCCCAAGTCTTAGAAAAGCTTTGAAGAATGATGGGAAGATTTATATTCAAGATCCGTTTGTATAGGTGCCTTTGCATTCTTCCACCATTCTGACCCAAGTCAGGTTGAGCCCACCTGGGAGAAATAGTGAGCTAATTAATAATAAGATGTTAATGACTGAAAATATGGAGCAATTGGGACTCTTCATTTTTAAAAAGTGGTGGTCAGGTATAGTGATGTTGACTCCAAAGAGTGACATGTTAGTGACAGGATTTTAGTTGTTTTATCACATAAATAATGGAGAGATGGCTGAGGATTTCCCTGCTCCTCTTACTAGGCAGCCAGATGATCTCCATATACCTGAGGCCTCCCAGGGACCCTGATCCTTCCTTATAGGGTTAATTTGCACCAATCTAGGCAACTCTCGTGAGTCCCTGGGTAGCTTTTGACTTTCTGGGACTATAGAGACACTCTTGGATCTCTAGACATTAGTAGAATGGTGGTCTTACCTGGAACTCACCTCAGAGCACTTTCAGGATCCAGTGTCAGGTTTGGATGCACAGCTCTGAGTCATTTCTCGAAGGTCCCGGAAGGGAACTGTGGGAATCCTGCAGCCGGTCTGCTTCTGGCTAGTGTGGACACTCATGCCTGAGTGCCCCCTGAGAGTCCCCTCCAGTAGACTCTGCATTGGTGGCCTCCATTTCACAGTACTACTATCGATATACAAGTGACTCTGTTGGGCTCTTGCTTTCTGGGATGGTCCTTGCTTGATCAAATACTTATTCAACACAATCATTTGTCTGCTCATCTCTGGTATCTCTTTGTGTTTTAATAGCCACTTCCTACAAGGACAGCAGTCACACCTTAGTGGTCTCTTCTTAACCTAGTCACTTCTTTTAAAGCCTGTATCTTAAAATACTGCACATTTTAAGTTACTGAGGTTAAGTTTCAACATCTAAATATTGGGAGCACATAATTCATGACAAATTATGTATATAGCACAATTTTGTGCCAATATACAATTAAGAACATGGCCACTATTATAAAAAAAAAAGCATGAATAGGACAGGAGACAATCTTGGGCTTGAATACATAAGAAGGTCCTGCTAAGGTGGTGAAATGTAAATTGATGGATGAGATTGAATAGAGGTCATACTGGTGAAGAGAGGGGTTGAGCATGTTCTATAATATAGACATGGGAAAGCATATTTGAGAAAGCTTTCAAGTAGAAGCAGGGTGAATAGAAAGAATGAGGAGGTTGACAAAGTTAAGTGCACCAAGCGAAGGGCACGGGGCAGTGACAGAGAAGCTGGAGAGACAGGCAGGGTCTGGATCATGGGAGGCCTCACAAGACATGAGATGGATGTTTTTTGATACTGGTGTCTCTTCATGGGCACAATGCGTGCTTGGATTATTAAGAAAGAGAGATTGGAATGTTTTCCAAGGGCTATAGTGTGCCAGATTCTTTACGTGTTGCCTTATTGCACTCTTACAACATGTTGAGAGGTGTGTACTGTTATTATTTTCATTTTTTAGCTGAGGAAAGTGAATCTAGAGATGTTGAGTAATCAGGCCAAAGACCTTTTAGGTACTAATTGATTCCAGAGAAGGACGAGGTGCAAGAAAAAGTCATGCATTCAGGAGCTTCCCACGCCTTGCTCTTTGCTCTCTCTGGCTGTTCATCGTTGCCTTTGTGTACTTTTGAATAAATTGGTAAAGGTGTTTCTCTGTGTTCTGTGATCTGTTCTAGTAAGTAATTGAATCCAAGAGGGAGGCGATTACAGGAACCTCCTATTTGTGGCCAAGTTGAACAAATTGTGGGTAACTGGGGGACTTACTGCTTGCTGGCAGCACCTGAAGCAGAAGCGGCCAGTTCTGTGGACTCACCCTTTAATTTGTGCTATATCTTGCCATCTCCAGCCAGATTCTTTCAAAATGGAGTTCAATTGTAGGATACCCAAGTAGTGCAGAATTGTTTAGTGTGGGGGGGCCCCCAACTACCACGTGTCTGGTATATGGTAGTGTGTTAGGGACAGAGAGACATGGGGAGGACTGGGACTTCTTTTCCATACACTGGCAGAACCTATTTTCCATTGGTGAACCCTCATTTCTCACTGCTCTGTGTATTATTGAAATTTAAGTCTTCCCATGGTTTGAGCTGAAAGAAAATGGGCAATAGCAAAAACAGGCCAGGCTAAAAATATCTGAACACTGAGGATGTTTTCAGTCTACAGCATTATGATGTTAGTATAATTTATTGATGACTTTAGATAGAAAAAATCTATTCAGACTTGGCAGCTGTGGACCAACCAATTATCCAGCAGTAACTACTATGTAAAACCAAACATACTAATCAACCACCGGGATCAGCATGACTGGTTTTTTCCTTCCCTTCACTCCAAATAACACTGATTATCTCCAGGGACAATGGAGAAGTCAGACCCTACATAGGTAAAACCTGAATTAATTCTTTCAGGATCCTCTAAGCTAACTCAACAATTCAACATGTATGTGCTGCACATGTTCATAAGTGCATGTGTGAGCGCTCTTTCTACAGAGTTTTGTGCCAGGAACTTTGGGGGAGAAGGAAATTAAAATCATTCAAGAGCATATTTCTACATACTCAAGGCTCATGGCTTATTAAGGTTGGTAAAATCCTTTATTCAAAGATTTATCTTGGTGGATAGGGTGAGACAAACTTTATGTCCACTCAGAATTCATGTAGTAAGTTCCTACCACAAGCCTGATGCTAAAGGAGTTGTCTTTGTAATTTTTTTTTGTAATGTTTTAAATTAACCAGAAAATAGCAACATTCTCATCAAAAGAAGGAACCAAGAGTCAGGTTTAGGAGATAATAGTGACTAAGACACCGGAAAGGTGTATCTTGCTGCCTACTCCATTCGGAGCTGTGCTGATGAGTCACATTTAATCAATTTTTGGTGAACTAGAAAGAAAATTTCCTTAAGGGCAACTGGAAAAATTTGCACCCCAAAATTTCTATTCACTTTTACACAGGTTTTGAGGAAAGACTGTGTTCACGTATAGTCTAGATTGGCGCTTGGTAACCAGCCTCTCCCCACTTCCTGAGTCATGTGAGTACCAGTGGGCCCATTTTATGTGGCTGATGGGCACCTGAAGTATGATTAGTAAATCTAGTTTTTGGTGAACAATGTGAGTATTTTTGTCAAATGGCTATTCACTACCTCATAATTTTAGTGTATTTAGACTTTCTTTCTTTGTGTCTTAGGTTGTACACTCTGTAGGTGGATTTCTACCTATTTGTGACCCTCCTCCCAGAGTGCAACCCCACACAACAGTGATAAAATGTTCTCTTGATATTTCTACTCAAGGATCCAGTTCATCTCTAAATCAATGGGAATTCATTTGCTTTGTGTTCCTAGGAGACAATAGGAAGTAAATTTCACTGAGAATTAGCAGATAGAATAGTATTTCACATTTAGTGAGAAAATTCATTATCTACAATCATTGATTCAATTTAAAAAAATGTGAATTCCTACATATAAAAATAAAAATGATATGATAGTTTTTATTATTGTCTACAATCATACAGTAGTCACTATTGCTGTTTCCATTTACTACATTTTTTTTTTTTTGGCAGGTGGTAAAGGCCAGAAGTGCAGGGCTATTTAGAGGATTCACGAGAGACAGAGTGGGGAGCAGAACAGGCAGATGTACTGAAATACAGTGCTAAGGGGAGCAGTGGGCAGGTCAGGAGAGGTCTGCTGCGCCATGTGGGCCACCTCCTGGGCTAGGGATTGAACACACATGGAAGCTCCTGCGGCCAGCTTGCAGTGCTGAGCTTTAGCCCACCGCACCACCAGGGAGGGCAGTTTACTACATTTCTAAGATTAGAAGTCTCCTTGGTTAGCATGTACTCCTGGGTAATCAAATTTCCCTAAAAACAGTTACAGCAACAAGTTGCAGTTTATGGAGCATTTTTACTTTGGAAGGATCAGCTGGAAAATGGTACTAATGCCTGCCCTTGACATGTGGGTTATCTATTTTTCCCATCTTTAATGGTTTGAATTGTTCTGGAACTGTGTTCCTTGATGCCTTTATCATAGCAACAAAGTACCCTGGTTTCCGTTTTTCAATTTCAGATCTATTCATTTATCTATTCAAAACAAACATGTACCAAATGAGTAAACAAATACCTACTGAGGGTCTACTATCAGCAGTCACTGGGTGTAGATACAATTGAAGATGAGATGCAAAAATTGCTTGCAAGGAATCTGTAGTGTTTATATATATATAAATATAAATATAAATATATATATATAAAATGGATATATTCATTACATATACAAATATTTACAATATAAGGAAGAGAGTTAAGAACTTTGGAAATCCGCTTCCCACTGT
>NW_004567112.1:15648470-15661032 GCF_000260355.1 Condylura cristata | reverse complement strand
AAAAAAAAAAAAAAAACTTAAGTAAGGAAAGGAACCATGCGAGGAGAATCTGAGGGGCTGGCAGACAAGGCATCTCGTGATTGCTTTTAGGAGAGAGAAGGCAGGGCCCCTAGTGATGTTGAGATTTTCCAAGTCAACCATTGACCATTGACCTTGATGGCTTCTCTCTTCTTCCTGCCAGGGTCCCTTCCTCAGAAGGCCAGCTTCTATTACTTAGATTTTGGTGATGAGCGTGGTTCAACAACTTCATTCCCTTTGTTTGGGATCACCCCTTCATCATGTTGTGCTGTATTCAGAAGTAAAAAAAAAAAAAAAAAGGCTTATTTTTCTGTCTTGGAAAATTGAGATATTAAGACAATGAGATAATATTTGAACAGATAATCTATACAGTGCTACATTCAATTTGATTTAAAGCCACCATGTGCTGTCTCTGACATATGCCTCACTAAATTAGCTGTGACTTGCTGATAATAATTCGACATTTAGGGATTCGTTTCATTAAAAGACAGCAATGAGCCAAAGAAAAATAATGTGATGTGGTGACCTTAGCAGCTGCTACCCATTCATAATCAGAGAACCAGTATCCCTTGGATCCTACAAGCTGCCCACATCCATGAAAAAATGAAAGTCATATGTGGGTGGCACCTCATTTGTAGTCTGTCTGGTCTTTGGCAATGTTGCCCTGCCCACCCTAGCAGTGCTAAGCATCTCTAAGAATTGAGATAAGTCAACTTCTTTGCATTTTATTTGTTCAGGAAGAACTTGGAAAGGATGTCAACAAGATGAAAAGTTCAAAACTACTCATAGAAGATGTGCCCTCAAGAGTAGAATATTTAATGTCAATAGACCAGCTGTTTAAAATTGTGTCAAGCTTGATCTCTATTGGAGAACAACGAAGAACAACAAAATAGCAGGAAGCCACCTGACAGATGGGTTTATTGCTGACTTTTAATGACTTTAGCCCAAAGATTTGAAAAATCTGCGTCAGATGATGAGTGTTCTCTTGTACTTCAGCCTGACTCAGAAGACAGGTGTGGTTTCACAAAACATGTCCACACTAGGACTGCTATCATTAAAATGAAGGCCATATCCTATTATCTGGTTTGTGATTACCACTGTTTTCATCATAGGTGTATCTTACACGGACACTCAGCCTCCCAGCCTGATGTAGGCATTCACATCAGTCCACCGATTATAAAACTCATCTGAAAGTTTCTGAACAATCGTTATGCCAGCAGTTCCTGACATGTGCTGTGGGGATCCCGATGTTTTGGCCATTTGTTAGAATTATATGTAAGTCATATTACTTAAATTCAGTAAATAGTTGACTTCTGTAGTGTTTTGAGAAATGCATATAGCCATGTGACCACATTCAAGATTCAGAACAGTTCCATTGCATCCTCAAATTAAGGTCCATTGTAGTTCATGGTTTTGCCTTTTCCAGATCGACATATATGAGTTACAGGCTTGGAGCATTTTGAGTCTCTTTAGCTTAGTATTGAGATTTATCTATGTCATTATGTAGATCCTTCAGGATTCCAGAAGTATGTGGGAGCTTTTCAAATCCTTTATGGCTCTCTTAACTTTTTAAAAAGCTGATTATTTGCCCCAGCTGTTATCCATTGCTTCAGGCAGCTACAGTGTTGGACAAGAAATGCCTCTAATTGTTTTCAGCAGCTGTTCAGGGAAAAGTACTCGTTCTTATGTCACTGAGGTAACTTCCATTTACTGACTTTTTAAAATGTAGAACCAACCTTCCATTCCCAGGATAAATCCCACTTGAACACCATGTATTTTTCTTTTTATGTATTGTTGGATCTTGCTGAAAAATTTTTTTTATGTCTCTATGCATGAAGAGACAGGCATTGGCCTGTCGGGTTTTTTGTTTGTTTGTTTGTTTGTTTTGTAGTTTTTCTTTAGTATTGGGGTATTAATGGTTCCATAAAAAATTTGGGATTTGCTCCTTTTTCTTTATTTTCTGCAAGTATTTATTAGGTATTAGTTCATCTTAAAATCTTGATAGAGCTTTCTGTTAAACCAACTGAGTCTGGTATTTTATTTATTGGAAAGATTATAATTATGAATAAAATTTCATTAACAGGTACATTATTTGGATTTTTTTTTTTGATTGAATGCCAATTGCTGTATCTTTCAAGAAACTAGTCCACTCAACTAAATGTAGACATAAAGTTGTTCATAATATCTGTAGGACCTAAGGTGATGTCATTTCTTTCATTCCTGATATTTGTAATTTGTATTTCTCTTGAGAATTCACTGTGACATAATGATCTTTTTCAAAGTTGTATTATTTATTCATTTAGTTTTACTGTCTTTATTTTTTTATTAAGACTTAATTTTTAGACATTGAGTTTTGAGGGGCAAGGTTTCCATGTGTCCAAAAATGTGGTTTGTTTGTTACAGTTCATTATTGTGCCTGAGGACATCTTAGTTGCATCCAAGTTTTGGTGATGCTATAAACATCTGTGTGCAGGGTTTTATTATTGCTAGTGTGTGGGGGGAGAAAAGCTCATTTCATCTTTCTACAGTCCCAGAAGATGTGGAAAATGTAAATTTTTTAAAAAAAATAAGCAAAGGAGTGTGAATTTTAGGACAGAAGGTCTTGGACCATCAAGGGATTATCTGGTTGTTTATTCTTTTCCCAAACAACATCTAAAGTCATTCAAATTCCTTGTATGTATTTTAGCCCTTTGCCAGATTTCTTTGTTTTAAACCTAGAAGTTCTGGAACACCCACCTGGTGACTGGAGCAGATGCAGTGGGTTTTGCCTGTCATCAAGTCTTCTGATTTCTTTTATTACAGCTCTGTGACAGAAATGATTAGTACTGATTATATAACTATAATCTTTTTGGTCTCAAATGAGGCCATAACAACATCAAATTAAATTGTAAGAAGGTATTACGTGTCCTATTTATTGCAACATTTGAGGTTTGTCCTCAGAAAGATGCACATACAGCTTAGGGTGTTTTACTCCAAACCATTCCTTCACTGTAGAAAAATAACAGTGTGATGAGTATTATGGACTTTGGCCTGATAGGGAGCATTTGCCCAAGGATTTCCAAGACTTGCCAGCAGAAGTGAGCAGTGCACGCCAGGTTTGCTCCGAGTCTGTCTGCACAGGCTGTCTTTACGCTGAAATGGCTTATCTGCTGCAGTGGCCATGTACTGCTTGCCTCTGAGTTCTTCCTCTAAGCTACTCAGCTTTCACTGTTGCTCTTAGTGATAAATTTATGGAAGAAATAGGACCATGGAATTTTGGGAAAGGCTCGTTACTTTTAAAGAGATAGAGAACAGGGTATCTTCTTCAGGGCACTGTTAGATCTGGATGTGATGTGAAGCTGTCAAGGAACTACAGCCACAAGGACAGAGTCACCATAGTGAGGCGATGAGAACTGAAATACATTTGTTCCTCAGTGACAGCATTGAGGGCCTGAATAACTCAGAGAGACACCTGACCACTGGATTTCCTGCATGCCTGATCATAAACTCCCTTATTAACTAATTTCAGTTGGTATTTCAGCTATGGAAGTAGAGAGCATCTTCACTGATAATAGTCATTAGTAATAGTGTCCTGCAGATAGAGATGTTCATGTACTCGGAACATGTGGAGATGCTAGTGTGCACATTCTACATGTTAGTGGAGCCAGTCACTCTCTGGCATTGCCTTTTCAATCAGTTGATTCCAAAAGTACAAGTATCATCATGTGGAACTCTGCTTAACATTTGATCAGACAAGAGAAACCAGCTTTTACTGTGGTTCTGAGTGATTCACACAGGATCAGGATGTAGGTTTTTGTTTGCTTCATGGTTTTCGCTGTGGTGATGGGGAAAGACATGATTCTAGGCTCTCAACTATTCAAAATACTTAGAAGCTTGGAAACTTACCAAAATGCTGTAGACCAATTAATTCTATGTCACTATAATATTGTGCAAATGTTAGCAATTCTCAGTGATGAACTTAAAATAAGGCTGTTCTTGATGACTTTTACCTTCTATTCATTTCTCTCGGTAGCAAACATGCTATTTGTCCTGCATAGCACATTTTTATAGGATAGTTAGTGTAGTATAAAATCAAATACATTTTATAAGTTGTTTTTTTTTGTTTGTTTTGCACTTTATCTAGTTTTGTTCAGCTCATTGATATTAAATGAAACAGTCACAGCAGGAAGAATATCTGCAAGCTATACTAAAACTTAAAAGAAAATGTTACCATTCTGATGATTGCAGATCCTCTACCTCTTTGACTGCAACTACATGACTTAACTAACATTTTAATGATAAAGGTCCAATAAACAGTCTTTCCCTCCCCTCAGAGCTAATATGAAGCAACTTTAACTTCCAGGTAGGAATTTTATAATAATTCCATGTAACTTGCATGAGTATCATAAGTAAGTTTCACAAAGTAACTAATTAATGTGTTGCGATCACTGAAATAGTGTTTGGAGGGGTCATTTGGGTAGGAAGTCAAAAATCTAAATTGAAAACCTGGACGGACATACCCCAAAACCTGGACGGACATACCCCAAAACATTGGACGGACTTCCCCCACCTGAGAAGTTGCATCCAGGTTGTTGCAGTCCTGTTGCTTCACTGTGCATGGAACCTCATGTCAGTGGCCAAGGCAGTGTTTTCTTAGCAATTACTTGTGGGCAGAGAGCACTATTCTTGGCACAGGAAAAATACAAAAGGGCACTCTTTGCTTAAAGGGGTGAAAATGAGACTGATATATGATCTTTGGGTTCCCATTTTTGGTTGGTCTGGGTTAATTCAGGCATCTGAGAAAAACTGGCAGAGGATAGTCATTTATGTAAACCTTAATTTATTTATTCTGTTTGTGAGGACTATTTTAGGTAAGGAGAGATGGACAGACACAAATAGGTGACTGATGAATGGCAGAAGAGTTTTCTCTGATGCTTAGATTAGTGGGGGAGGTTTGGAGGGGATTTCCATTAGTTTCAAGATCTGCTAAGTTGACAAGTCAAAGGGAATCTAGTCACAAAAGCCAGAAATATTTCTGAAACAGAAAGTTACTTTTGTAACTTTCCCCAGGACAGGAGAGTGCCCTAACAATGATGGACTCATGCCCTCGGAGACTTCCTGCTTTATCAATCTGCACACTCGTCCAGGGACACCCTGGGGGTTGTTCTAGGACCCAGGCAGTACAGGGGAAGAAATGGATGAGATCAATGACGATTTTGCAAAATTAGCATAGTATTAAATCTCACAAAACAGCTTAAAAGGTGCAGATGTCTTTTTTCTTTTTTTTTTTTTTTTAAGATTTATTTATGCATACAGGCCTGCGGTGCAGGAACTGTGAGAGGATTCACCAGAGACAGAGTTGGATCAGAACAGGCAGATCAACGAAGTACACTGCTGAGGGGAGCAGCAGGCGGGACAGGAGAGGTCTGCTGCGCCCTGTGGTCACCTCCCAGGGCAGGGATCGAACTCATGCTGAAGTGGCTTTAGCTTCTTAGTGCTGTGCTTTAACCCACTGCGCCATCAGAGAGGGCTCACAGATGTCTTTTAACAACTTGACAAGGAGGCTTTCTGGGTAGCCAAGAATATCCTCTCCTCATATTTGAGCTGGAGACTGTTCTACTACTGGGACACCAGTATCCAGTTAGAGAGAGCACAAATGTTAACATCCCCTGGGTGACACTGGCTAGAACATTAACAGAACTTCAAGGGTCAGCCCTAAGTCTAATGCCTGTGGAGACCGTCTGGGCTTTTCTGTGCTATGAAACTGAGCACCCGCCCCACCTTCTCTCTCCACACCCCTAGTTCGTGATGCTTGTTTGTTTTCTTAAGAGTCCTTGGAGAGATGGGCTAGATTTTTATCTTTTACTGCCTACATATATAACAGGCATCCAGTGAAACTTTCTCTCTTCCCAGCTCCTGGGTAGTATTCACACTACCATCACTCACCTCTGAGGATATCTGCTGGCACTTCAAACTCAACGCTTAAAAACAGGCCTGCTGTACTCCCACGTTTCTCCCCTCTCCTTAGCCCTCAGTGTTGGATTCATCTTTGCGTTTGCAGGGCCTAGTCATGTCAGGCAAAGTATTCAGAAGACATTTACTCTAACTGGAGTGAGAAAAAAGAGGACAGAAAAGAAGGACGAGGGGAAAAAAGTAAAGAAGGAAATCATAAAGATGATGAAGGAGAGAAGTAGAGAAGGGTGGGGTGGGGGCAATGGAATCTGTTGCCTTGAGGCCTGGTGCTCACAAGAAGTTAGGCAACTTCCTAGTCATTGGGGCTTGAGACAACCCCCTGCGACTCAGGAAGGATAGAAGGAGAGAGTGCATGTAGGAACCTTGGAAGAAGAGCTAGAACACTTTCCCAGTTCATCCCACTGTCCTACCAGCATTTTCGTGACTGCTTCCAATATGAGTTAGATTCTCAGTGTCTTGTGTGAAGAGAGAAGGGACTTAACGGGCATATTTCCAACTCTCAGCCATCCCTGCACACACAGATAACTTCAGCAGTTGGGCTAATTTCAACTAATGGAGCATGGCTTTGTTTAACAGTTGGCAAAAATAAAAACTGTGATTGGACCCTTCATTCCTAACATAGTGGTCATTAAGATGAGGCTCTGAGATGAAGAGCTGGGGTTGAAGTTCATTTGTTTTTCCCATGGGGAATGATTTCCCTATTTTGCCTTAGGTAGGTATATGGACAAGATCTTGCTTGTTCTGCTGGCCCTGGAGTCTTTATAGTCCTGTAACTTGCTATATGTTTTCTTTCTGGGTTCTTTTGCCAGCTTATTTTGTCTGATGCGCTAATCTCTTTGAGCGGTGACATGTCATAACTGTATCCCCAAGACATTTTCAGGTAAAGGCAAGATGCAGGCACTCCTTGATTTTATTTGTGGGAGGTAAATTCTAGCCCACAGGGAAATGTGTAAGAAATATTCCATCATTGTAAAGAGCTTGGCAAAATCATGCTGACAACTGGTAGTTTTGAAGGGTGCTTAGATCTACGAAAAGAGTATTTTTCAGAGAAATTATTTTTTCAACACTTGTTCCAAAAAGAGGCTTAAAGGACCCCTGTGATTTTTTGTTTAGCCCACCTGCTATTCCTAAGGCAGCTGTCCTCTTGTGCTGAGTAGCCATTTATATAGCAGAGATTTCTGGCATCCCTGAGAGAGGTGTTTATTTTTTATTGGAATGAAGAATTTTAGTGAAATACAAATAGGCAAGAGTTTGTTAACTCCTTCTGTAAGGCCAGGAGGCAGATTGTGAAAACCATCAACAGAAGTTCCTTCCTGCTGAAACTCCTGAGACTTAAAGCATATTCATTTTTAAAGCCTTTTAAACAAAACAGAAAATAAATTATTTACATGCTACAAACTCTATTAAAAATTTTCTGCGAGTTTCTGATTAAATGAATATTGAAAACACAAGTCACTTTGTTCTCTTCAGTCCTGCTGCTCATTAAGAAGTTAGATAATGGTGTAGATTCAGGCAAGGACAACCCCATACAACTCCAGGGATTGTCCTAAAAAAAAAAAAAAATCTGAGTTCAGAGGCAAAAATCTTTCCTGTGTAAGAAAAACAACCAATTCATTCATTCTTAATAAAATAACATCTACCACACCACAAATGAAATGGGTATACAATGTATTTATGGATGGTCCTGATAGTCCACAAATCATGTGAATTACATGGATGAGACAAATCAGAAGGCAGAGTTAGCCTCAGAATGGAGAAGCCTGTTGGTATCATAGAGACCCTTCTGGTTACAGTACAAAGAATTCTCTTCTTGCTTCGCAGTTACTCAAACCCAGGTATCACACCACTGCATTGCAGCTATTTTATTGAAAAGGTAATCATCATCGTGACTGTAGATATACAAATAGGTCTGGAGATGTTTAATTATATTATTTCTTAAAGTTCTAAATAACCTCCTGTATCTGTCTTACTATATTTCATGAAGACTATTTAGTACAGCATAATACATAAGTATAGCATGACAGTCTAATGTTTTACTTGAATAAAATTTGTATTAAAATGATCCTAGTGGTAATTCTGAGGTCATCTGGCTTAAAATGTTGGTAGGCCCATCCTTGGAGCTGCCTTTGATGTTATTCCTGCCTTTAGATTTCATCATTTCTACTTATGGATTTTTTAAAAAGATTTATTAATTTATGCATTCAGAACTAGGGTATAGGCCAGAGGTGCAGGGGTGGTGAGAGGATTCACCAGAGAGAGAGTGGGAAGCAGAACAGGCCTACTGATGAAGTACACTGCTGAGGGGAGCAGCAGGCGGGTCAGGAGAGATCTGTCATGCTATGTGGGTCACCTCCAGGACGGGGATTGAACTCATGCTGAAGTGGTTTTAGCTTCCTAGTGCTGTGTTTTAACCTGCTGTGCCCCCAGGGAGGGCCCTGGATTGTTTTATATGACAAAATGTTTGATTGTTCCTGAGCATGATTGAATTTATCGTTTCTTCTTTTCTTTTCTTCCAATATGTAACCAACACTTTAGTGTGTCCTTTTCAATCATTATAAAGATTTGTCTTTAATCCAGTGCTCATAATTACATATTTGACAGAGCTCACCCTGAGACCAAAATGCACTCATTAGATGTTTACCTTTAGCCCTGCGTACTTACTAGAAGACACCACTACCTTGTTTCGTTGTGAAAACTAGGGCCAGTGGGAACAGACATCTTCCTTTCTCATCATAATATGAGTCACTTCTGGGATGCTTCTCCGAGGAGTGCTGAGGGAGGAGTGGAGGAGAAATCTGTGGTGCAGACTCTCCAGATTGACTGTGGTCGATAAGCACAGGTTGAGATTTACGAAACCTTTGGAGAGCACTGTGCCAGGAAAAGGAACGTGCACATTCTGTCCTGAGTCTTGTGTTGATTCAGAGGGTGACTCAACAGCCCTCTGTGTGGGGGCTGAGGGTGAAATGGCCGGTGGCTTGTCTTCCCTGGAACATGATAATAGAGTCTTTCACCAAAAATGTTGACACCCTAACTACTAAAGGCAAGTAGAAGGTGGGTTACCCCTAAAATTTTAGGCCTGGAAAGTCACTTCTTTTGCCCAAACACTTGGTCCTAAATCCTTAACTTGATATTACTTAACTTAAACCATTAAAAAATGTTACTTTTTTTTTTTCTGGGTGGCAGCTTTACTTGTAAAGAAGGAAAAATTAATCAGCAGTAGGAAAGATTAATCATTATGGAAATTTTGAAGATAAGAGACCAGGTACTAACTTAAACTAAAAATAAATTTAAAAAGCCATTCAACTGTATTGGTGGGTATATGTCCTTATACATTTAGCAAAATCCATAGAGTGTACTACACAAAGAGTAAGCCCTAATGAAAGCTATGGCTTAGTGTATTGAAATTGATTCACCAGTGGTAAAAATATATATACCACACTAGCAATGCAAGGTGCTAAAAATGGAGGAAATTGTGTGCTAGTGGGGGTGAGAAAAAGGAGGGGTTCATGGGAACTCTTTGTACTTGCTGTTCATTTTTTCTAAAAGGCTAAAAGTACTCTAAAAATTAAAGTCTATTAGTGAAATTTTTTTTAAATTTTTTTTATATTAGTGAAATTTTAAAAAATCATTATATATCACTATCATCTATCTCTGCCTCTGTCTGTCAGTCTACCTACCTATCTAATCTATTGTAACTAACACGTGATATGGAAAAAAGCTTATTGTTGCCTCAAAAACTTTGAATTCAATGAGTAATTGGAAACGTAGTTCAAGGGAGTAAACTCTGAAACCTGTAAAGAAAGTGATTGATTCATGGGCTGCTTGTTTTTTATTTTTATTTATTTATTTTTAAATACCACACATACTGATAGGTATACAGGTCATAAATATACAACTTAGTGAATAAATTAAAAGTGAACAGGCCCATGTGACCACCATCAAAGGCAAGAAATAAAGTACCACCAGAACTTCAGATATTCCACTTTTAGGGCCTTTGACACCATGAATATTATCTTCTTTAGATATTTAAAAAATGGAAAAAACAGAGTATATATTATTCTATAGTATATATACTATAGGCACTACATATACTATATAATAATATAATATATAGTATATAATATAACGTATTTTATTGAATAGTATATATGTAGTATATATACTATATATTATTATATAGTATATAATCTCATCTGCAAATAGTTTCTTCCTTTCTAATCACTATATGTTTTACTTCTTTTTCTTGGTTTATTGCTTTTTTAAGACTTGTACCACTATGTCACCATTAAGTACAACTATGAATAGAATAACAGCAAATACCCTTGTTATTTTCAGTTTTAAAAACCTTTCATCATGTGACTACTATATTTATCACAGTTCATTTCATTAAATCCTTTATAAAGAAACCCCTTTCAATTGCTAATCTGATTTTTCTTAGTATTATTTAATACTTTATCAAATTCTTTTATCAACTGTCTATTCACCTCATCACATAATTTTTTGTTAATATGGTGGATTAGTAGATTGTCAAATATTACTCCAGCCTTATACTCCAGAGAGAAACCCAGTTTGGTCATTCTTTTTGTACATCTGATGATTTGATTTATTTAGCAATAAAAAGCATTAAGATTTTAATGCCTAAGTTCAACATAGATAGAGTGTAGAAAAAGATTTTGTGGACTTGAGGATTTCTTTGTAGTCTATTTAGCAACATCAGGGCTCAAGCAGCCATAAAAAAAAAATAGTTTTCCAGGAAAATTTCCCTAGAGGGTATTGAACTATCAGTGTTTATAACCAAAGCTAACCATCAATATTCCTTATAAATCCAGCGGTAGTCTGAGTCTAGAAACTTTACAGAGGGATCTTAACATTTGAGATACACTTCATAGCAATAAAACCAGCACTTGAGATAAACAACTAATAAAATACAAATAGTTAAATTTATAATTTCAGTTGGTCCTCAAATGTGAGGTATGACTTGCAAAAAAAAAAACTTGATTCAAACAAAAGAGTCCATGCAGGCCATCAGCAATACCTGACAAAGCTTAGATTGGGCCTTAAAATGTATGCCATGTTCTTTAAGTGTGTATATGGATAATGAGATTCTCATATGCTTTTCTTTCATGCCTCTGAATAAATGTGGAAGATTTGCTAGTATAAACATGGAAAAAATAACACAGAACCACATCATGATGAGAGCTGAGAGATGAGAGCTGCCCAAGGCAACCAGCACATCAGCTTCCTGCAACCCTCAGCAATCAGTCATGCCAGTCAACACCTAGAAATGTGCTAGACTCACCTACTTATCAAGAGCAGCAGTAGAGGTTGCTCTGAGCCTCGGAGAATTTCTCAGAGGAAGATGAGTCAAGCTTTAATCATTTGTGCTTTCCAAAATTTGAGCAGCTACCTTGTTCAATCATTATCTGCGAATAGCACGATGCTCTCTTCTTGAGGAAGCTGATTGTTGAAAATGTACTAAAGCAGGACGTGTTTGGTTTCCATTTTCCAATTTTTCTTACTCCCACTCTGGGATGCCATCCTATGCAGTGACTCTAGCAGATACAGATGGGCTCACTCATTCATAATGCATACCACAGGCAAGGAAGTATGCTGCAACCAACATTTTTAAGACTTTATTTGTAAGACAGAGATCCTCTAATATAATAGGGAGTTAGGAAATGAACAGTTGGGCTCTCCATGGGATATTTTAGTCAAGTATTAAGGGATGCTCTGAAAACCAGGATTTTAGAGATTTTGGCACTATAATGACACCAGAAACACATCCTGTGCTTCTGCAAGTTATCAGGTTTTCCTGATGTTCTTTGTGGAAGAGCATAAAATAAAGCTGTATCTAATTTTGACATTGGTTAAAAGTCTTTGCAAAAAAAAATCTTCATAAAAACAAATATTTGTTGAATGTTGACTAAACACTTGAAATACTCTGTTGCTACCTATGCATTCTGTTGTTCATTAGCAGACACTAAAGCTTTAAGGAGCGTATAAAGGGAAAACATACTGGAAGCATTCTGCTTCTTATTTTTTTTCTACATATTTAGAAAAAGATCGCTTTAATTTTTATTTTACTTGTGAAACACCTGTGCTAGCTTTCAGAACACCATTTTTCTGCTGGAGCAGTTTGAGAAAATTTAGCTAAATGAAAGAGATGAGAAAACTTTTATCAAGCAGCTCTCCCGTACTGCTCCCACCACCTGTCTCAAATCTTTAGCTTAAGATAATCGCCATCACCTCGTCTTCACCTCTTCCACCAACACTTTCTGTCAAGTAACATTATCACGTTTAATGGATAAATGTTATTACCCCATATTAAATATGCTATACTTTTAGTGACATTAGCATTCATAGTAGGTTTATAATGACAAAGTTAAGATTTAAATCCAGGAATGTCTAACTCCACTGTCCATCCTCTTAACAACTACTTTATATACTTCCTTTTTTATTCAGCAACCAGATGGAAAATAACCCATTATATTTTGTAAGCCTGTCAGTAAGCCCATTAGTCAGGTGTTTAACATCTCAATCATAATCTGTGACTTTATTACCCAAGGTTTATCTGTGGTCTATAATCAGATTT
>NW_004567112.1:15607197-15647985 GCF_000260355.1 Condylura cristata | reverse complement strand
AAATCTGGGTGGGGGAGGGTTGGGGTAGGATGAGGAAGAAGAGGGGAGGGTGTGAGAATGAGAGGGAGAGGGAATTTTGAGTTGTGATTGGAATCTGGAGGAGGGAGTAGGACTATGAATATATATATAATGTGTATGTATATACACTCACATATATATAGTATATAATATGTATATATGTGTGAATGTAAATTCTATCATTTTACAGTATGGTAATTTCATGTGTAATTTTTTTTTTGAGATCCACAATACTGTGTACCATAGTGCCTGCACCATTTTACATTCCCACCCACCAGGAATGCAAGAGACTAAAAGCATAGAATTTTTGCCTGGGGGGAGTTATGTCTCCTCACAAAACTCATTCTTCATTCACCACACCAGTAAGTTCATTACCTTTTTTTGCTTGTATTGACTGCATTTAGTTATCTTTTTAGTATATATTTTTGTGTAAAGCATAGAGAAAAAATCTTGGCTTTATTAGTAACTTGAAAGGCACAGTGGAAGTCCTTGGCAAGGGCATGAGTTCCAGAAGACAGTAAAAGTAAGCAGTGTGACTAGCAATGGCAAGTGGTGCATGTAGTAGTTACCTGAAGCTCCAGGCTGGGAGGTGAGACTCAGGGAAGACAGATCACTGAAGAAAAAAATTCTCTATTTAACAGTTTTACCCAGGGCTGGCCCTGATTGAATGAACTACGTCATAAATAACTATGAGTTCAAGTTGTCTCTGTAAATTCACATATATATATATATTTTCCATCTTCCTCACCTAGCACATCTTCTATAGTATCACTATCAGAATTGGTCATTTCAGGTGTACCAAATCTGGAACATAGAAACTCAGAACTGGAGTTTTTTTCTCCTGTATAATACATAGCTGAGAATACTATATAGAATTTAAGTAAATCTGGCAACATCACTAACAACATTAGTGGCAGGATCAGTAAAAAACGTAGTTGCTCTGATTCAGTCCTCTTCCAGGCTGCTGTTGTATTTCCATCTGAATAAATGAATAACAGAAAAAAAGTTGCGTGTGTCATTTATATTCACCAAAACTTGTATTTAAATAAAAATCCCAAATGACTCCCCCACACCCCCCAGTTTAAACTGACAACCCATGATTATCTCATTTAGTACAGATTTAAGCAACCTCACATTCACAATTTGTGACCACAACCCAGTTCATTCCCAGTTTACTTTATACAGCAACAAAAATCAAAAGAAAAGGTTTGGAATACAAAAAGAAACTCAAATAGCTAAGTTTTGTGGCTTTACAGACTTACTTAAAATTTCACCTATTGTAAAGTATGGCTTATGTAATTTACAAGATATAATCAGGTTAAAACTGGCTTATTACAATGTTCCATCAGCAGTTAAAAAAGCACACACACATACATGCATACTAACATCTTTCTTAATATAAAATCTTGAATTCCCATAATCCTTTTCATTCAAGTGTATCAAAAGGTCTTGAGAACGTGAAGTATACGTTTCTGATTATGAAAGAAATCACAATTTTGTTAGAATTTTACCCAAATTAAAAATATGTTCAGGATTCCTGGTGTTAGATTGCTAGTTAAATCTCAAGATCCGGGTTAAATCTGTAACATAAGAAGAAGGATGGAGTAAATGAGCTTAATAATCAGTAATCTGTTATTTTGAAAATGGTGACTGAAAACATAAGATACTTTGTGCCGTGTAACAGCAAGAACCATGTTTCCTTCCTCTCCTCTTCCCTTGTCACTCATTTCCTGCTATTCCTTCACTCCTTTTTTTGTCCCCCTCCCACATCTTTTCCCTCCCGTTCCAACATAACTCCCGTCAGTGAATGTGGCACTCCTGGAGAAGACTTCAGTTATGAATGTAGTGATCCTGGAAAGCCTCTGTAATCTCGAGCAGTTATTGATTGGTTTGTAAATCTTGCCTTGAAAGTTGCTAAGTCATATGCAGTATCTAATTTCAGCCTCTGAGTACACTTGTTAGTCCACCTAATTCTTACCTCCTGTCTTTCAAACGTTGCAATAGCATGTTATTTCCACTCCTCAAAATCAAGTTATTTCAGGACCTGCCTCACTGCCTCTCCTATTTGATATCTATGCATTTCTTTTTGTGCAATTAATTCTCTTCCTAGAGTTTACTATTTTGTTCATGGGAGAAGTTTATCTAGATTGAAGGAAGTTGTATGAATGATTTTTTTTTAAAGATTTATTTATGCATACAGAACTGGGGTACAGGTCAGAGGCTCATGGGTGGTGAGAGACTTCACCATAGACAGAGTGGGGAGCAGAACAGGCAGATTGATGAAGTACACTGCTGAGGGGAGCAGTGGGCGGGTCAGGAGAGGTCTGCCACACCATGTGGTCACCTCCCGGGAAGGCGGGAATTGAACTCATGCGGAAGTGGCTTAAGCTTCTCAGTGCTGTGCTTTAACCTGCTGCGCCACCAGGGAGGGCCATGAATGATTTTTTAAAGCTGTAGAAATGAAAAGTGTTCACAGCAGACAAGGTTGTGTGGTTGGCAAACCTGGTCAATTGATTCATCCTGTAAACTAGTGACTAAAATAAATTTCTATCCCTTTGGACAATTCATTTGGAGTGAAAGGAGTTCACCTTTACACATCTTCAATACCTAAGGAAAACAACTCTCTGGGAGAATAATATGTACAAGCAAAACTACTTTTGTAAAAAGGAACATCTTGCAAAGATTCAAACTCATTCCTTTTGGGGTGGCTTACCTGCACAAGCTTTTATGCTAATTATTGTTATATTAAAGACTTGGCAGCTTTAAAACATCCTAAACCTGCCCATGCAGGTTCAAAATACCCTGTTGCAGTGGTCCAGAGTTAGGCAAGGAAAGCATTTCAGATAGCCAAACTGTAGAAGTACTTGTTTTGCTTTGCTTTTAAACCAGTGACCACTTAGAATTTGGTTTCATAGAAATTTGTTTAACAAAGGTGGACTTGGTTAGTTGACAGCCACCCAATACCAACCTGTGTTGTTTTGTATCCTTGGATTCTGTCTAGTTAATGACAGACTTTTAGGATCCTTGAAAACCATTTTTGTGGGTGTTATAAGGCACTTGGTATGAATTCTGCTCACAGTAACTCTTCAGCAACATAGAGATTGGATTTTCAATACCCAACATGATTGGGCATAGATTCACAAGTTAGAACAGAATAAAGGGAAGAGAGTATGTTGCACAATGAAGGTTAAATTAAGTCATCACCCCAAAATACTGTGATCTCGGAGAAACATGTCAGGGTGTGTGTCACTGTAATCTATGTTTGTTCTCCAAGATCCTATTCATGAGAAAGATGTTTTTACTATTAAAAAAAAAAAAAAAAGCGGGCCCTCCCTGGCGGTGCAATGGGTTAAAGCACAGCACTGAGAAGCTAAAGCCACTTCCGCATGATTTCGATCCCCGCCTGCCCCGGAGGTGACCACATGGTGCAGCAGACCTCTCCTGACCCACCTGATGCTCCCCTCAGCAGTGTATTTTAGTAGATCTGCCTGTTCTGCTCCCCTCTCTGTCTCTGGTGAATCCTCTCACTGCCCCTGCATTTCTGGCCTGTACCTCAGTTCTGTATGCATAAATATTAAAAAAAAACAATTTGTTAAAAAAAAGTGACTATCTGCTAATGAGAATCACCACCATCATCATTAAACTCCACACATTATTTTTTAGAGTCCACAGAGGTATGATAGAGGTGGAGAGGTGATGCCACTGTTGAGTGGTATAATTCAGACACTTGGTGGGGGACATGGGTGGGGGACACAGGCATCAGGCACAATCTTGTGGGTTAGGGTCAAGGAAGCGCCTTTGCTCAAACACCTCTCCCATCTCAAATTGTGCCTCTCCAGTGGCTTGCCCCCAAACCCCCTCCCCCCCTGAGATTCAGATCTCAGGACCATGGGCTCTGCATTCAGTGGATTTGGTATTGCTTACAAAGGTGCATTATGAAATCTGACATTTTATATTTTTTTGGTCAAAGTTTGCCAAGGAGTGGACAATTAAAACAAAAAGATCAATTGTATCCTAGAAAATGGTAAAATAGCTCTTAACACCTTATTAGTATCATTGAACACCCTTTCTTCCCATTCTAAACCATATCACCAAAAAGAAACCTTTTATACTCTCAAGACTGAAACAGTGAGAGACAGGAGTAGAAAACTGGACGTATTTGCTAGCACTTCAGATTTCTATACTGTGAATTATGTTGGGGGTTGTTAGCACTCAAACTTCAGGTGTTTGAAGATGATTATAGAGTATGTTTTGTTGCGTAAGGATTTGCTGACATCTAATGACTTTTTTTCCCTCCAAGTAAATGCAGAGGCGTCATATCTGAGCTTATAAAGGATCCGAGAAAGATGCTTCCTTGAGTAAAACTTTTATTTCCATTACCTTTCTACAATCAACCCCTCTGTCACGACCCTCCCACCCGCTCTCCCCACACATATCCTATCCTGTCCCTCCTGTTATTAATCTAACCTGAATCACTCTATTCTTCTCCAAGTGAACACACCCAGTAATAGCAGTGAATCATAAACACTCTTGCTTCTCTAATCTCTAAAGGATTTGAAAAAATGCCAGACCTGAGAGAATAAAAAGATGGGAGTTTGAGGTGAAAGGAGATCTTTAAGTTCTTGTTCAATCTGCTACCCTCAAAATCAGTTATCAGATACATTTTCTGGTTGCCTGGTGGTAGGCAGGTTTTTTTTCACACAATTCTATTGACCCTCCCCACATTTCTCCACTCTAAGTAGCCATTCTGTTCAGGAAGGCAGTCTCTCAGGTGTGTCTAATAGGCAAATAAAAGGATCATTCATCTTGAGGTTAATAATAAAATTCTTTCTTGCTTAAGTTAACTAAAGAATATTAAACAATTCAACAATTACACTTATCAGAATTCTGTATGGCATACTTAGGTAATAGAGAAAAAAATATAGTTTCTCAATTAGTCTCAAAGGGAAATTTATGAGATGACAGAACACTGAAATACATCTTCTCTATCATAATCTGTGAGACTTGAATTTATGGTAAGAAAACCCTAGAGAAGAGTTTTTGAAAGTGATTTTTCAACTTTTATACAAGTGTCATTAGAAGTATTGAAAGCCAGTTAATTTAGTATATTTTCTTGATTATAAATCTGTGTTAATTTTAGTTTAACATCTTTTAATAGACATTATAAATTAACTTTATCATGTGGATTTCTCACCCAACAGTCTTCATGCAAGTGGATTTTAGTACTAGTTTTAGAAGTGTATATTTAGAATTTCATTTGTTTAAAAAAGATGCCTATGAATTTTAACTTTATCTACATTATATTAACACTTTTTGTCAATACAGGAAAATGAGTGGATGGAAGTTGGTCACCCTGAGATTACTCTTGAGATTTTAGAAATAATACTAAAAAGCCAAGAGTTTAAAAAATAAGTCAACTAAAATGAAACTTTAAATTGTGGCCTAAGAGAGAGAGTATGTGTGTGTATACAGAGACACCATTGACTTTTCTCTTCCAGCTACTAAAAAGGAAAGCCTCATAAAGATTTTTAAGTCTATGTCATCATCCCACAACAATAATCACAGACAAGAATGGATGAGGTATTTTACCACTCCCTGCATAACAAAGGGGCCAACATGAGCCTTGGGCATAGAAGAAATTTAAAAACACACAGAGAAAGCCTGCCTTAGATTGATATTAATTATTGTTTTCATTGAATTTCAGTGCTCAAATAGTTTTGTATGATGGGGTAAGGATTCCTTTCCTTCTGGCCCTCTGGGGCACTCTTCTTTCTTGCCTGAAAAATTTATATGAAACATTCAAAGTCCTGTGTTAGAAACATCAAACTTCTTTTAGGTCAATGAACTTCTTAGAAGACAGAAAGGTTTGCTAGGCTTTAGCTAAACATATAATAAAAGCAATAGGAACTATGTTCCAGACCCCTTACATTAGTGAAAGGTATGTTTTCATTCTGGTATGTGATTGGAGTAAGTAAAATGCAAATTATATATGGGAAGATCATTCGAATCTAACAACACTTGGAAGTCAGAGATGTAGGTCAATAAATGCACATTTCTAAAATACAAGTTTTTCCCAGTATTTATTCTGAAGTTCTTTTAAAATCCAGCCAAAAACATCCCATTTTAATATAACAGTTCATATAATTTGCAAATCAGAACATTTGTAAGACAAGATGTTGTTTTACTTTATACAGCCAGCAAAAACATAGCTCTAAGCTTAGGTTGTAATGATAAAAGGATTTTGGAGCAGCTGATTTTAGGGAATTATAAAACAGCCCAAACTTATGCCCCATGGTATAAAATATATGTAGCATCTGCATTGGGCTTCTAGTGATTCCAACAGAAGATTAAAAGGAGAAATTAATATACAGTCCTGTGGCATTGTGAAGTGAATAACATGTATCAAGAAGTCAGGAGCCCTGTCTTTATTTTTAGATTCCTTGAGGTATATGGAATGCATATTATTACTTATAGGTAAAGAATCCAAGTTTTCTGTTTGGAGGTTCCTTAAACTGCTAAACATGGAGCTTCCCTACCACCCAGCAATCCCACTCCTAGGTATCTACCCAAAAGACACAAAAACACTGATTGAAAAAGATACTTGTACCCCCATGTTTACTGCTGCTTTATTTACAATTGGAAAAACATGGAAGCAGCCCAAACGCCCAAAAGTAGATGACTGGATTAGAAAGATGTGGTACATATATACAATGGAATATTACTCAGCAACCAAAAAAGAGAAACACATGTCTTTTGCAGCAACTTGGATGGAGCTGGAAAAGATCATGCTTAGTGAGATAAGCCAGAAAGAGAAAGAAAAATACCGGATGGTTTCACTCATAGCAGGAGTATAATGGATCAGGCGAGAAAATAACAAAACTAATGAACAACCATATACCAGAGACATTTTGTGGGGGTGGAGTGGGGAATGGGATCAAAAACGGGGGTGGGGGAGATAAGAGAGGGAAATGCACGGGACTATGGTGGTGGCACACGGGTGATTTGGTAATGGGAAACCTGCGGGGATTACAATCGAGATGGGAAAAAAAATGTGCAAAATGATGTAAAAATAAACTTTTGTAATAATTAAAAAAAAAGGAAAAAAGTTGTAAGGTGAGCTGTAGGTTACTATTTTTAAAAAAATCCAAGTTTTCTACTGTTTATTTAAAAAAAAATCCAAGTTTTCTACTGTTTTTGTCTAAAACGATGATGGATCTCACATTACAGTTTCTTTAAAAAAAAATCTGTGGCATTTTTTTCCTCCTCCCCTCCCCTCATGGGGAGATAAGTGAAGAGGTGAAAGAATTAAGTGCATTATTCCTTTAAATCAAGTAGGGTATAGTGAATATTGTTCACAGACCTTACATAATTATGGAGTGCTTCCTAGATACCCACTGTTGTTCTGCCTGACATGAATGAATTCTCATTTAGCCCTGTATTCCCAGGGAAACATGTTATCTCTACTTTACAGATGAGGAAACTGAGGCACAGAAACACTCGACTATAAAGCACATGAGTAATGGGGCCAGGATTTGAATCCAGACAATTTGATCCCCAATTTATGTCCCCTAGTTTGTCGTCAGGTTATGTACTTATGTCTCTTTAGGATTTTAGCTAATTCCTCCTGGGTCCTGGTTACTTCTAAATTACTACTTTCAGATGTTAGTAAAGTGTCAACGTTTAAAATGGCCATTCATTAGGAATGGAAGCACTGACCCCTTAAAACCCCCAACTTCCAGGTGACTCAGAAATGACTGACTCGTTCCCTGAACCCAGCGCCCCACCCGACTTTGTTAAATTGCTGTTGCACGGCAACAGAACATCGCAGGCTGGAAACCAAGAGGGCTGTTTTAGAAGACTCAGAAATGGCCGCCTCATCTTCAGCAGAGCCCTTGGCTTTCTGTCTGAATTCTGGAACGGCACAATCTCCCTCAGTGTTTGCTCTGTTTCCTGTAGGCACCACAAACATCTTCACCGGGCTGCATTTTCTCTCAGTTTTGGGTAAAAAATTTAAAGCCAAGCTAAGGAATCTAAATTTTTAGGTAGATTCGGTAGAAATCCTGAGGGACGCTCAGTCCACAGCAGCAGAGGCTAGAAATGAGCTCAACTACATCCGATGGGGCTCTTGGCGTGATTTACAGCGCGCTGAATTCTCAAAAAGGTTTTTAACCCAGAGCTGCTCTCTGGAGAGTTTATAAACCGTAAACTGAACGCCAAGCTCTGTGGCTTTGGGTAGCGTCAATTCTGAGCAAGTCGTTTGGCTGCGCTGAGCGAGAGGATGAGACTAGCGGAAGCGAGCAGAATGGGAAGTATATTTTCAGGCGAACTTCACAAACACAAAACTTGGAAGCCTCGAAAAGGGCGGGAGAGGAAGCAGCGGGAATCATACACCCCTCGCGTTGGATCAGTGGGACCGTAGCACTGCCCCTCCCGTCGCCGACGCCCAGACAGGCCCCGGCAGGCCCCGCCAGACCCGCTCCAGCCCCAGGCGCGCAGGCGCTCTCGGGCGTTGGGCGGAGCCTAACGCGTCAGTCAACCTGGCCAATCACTCGTCTCTGCAGTCGCCCGCCTGGCCCCGCCTCCCTTTCCCCTTTTTTGGACGCTCGCGGCGGCGCGCACTGTACGTCAGCTTTCGGGCGCAGGACAGTGCCAACAGCCTGCGTCAGTTAATCGGACCAATCGCGTGTCTCTTCCGCCTTCTCTGTGGCACCGCGCGCGGTGTTTTCGCTCTGGGATGCTGAGGGAGGAGGTAGTGTATTGGGCGGCTCATGGGTATCGGCGAGCTGGATTTACTTCGTGGGGTTCGGGGAGTCAAGTGGCGTTCCCGTCAGTGCTGAGGGGACCGCTCAACCCCCTCTCAGGCATGGAGTCCCGAGGGCTAGTTGGGCTTTCTGCAAAGGTGGGCGGGAGGATACCCAGAGGGCTCCACCCCCCACCCCCACACCCACTGGATTTGCCCCTGAAAATGTTTTTGTTCAGAGGAAAAACAAAGTTGAGTCGGAATGCCCCTTGTCAGGGTCTTTCGCTAGTAACGTGACCCCAGTACGCATGCATTCCTCTGCTTTTGTATTCCTTTTACCCTCTTCGGTAGGAATCATTTTTCAGGAGAGTTCGGTAGTAGTCACACAGTTTTAAGGGTTAGAGTGACTGGTTTTTGTTTTAAGATCACTCTGAATATTCCTTTCATTATGAAACTGGCAAAAAGAAATTAAAGAGTTTCCGCCTCCACGGTTATTTTCCCTCTATATAGCAGATTCTGAGGATATTTATATTAAAAGCAAGCGGAGAACCTTGTTTCTCTGATAGGCTAGTTAATTTCTCACGTAAAACTCAGTCACAAAGTCTTATTTAGGAAGACAACTGCAAAAAAAGCAAGAATAAATGTCTAAATTAAGTGAAAGGTTGATGACTGTTAGGCACACTGAAGAACTCTTGATATTCGCTAGCGGTGTGGGTTAATTGGTTTCCATCTTATGATTATTTTTTTAGAGGCAAACCAAGATTCCATTTTCAAGATGGAAAGTCCATCAGACTCAGCTGTGATTTTACCAAGCACGCCACAGGCCAGTGCCAGGTCACCATCTCCCCATGCAAGTAGTTCAAGAAAACAAGTATGAAAATTGTAGTTCTCCCAGTGGGCCTACTCTGTATTTTAGATACTGTGCAATAGTCGTTTTCACTGTGCTGCAATAATAAGTATTAAATAGTAATTTTAGGTCATTCTCCTTAGCTGTCCTGTCCTTCATCCAAATTGTCATCTTGAATTTTCATTTAGTTTCACATCAGTTTATTAAAGCATCCAAATTGAAGAAGTATGCAATGTTCTGAAGATCTTTAATGGCACGGCCTAGGTCTTTTCCATGATTTGTAATTCTGAAGAACCTAGAGTAGTGTCTGTATGTGCTAGTTGCAGAATTGTGGTTACAGGGATAATTGTCTCAACATTATTTTTAAAGGGTGCTAATTTTGCTAAAATAAAAAGAGAATTTAACTGGGAACTTCCAGGAAATAAAGACATTTTCCTTGACATATGAAGACAGAAAGCTTCTAGTCTATCATAGAAATAAATGTTCTGGTCTGGTACATTTCTAATGAATTTATTTATTTGCAATAATACTTTTCTTGGTTGTACATTTATTAATGTTTTGTACCCTTTTTAGCCTATGAGTGCAACACTAAAAGAACGATTAAGGAAAACAAGATCTTCATTTAATTCCTGTTACAGTGTGGTTAAACGTCTTAAAGTAGAGGATGAAGAGAATGATCAGACCTTTTCAGAAAAGCAAACATCTTCAACAAAAGAAAACCACTTGGAATTTTCAGAAAATTTTAAACATATGGACAGTGAACTTGAAGAAAGTACATATTTAAAAAATACTTTGAAGGATATTAATGCATATGAGTCTAAATCACTTGGTACTGGGTCATGCAGTGATCTCCAAACTGATTTGGTGAATGAGAATATTCCCAAACAAGGATTAAATGAAGAAAAGGTAAAATTGATGAAACAGATTCAGGAGAAAGAAGACCTCCTTCGGAGACTGAAGTTAGTCAAAATGTATAGATCAAAGGTGAGACTTAAGAACCATTATTTTTTTACTTGTAGAAAGATGAGGAAATGATCTCAACTATAGAAAATACATTTTAGCATAACGAGCAGTAAATCAATAATCCAGAAACCTGACTTCCAGCAGCTTTAATTCATATATTAAGACTGAGTGGCATAGAACAGGCCTCTAAACACCAGATAGAACTTTGTAAATGTCCCAACTCTCATTTAATATGCAGCTGAAGCTTTTCTCTTATTTTCAGCCCCTATCACTGTTAGAAATATCAAGAGTTAAGTACAGGTATAATGAGAATAGAAGTTGCCAATGCATGGTTTGTAAAAAAGATAAAAATTGGTCACTGAGTAAATTAAAAAGTATTTTTAGTGTTACTCCTGTGTGCCTCCCAAATTATTATGAGAGTACAGGTGTTTTGGGGAAAACAACTATTATATCTTAGATTTCAGGCCAGAGAGGCTGAACTACATAGAACTTGGACACTGGTAAAAAGACAAGCTTTTTGTTTACCTGGATCATTCATGTATTTGCAATTGCTCTTTCTTTCCCAGCAATGTGGAACAAATGGTAACACTAAATATCTTTTGCACTCTTGAATTTTTAGGGTTTTTCTAAATATAACTACTTGAGTCTATGATAATGAATATTTTAAAATATTTTGATCAGTGTCATTTTTAAAAGTACAGCTATAATAGAAAATTTTATCTGTGTTATTCATTTTACCTGTTTTGTTCCCTAAATATCGATAGCTTGCCCTACTTAATGATTTGATTTCTCTCTGGGGTTAAGAGTTGCTTACAGCTGGAACCAAGTGAAATAGCCACAGAATTGAACTTGAGTAATAATTGTAGCCATTCTATATTTAAAACTATCCTACTTTTCCGTAGTAGAAGTCTCATTGGCCTGTAAGTGTTGTCACCCTTTAAACCTGATCATTGAGTTAACAATGCATAATTTCTACATCTGTTAAAATAGAATGAATATTTATCTAGTTACTGACGTATGTTTATTTTTTTCCCTGTTTCAGAATGACCTATCTCAGTTGCAGTCCTTAATAAAGAAGTGGAGACGCTGTAGCCAGCTGTTGCTTTATGAACTGCAGTCTGCTCTCTCTGAGGAGAACAAGAAGCTAAGTCTTACTGAATTGATAGATTTTTATGGGTTAGATGATAAGCTGCTACACTATAATAGAAACGAAGAGGAATTTATAGACGTTTGATTCATTTTTTTCACCAGAATGTCTTTGCTGATGGCTTAATCTAAGGGTGCTTATACATTTAAGCACCAATACATTTAAAACCAATTAAGACTAAGAATAAAATAGATCTGGAGCACATTCTGACTTATAATCTTGTTCATTCGTCAATAAAAACAATTCATGATATTTGATACATTTATTCATGCAGCACTAATATTTTTATAATGGTTAAGACTAAAATAAAATAATTATAACTAAGATGAAGTTCTACTAAAATTTCTTGTTGTGAAAGGGAAAAATAATTTTAATCTGTGCAAATATTTTTTCAAATGTTGATTTGGTCTGGTATTTCCTCATCAGCATTTTTACATTTGAACAAGAGCAGGAAATGTTTTCATTCTCAGTCTTTCAACTTCAGCCTGCAGTATTGAAATCTGTTCAGCTTGTTCTTTTGAAATATGTGTTAACTTTTGTTGTTGCATCATGTTTTCATATCGTTCTTTGGCAATCTTTTCACAAGTCAGTGTAGACCCTTTCCCAAAAATGAAGATGAAAAGGATTAGTTGAATAATTACCTAAACTTTGAAAAACTAAAATATCACTCAGAATCAATTAAACATGGTATGGTGGCAGGTTTATAACTACAGTACCAACTTTAGGAATAATGATTACTTTTAGAAAAACCACAGTTGACCAAAGAAAAAAAACTTACCCATTGCATCACAGATGTCTTTTCTCTCCGAGACAGCCACCAACTCTTCTCGCAAATTGCAACTTAGATGATAATTTGCTATATCTTTTTGATTACTGAAATTTTCCAGTTTTTTTAGTAATTTTTTACAATTTTCCACATTCTTTTTGTGGGTCTGAAATATTTTCCCAATAAAACCCCACAAAAATAATTAAAAATGATATATTACAATTATTCTAAAGACATTCTTAAATTTTTAATTAAGATATTATCGTCATATCCCTAGCATCATGCCTGTATACTTAGTAGGCAGTATACTTAAATTATTTGTAGAAAGAGAAAATGATATAGTGGTCACCTTTTATCCATATTCCAAGACACCCAATGGATATGTAAAACCATTTTTGGTTTCAGTATTGAACCCTACATATACTGTGTTTTCCCTATACATAAATACTTATGATAAAGTTTAATTTACAATTTTAAGTATAGTGAGAGAAACGATAAAATAGAAAACTTAAAATATAAATGTCATAAAAGTTATCTGAATGTGGTCTTTCCTCTCTCAGAATACCTTATTGTATGTATTATTATTTTTTTAAGATTTCTATTTATTTGTGCATAGAAAAACCTGGGTGTAGGCCAGAGGTGCTGGGGGTGAGAGGGTTCACCAGAGTGGGGAGCAGAACAGGCAGATCTACTGAAATACACTGCTGAGGGGAGCAGCAGGCAAGATGGATCTGCTCTTAGACTTAGTGTTCAATATCTTTGAGGCCTACCTTTTCTAAAACAGCAATAGTTTGCTCCATTATTCCAATCTGAATGGCAATCAGAGTCTCGTAGTTTGGTTCATTTAGATACTTAGAAAAAAACACAACATAGTAAGGATATTTTTATTTAATTCCAATAACAACTTTATCAAGATTATTTTAGCTTTGAAAGTTACCATTTTTCAGTTAAAACACCTAAGGTTGATTTGACATTTGTACCATGATATTTACTTGACATACTAATAATTACAAATGTCTAGAATTTATTTTCTCATGCATTTCTTCAACTTGCCAAATATAAAGTGTCTCATTAGATTCCTAAATTAATAGAATCCTAGTTAAAGACATTATATCCAAAGATTGGCAGTATGGCATAGCCTTTGAGAAAGAGAACGCGGAGATATGGTTAGTTGTCTGAAGTTAAAGAGATGTGCAAATTCAAAGGTGTTTTAAGATGAAATGTGGTTTCTCAAGATTGGAAAATCAAAAGCATTTAAATTAGACTTTGAAAAGCGGAATTGGGAAAAGGGGAGGAAAAGGGAGAATAATGAATAAGACAGGCTTAGAGGTAGAATTCTAGAAAATAATAATGAGTTGGGTTTGAGATTACTTTTTTTTTTTAAAGATTTATTTATTTGTGCATACAGAACTGGGGTACAGGCCAGAGGTGCAGGGGCGGTGAGAGGATTCACCAGAGACAGAGTGGGGAGCAGAACAGGCCAACTAATGGAGTACATTGCTGAGGGAGCAGCGGGTAGATCAGGAGAGGTCTGCTGTGCCATATGGGTCACCTCCAGGGTTGGGGATTGAAGTCATGCTGCAGTGGCTTTAGCTTCTTAGTGCTGTGCTTAACCCTCTGCACCACCAGGGAGGGCCCTGAGGTTACTTTTGTATGTGAGGAAGGAACATCAGGAATGAATTCCAGAAGTTAGATTGAAGACCATTGTTCATTAAGGATTTCATAATTCACTTACCAGGGATGAAGTAGCAGAATAGTAAACTTATTCAGTACTGAATAGGAATATTGACCTGATGGCAGTGCATAGCGTAAATTAGATAAAAAAAATTTCAATGTAAAGATACCAGTTATGAGGTTATTATAAAATAGTGTAAACCACAGAAAGTAAAGGACTGAACAAGTGTAAAGGCAGCCAGGATAGAGAATGAGGGAATAAACAGACAAACGAGGCAGTACTTGGAGTGGACACTAAAAAGCAGAATCAAAGAGAACTTCAACTTCTGGCTTGAGTGAGAGGATGAAAAGAAGATAAGTAAATTAAAAGGATTAAGTTGTTAGAAGGTAGAAAATACAGAGTTTGAAGGAGGTCAAGGCCAGTTGAGTTTCTGTTAAAATTAGATTGGAATCCAGATAACTTGGATTAGTTTTGTAGAAATGATCATTGAAGTGAGAAGTGATCATTCAAAGAACCACCCATGGAAGAAAATACCAGTGCTGAGGGCAGAACCTTAAAGAATTGTTGTATTTAAAAGCAGAAGAGAAATCAGCAAAGAATGGGAGAAAACAGGGAGGGTAACAGTTAAGGGGATAGATAATGATGAAGGTCAAATGCTATAGCGAGTAGAAGGGGAAGAGACCTCTGGATTTGACAATTTGAAGTCCTTGAGAATTACTTGTTGAAGGGCTGACAGAGAATGGGGATAGTAAATGTAAAATACTGGAAGAAAAGAAGTCTTAGTACATTATGAAATACTACTGGCTTAGAATATGCTTTATATCACAAAGGCTTCTTATTAAGTACATTTGAATTAAGAAATACATTAGTGAGTGAAGTTAAAATTGTATGGGGGGCTAGTAAGGAAGAACTTACCTTTTGACGATCTCTTGAGAAAAACAGTGTCTGAATATCCCAAGCCTTCTGATTCAGATCTTCCATTTCCATCTCCATTTTCTTATGTTCCCACTCAATCTGAAATATTCCTTTGTGCACATTTTTACTTTCCATCATGCTAGCGACTTTCTTTTGTCCTTGAGTCTTTAAAAAAGCATATTCTGATATTTATGCAATGCTACGTACAGAGTATAAAACGTATAGAATAATGCTTTTCAAAAATTACTCTTGGCAAAACCTGACCACTACAAAGCAGATGGCTGCTAAAAAAAGGGCTCTGTAGGATATAGCTGAGTGGCAAAGCCACTTTGTATGCCAGTGTTAGGCAGTAACTCCTTTTGTCATTACCCATAATTTCTACGCTGCTTCCTGATGCTATAAATAAAGGACTATAATATAGTGAAGCACAATAGCACCAAGCATGAGGTTGATTGGGAGTGAAAAAACAAACAAACAAACTGAAAGGGTTAAACATGATAATTTAATCTCCTACGTGTCTTGCATTTCACTTCAAATTGTCTATATAATAAAGTTCAGAAATATTTTAATAAAGTTCTCTCAGGTTGCTAGTAGTGAAACCACTGTGCCACTAAAATAAATCTGTACTAGAGTTCCATGAGTTAACATTAATTTATTATATAACTAAGATGGCAATTATAACCCTCAGGATAACCATGGAAGTGACAGAAATGCTAACAGTAGAGGAAACTGGCTGAACTATCTTAATAGGGGTCATGGCATAGCTCAGGCTTTTCCCTTCTTCCCAGCCTCTGTGGCTACCACCTGCACTTTGTTTTCCTCCCAGGTTGCATTACCTGCAAGTGCTACCATGTTAATGCAGAAAGTGCTTGGGAGCAAGATCATGGGGCATGCACCCCTATGATTACAGATGGGGAGGCCAGCGAGCACCAGATGTGTGCATATATAAACATGGACACCAGGACGTTTTCAAAAAGCAGAGCTAAGGAAGAGAGAAGAGGAGCCCGGGAGAGCGCTTAAAGATCGTGGAGACCAGTCTGGGAGGCTCTGTATGCTGCCTGCTGCTTCCCAGTCTGCTGGTCTGCCTGTATCTGGTCCCCTGCTTCAGCATTAAAGGTCTGTCAAGTCTACCAAAGGCTCCAAGATGAGTTTCCATTTGCCTGAATTGACTGTGAACCTGCCTGGCCTGGGACTGGTCCCCCAACCTTCATAGCTTTACTGTAAGTTTAAAATTACTGTAAAAGTAATTTCATTTACTAAAATGACTGCCATGTTAAAAACAAAAAGAGGGCAACATACATGAACACCTGGGGAATTTCAGCAGAGAAATAGAAACTATAAGATTTAAATAGAAGTGCTAGGAATATAAAATTAATAAGGTGATAAGTTAACAATGCCTCTGATGGCTTCATCACTAGACTAGTCATAGATGAAGAACTAATGCTCCTAAAGATAGATCAATTTAAAAAAAAAAAAAAAACAACACTGAAATACAAAGTCGCATCCAAGAGATGTGAAACAGTACCAAACAATCTAAGATGGGTACAGTTGAACTCCCAGCAGGAAAAGAGAACATGGCAAAAAATGTTTTTTGAAAAGACAGTTACCAAGAATTTTCCAAAAATGGCAACAGGGACTCCAGCAATATGTTGGCAGGGTGAAGGTGCCAGATTCATCTCCAGATACAGCTAAATTGCAGTAAAACAAAGCCAAAAAAGCTGAGGGAACAAAGGGTGACTGTACGAGCAATTGCCAGCTAGGATGCGGTAGGCCACTGAAGTGAACTTTGCTTATAGAGCTAGCAGGGTTACATACGACCCATAATTGAGGGGGCAACCTGTGCAGAACCCCTGCAGCTGTTGACTTGGGCACAGGCAACATCAGGGACTCCAGGGGCCTGGTACTGAACAGTAAGACGTATGAAAGTTGGCACCCACACGGAAGGGTATACTGTAGGGGTCAGGGCGCAGAGCAGGGTTACTGGCTTGAGTCTGAAGTTCTCAATATAGAACAGCTGGAGCCTGAGTTGGTAGGCAGAAACGGGTCAGGACCTGGGTCTCCTTGGGGAAGAAACTTCAACTCGAAGCTGAGATTGAGATACTCAGAACACCTACCACCCCCATCCCAGGGCAGAAAACAAAGCAAAAGAATGCTTGAGAACCTGATTCCATGCACCCCAGCTAACTGCCTTTCAGCAACAAAGGTGAATCTGGCAGTTTCAGACAGAAGATGAGAGCACTCATCACCAGTGGGCTTGCAGTCCACTTAAAAGAAATGCTTCATACAAAGTATATGATGCAAGACAGAAACTTTGATTCACATAAAGACCTTGAAATAGTGAAAATGAAGGGCAACAAACCTTTTTTTATCTAAAAACTAATTTAAAGATTAGATTTAAATCTAATAAATCTAATTTAAATACTAATCAAAAGAAAAAGTATTAGTAATGTGTCGTGGGTTTAGTCCAACATTAACACAAAATATCCAAATAGAAAATAAATAGCACTTCTAAAGAATCCATGAGTTACATAAGAAGTTAAAATGGAAATGAGAAACTATTTTAAGTGGAAAGAAAATCAACATAAAATATCACAATTTGAAGACTGAAGCTAAAATAGTGCTTCCAGGGAAACTTATGAACATGACATGTTTACCTTAGAAAACAAGCAAGGTTTGAAGTCATTTACCCAAGCTTATTTAAGATTATCATTTGGTAAGTAGATTGAACCTTTCAAAATGATGTTATATTAGAATGAACATTTAACTCCATATTCCTGAATTTCTTGTACCTTAGGATTATCTGGAAAGCTTAAAAAAATAATAACCATAGCTGAGGTGAGGGGCGGATGGGTCAGAAAACGTCTGTAATGTGCTTCAGGTGATTTTAATGTGAAGTTAGAAAACACAGACTATGGAATAAAAATGATTTATCTTAGAAATGGGAGAATAATGAAGCATATTTGATGTCAAGTTTTTCCCAAAAAAATGATAATTACCCGAATCACAGAATTCAAGTCCTCAATTATGTTTTTGTTGATAAGAATTGCATCAGAATAGTCCAGCAATAACTGGAAATTTTCCACTTCTATTTGTCCTTGTTTAAGGAGAATCTGGACTGTCAAATTCAACTGGTATCTCGCTTTTTCTTCCTGTAATCTAAGTTGAAAAAGACTTCAAAGTAAGGAGCTGTAATACCCTACTTGAGAATATAAAATTCAGCTTAATTTTCCTTAAACTGAAGGAAAATATGCTGGAGATTAACATGGAAATTACTTCCCCAATGATGAGCTTTTAGGAGGTCTCTAAGAAACTTTTGGCATGGATTACATTTGGACTGTTCAATAAATGGGGCATCAGAAACACATTCATGAAGTTTTACTTTATGATGAATATTATTTTGATTATAATTCAAGAAGGAATTAATAATTGTCCAGGTTCTGACCTTATGTATTATGTACTTCTGATACTATATTAACAGATCATTGTATGCTGCTTATCAAACCTGTCTGTGTAGCTTGTATTCCTACCTATAGCCTAGGTATGAAAATGATGTATAATGATGAATTTCATCAGAGAAAGAGCATAGTGACTATGAATATGACGAAGAGTGGAACTAGGACATGAAATTGTGTCCCTATCACTCTGAAAAAAATACAGACTCCTTTAAGAGAGAGGTTATTAGCTGGTTAGGTTTCTATATCAACATTTCTTGGATACCTGTTCAATTTTCTGTAGTTTGCTTGTGTGATGAGTCCCAAAGTATTTACTAGAAGAAGCAAAGCCTTTGTATTTTTATAGGGAAGGAGCACAATAAAACAAAGCTAAGGTTTCCCCAAACGTTGCTCTTTGTAATAAAAGTAATGGAGCATGTGGATAAGTTCGGTCCTGAAATAAAGGCTTATGTAATGAGAAAGGTAGAAACCCCAACGAGATCTGTCTGTGCCAGCAGCAATGCAGCATATGGGCACTTTCCCCCAAAGATAACAAAAACTAAGTCCCAGCTAAAATTCTGAATATATGAACATTCAAATTACACGATGAACTCATGGACCACTTTGTCAATGTCCTGCTGCACCTTCTCGTCATCCTCAATTCTCTTCTTCAGAAAAGCCACCATTTCCATTAAGCCAGCTGCTTTCTGTTTTACCTGAAGAAACCAAACCACACACACTGAGCTTTAGCTATAAAAGCAAACTAATATTAAGAACCTTAGAAACGTACAACTTTTAACTTTGGTACAAAACCTTAAACCCACCTAAGATTAATACAAGTTTAAATCCTTGCCATTATGTATATAGTTGAAAGATATTTAAATCTTGCATGGTACATTCCATGAATAATTTGAAAACTATAAGATTTGCTTCTTGCTGAAAATGAAATATACAAGCTGCTGAAATTTTTTATTTTAAAAATTGTTCTCATCTTAGATAAAATTATAAAATCATATATCTTTAGCAAAACTATAGGAGCCTGATGTTTGTGGTCCTCAGGGAAGCTTGGGGGAGAGGAGGCAAAGGTGTTAAAGAAGTAACAAAAGAATTCTCCTCTCAATGAAACACTCTCAAATTGTTACCTTTTGCTACATGAAAAAATATTGCAGCAAAACTATAAAATTGGTTCTGGTGAAATATAATTTTAACCTATGCAAAAAGAGATGAAGCCAACTGGAAAACAGGGCAGAGAGGAGAAGGAAAGTTGTGTCTACAGTGGTGTGTCCAAAGAAATATAATGGGATCCACAGATGTGGGCCACATAGGTAATTTTAATTTTTGTAGTAGCCCCACTGCAAAAAGTGAAGTAGCTGGAAATGAAAGAGGTGAAAATAATTTTACTAAAGTATATCCCCAAATTTGATATTTTCAAACTGCACTGAGTATAAAAACATTTTTTTTAAATATACCTATGCCTCTAAAACTGTGTATTTTCCACTTAAAGGAGGTCTCAATTAGGTCTGGCCACATTATTTCAAGTAAACTGTAATTACACATGGCTGGGGTCCCCTTTTAGGACAGCATGGGTCTGCAGGCTCAGGTCTAATCTTAGCCCTCAAAAACACTGAGCTTAATACTTTACTTCATCATTATCATCATATTAATTACTACTAGCTTAGCAGGAAAGTATAAACAATTGACAGCTCTTTTGGAAGCAGTGACCACCATGAAATAAGATAAATAATGTAAAATGTGGTTATATACTTTGTATTCATTCTCCACTTTCGTTCGTCTGATCATGCAGAAATGTTCCCAGACCAAGGGGTCCAAGCCTTCTGGCATGTTATTAACATTGTCGAATTCATCCATGGCTCTCATTAACTGGGCAAAGGCTTCCTTATTCAATTTCCCAGATCCTGGTCGCTCTCCAAAAGGATTAATAGAGGTTGTATCTGAGTGCACTTTCGGTTTGTGAATCCTGGTATTACCAATAAAAGTCCATCAACCTTTCACATTCTCGCACACACATAACATCAAAGTTAAATAATAAAATCCACTAGCACAGGTATGACATTGCTTGACAATTCCTTTGGCACTTGAGGCTGGGGGCGTTCGGGGAGGGGATGGATGATTCCAAAGAGAACAGCAACACTTTGACTTTCCTCCATATTCTCTTGATCTCCAGGCATTGACTTGGCTGGACTATAGCTGTCCCTAGCTGTTGTCAGCTTTACTTGGAGTAGAAAGTGTGTGTATTTTAAGCAGGTAAGTAAATGCCCATCAGACTTGTGGACACTTCCTGGTACATCCCTGATGGAGCCATATCCTCTCCTGATATGCTGTCTGCATGTAATAATCTGAAATATGTTCAGATATATGCCCAGTTGGAGAAGTGCCTCTTTAAACCCACATTTGTAGGTTAGTTTTGTTTCCCTGGACTGAGGGTGGGGAGAGAAGGTTACAAAGATCTGTGCCAGGCACTCACAATCAAGATGCTTTACATACAGCACACTGTATGCTAAAAAAGTTAGCATTGTTAGCCTTTTTCTCAGAAGAGGAATATGAGGCTTTCGGAAAAGCTATTGGCTCAACCCCATGGGTTTAATAAGATTTAGAACCAAAACAAAGCCTGTGTTATCGCCGCTGCTTTCTCCCAATATATGGGAGGTCTTGCTTCTTTCTTCACAAGGAAAGGAAATGTATTTGGCTGTCATGACTCAGCCCTTTAAAGATAGGAAAACCAAGAAATGAATTCTACATTGAATCCCTAGGTTATATGTAACCTGTCAACGGTAAGAGAATGAGTCTGTACTTCAGACACAATTGAGCCTATCCTTTTATGCCAAACTCCATGAGTTCTAAATGATGTTTGATTGATAATTATGGAAATCTCAATTTAAAAAAAAAAAAAAGGAAACCAGCAAAGTACAATTCTAATGCTACTTTCAGTTTAAAAATCAGAAATGTATATAGCCTGTTTGATGGTTATTTTCAACTACTTATACTGGCATTTTTAAAAATTGTATATAATCAGATGAGATGCACTCAGGAAAAGGGGCTTGTGGTCAAATAAGTTTGGAAAATACCACTTATTCTGTTTGTTATGTTTGGAGAGCCAAAGGCCAAAACACATGTTGGGTAGAGAACCTGTCAGTAAAGAAAGCTGTTTAACTTCTTTTAAGAACCCAGTATCTCCCCAAACTTACTAAGTCCTGGAAACCTCTTGTGTGTAATTCCAATTTTCCACACAAGGGACTCATGTTTGCTGGAATACATCTTTGTTTGCCATCTCTGAATGATGATGAACTGCTTTCATATTTAAAATAGAGCACCATGCTATCTAGATATATAACTTCTAAAATAATGAACTCATATTCTTCATGGTCTACCTTAATATGTGAGAATAATCTTAAAAAATTCTGAGTTATGATCATAATTCTCAAACATATCCACATAAAAGATGTTACATTCAATATTCCCATGATTGGCAGAAAGAGATTAAATTGAATAACACTCCTTTTCATTTACAAACTTCTCTTGCCCCCAGAAACAAAAGAGGAACAAACCTTGGTCTGCGTTTAAAAAGCTTGTAGAGTACTTCCACTTGATGACTGGAAATTTCAGAAAATTCCTTTTTAAAGCTTCGATCCAGAACCTAAGGACAGATATATAATGCCAGGGTTGTAATTTGTTTTGTGCAGAAACATTTCATTTGTTTCATAACCTCTTCAAAAGACAAAATAGAGTTAGTTGTATCACTTTGATGTTAAAACTCCATGGAAACTTGGTTTCTTAGGTAAACTTGTTAGAGGGCAACCACTCACTGATTTATACTGAACAGGAATTCACCTGAGTGAATTAGAAAAGTTAATTCCTATAACCAGTCACAGAAATCATTTAGAACTGAAGTTTCTGTTCCATTCCATTCTTCTTCAAGGCTGTCTGCCTGTTCTTTTCCATTATAAAGGTGCTTGTCATAGCCCATTGAATTGGCTTCATGACCAACAAGTGAGGCCTGTAACCTGAAATTCAAAAAGCCCTAGAGAAGATCTCACTCTGTTTTTTGCACAAGAGAAATCTTAAATTAGAGTAGTTTACAAACATGAATTTTATACAGTGATTTTCAGATATAAAAATTGGCATGTAATGAAGTTCCCCCTTCCTGGGAGTTATAATAGGAGAAAAATATGAAGAAATTAAATTATACTCCTTTTCCCGTCCCCCAATCTAGGCAGCAGCAACTCAGTGGCACTGGTGAGTGTATAAGACCCTGGCCCTCACTTTGTCTTCTGCCAGCAAGTTGTCATGGTGCTCTTTGTAGACTTCAAGGTCCCCTCTAGCTTTCTGGATGGCCTCTGCAGTCTGGTTCTGTAACAACATGAGGAATAGCAGGTTGAAACCTGAGACTCTAAAATACTGGGGAAAGAACAAGGAATTTCCTAGTGCAAGATAAATGCCAGTCAAGTATCCATTATAGACAGTAACATTGGCAGACGAAAGTAAACCAGGTGGAGACAAACATCCAATTACCCGTTTCTAAGTATAGCCAGTTCTGTTGAGTGTGACTGGAGCCTGCTGCATTCCTGGCAGGGCAGCAGGAAGAAGAAATTGCAGACTTGCAAATCACAAGGACTGGGTTCTGAGAATGAAGGCCAGGCCATATACAAACATAGAGCTCTGACCCACCAGGAAGCTGACCCCCATCCTCCGCAGTGACAGGCCCTAAACTGCCAGGACTTGATCAGCAGCTTTCAGATTTCCTAATTCTTGCCACCATTTCCACCTTAGGGCCAACCAGAGAAAGTCAAGTATGCTCCCTAAAACAGTCCCAGATTTCCCAGATCTAAATAGCCTGTCTCCAGCTTCCCTTGCACCAATTTCCAGTCCGCATGGACTTGGAGCTCTTGCTTCATTTCACTATTAAAGCTTTCCCACACCCTTGCCTGCCATGAGTGAGGGTGCCCGATTCCCTTCAAACACCGAGTTCTGAGTGGTTTCAGTGGTTTCTACTTGTTCTCATCTGCCTGGTCTTTATGTCCACAGTCCAGTACCTGTTGTGGTACATCATATACTAGTGATGACTTAGGCATGAGATTGTCTCTTCACCTGTGAAGGGTAGTCAGTACCCTGCAGGGTTACATTCGGAAGGTGCTTCGTATACACTGTTTAACTGGCTCTTGGTCAAAATTATGTGTCATATCTGATACTTTAATTCATTCATATGTGTCCATGTCTTTATTAGTACTAACAAATGTTGACATCTTTTGACAAGCATTTTACAATCATTGTATCTTTAATAAAAACAAAACAAAACAAAACAAAACAAAACAACATATCTAATCATGCTCCTAGAATTTTTCAGTATAGGATAGCTTCTCACTTTACCAGCTAACCCATTACTTACATATTTAATAAAACTTAGGGTACCAAATGGTCCAGAGAGAAAAATACTCCTTAAAGAAGAAGTCGCAAATACTGTAAAAGGTTGTATGTATTGTCTAAGATCCCACAATCAGTCAGTAATCCTTCTAACCATGAGATTTGACAACTTCACTTTATAAACTATACATTGTTTGAACATTGCATGGTTCTTTTGAATAAATGAATTGCAGATGCTGAATCATATCACTTTATTAACAGATTGGAGGTGGTGTTTTCAGCTGACCCTGGAGCAATGTGACCAGACAGGGAGGGGATGTGGTATGTGGATGAGAGGCTGAGTCTAGGCCTGTGAGCTCTTGTTAAATAAGGAGCATGTCTGTCAGAAATGCTTGTATTCGGATGTCAGATACTATACTTACTTTCTCCTCCTGCTTCCTTAAAAGGTAGTTGTTCAGGCATGATTCTCTGCTGCTTATTTCTTCATCCAACAGTAAAGAAAAAACAAGGTTATTTATTTTCAATTCTTCCTGTAGAAATATTTAAAAGGGGAGGGGGAGAAATAATTAATTCTGTCTGAGAAAGGATTTTCTATTGTGAATCATAGACCGGGCATTCATCAAACAAGTTTTTGACATACAAGTTAGAGAAATTCCTTTTCATAAAAGGATGCAAAATAAACATTCAGTTATTTTACCTTTACTTTCCTTACTACACACAGTTTCTTATATTGTAAGATAAAACACACAGAAAAATCAGAACTTATGCATAGTTTGGGGAGTGTTTACACTGGCAGATACCCTTGTAATTAACGCCCAGTCCAAGAAGTGAAACTTGCCACTGTGGAAACTTCTTCTCTGGGACCTCTTATAATCTCCACTCCAGTGCTAACCACTGCCCTGACTCTTAGTAATCACATCTTGTTTTTCTTTTTAGTTCTGTTACCCAAGTGTGCATCTCTAGATAGCACAACATACCTTGTCCATTTAAAACAGGCTTACATTTTTTAGTCTCTTAGAAGCCACAAGTTCCCTTGCACCCCTCTGCGTCTGGGCCCCACTGTCTGCATCCTTATTCGATGGTTTCCTGAAATCTGGTAGCCAGGTCAGATGCCTAATCACTAGACCCAGGTCTAATTATTTATTTTTTTTTGCAACACTGTGTTTTTTGATTAAGAGACATCCAGTGTTTGGTTGTATATTTGTGATGTTAGCTATTCACCCCCTTGAGAGTTGCAAAAAAGTGGTATCACTTTGAGTCCTGGCATTAACCCTTCTCAAAGGTGACCTTCTAGTGTACCACTTCTGTGGGGATCTTGAGGGTCAAGACACCCTCCTGGTGATACCACTTTTTGACTTGTCATATGAATAAAGAATTTTTGTCATTTCTTTTTTCATTTATTAAGTAAAATTCTCAACTGCTATTTGGTTAGTTAGTGGTACAGTTCATACAGGAATGCAAAATAAATATTTGCTGTTTTCTCTTTATCAGATTTAAATAACGAATTGGTTGTTAACTTCTGCAGGTGAACAATTAGAGTTTTTCTTTTTAAAGTATGACAAATTCATAAATGTCAGTAAGTTTGATTGGTTACAATAAATTACAATTAATGTCATCATTGAAGCATAAATTGTTCCATTGAGGGGAGCTTCTAAAGTTGGCTCTTGAGTACTTTGTGATTTTGATGGTTTCCTCCTTATCTTGTATGACAAGATGTTCTAAACATATCTTTGAAAAAATAACAGCTTTATTAAGGTGTACTTCACTCATTTAAAGTATATAATTAAATGTTGGTGTATGCCTCATGTGCAAGCATCACTGTGAGAATCTCCTTTAGAGCCAGTTGCATCCCTCTGAGAAGCAGGCTGTAGCAGCGTGACACTAGTCAGTTTTCCATGGAATAACCTCTTTTGGACATTCCACATAAATGGAACCATGTGGTCTCAGATGTGTGGCTTCTTTCACTTAACCTGGTTTTAAAGTTTATCCATGCTGAAGCATTTATCAGTACTTTTTATTGCTGAGTAATACTCCATTACATGGATAACCCAATTTAATTTATCCATTCACAGCTGTTGGGTGCTCAGATTTTCTATTTTCTAGCCATTAAAAATAATGTTGATTCATTCCCAATCTCCCCATGGCCAACTACCAAGTATATATTATCCCTGGCCAGTGATTATGTTCTGTAGATGTCCATGCCCCAGAGGGGCAGCCCCTCCCTGATTACAGGTCTTCCCGGGTCCTGGAAAGTGCTCCCTTTCCTTGTCTCTAGTTCCAGAGATGATACTGGCTGTTTTTAAGTCCTTGGCTGTTGTGACATTCCTTGCTATTTCTCTTCATCCTGCCAACCTCAGGAGTGCCTGTGTTAACCTCTTCCATTTAGTGACCCTCAGTGTACAGTCCTGTTGGAACCCTGAGGATACAGACATCCTCCTGGAGATGCCCTTAACTTTTGTTACATTTTTGGGTTGACTGCCCTAATTTTGTGAGATGTAATTTCCAATAGCTCCTGGAAAATAAATGCATATACATTTTCAAGACCTTGCATGTCTCAAAATGCCATGATTCTCCTCTTACACTCAACTGATGGTCTAGCCAGCTATAGAATCCATTCTTAAAAATAATTTCCCTCAGATTTTGGGCCTCATTCCTTGGTCATCTTGGTTCTAGTTACTGCACACTTCATCTATATTCTTCTGCTGAATCAAATTAAGCCAGCTTGTTCATCTGGTGTTTTGGAACATGGATTATTCATTCATTCAACATATACTGTAATTTAAGTCCTTTATTAGCTGCTGGACACACAAGATTGATGAGATTCAACCCCTATCCTTGGGGAGCTGATAGTCCAGGGAGCATTTGAAAAGTAATCTCACAAAAATTAAAATTTAGATGCAGTGATTAATCAACGATAAAAGAACATTTAATGGGAAGGTCAAACTTAGACTAAGGAACTGGGTTTTTAATCTGACCCTTGACAGATAGGTAGATATAGGGCAAAAGGAAACAAAATTGGCAGAGCATTATAGGCGAAGTTGGAAAGGAGGAGAAATTGGGAAGTTCCAGGCACATGAACAGGGGGGTAGCAAGAGAGGGGGTGAGTGGCAAGGAGGGAGCTGCAGTGGGAACCAGGCCCTGCAGGAGCACAGTCACTAGGGTGCCACAAGCCACCTGGAGGATCCTTACAATAAGTCACTTAAATAAAGCCTTTACTTACCTGGTTAACAACCATCTCTGCCTTTACTCTCTTTTCAAAGAGCCTTTTCAGATGTTCATCAAAATTCTGTGTGCTTTCTTGAATTGAGTTTTGAAGTTTCTTCATTTCTGCTTCTAAGGACTAAAGGGAAATCAGTAGCAACGTTAGCATGCAGGTACATCAAATGTGCCTGGGAGGTGCTGGTGGAGGGCAGGTACCCTGGGGTTCTGGGTCCTCTGCCCTCTTCAACCAGAGATGTTCCACCTGGATCTGTTTAATGTATTATCTGAAGTTTTTACAAAAAAAAAAAAAAGATTACATGGAAGGTTAAAAGAAAACTGATCATTGCTAATGATTCTGATAGAAGTAGGCCTGGTAAAATAGATTTGAGAAATCTCCCCAGGAAATTCTGACTCTTTATTAAAGACAGAAATTTCCAGGCATACAATATAACCCTTAAAAAAATACATTGATTTTTTTAAAGCTGTAAATACACCTTCATTACACTTTTTTACTTTCTAGCTTTTCATTTTTTTTTTAAGATTTATTTATTTATTCATACAGAACTAGGGTACAGGCCAGAGATGCAGAGGGTGAGAGGATTCACCAGAGACAGAGCGTGGTGCAGAACAGGCAGATCGACAAAGTACACTGCTGAGGGGAGTAGCGGGTGGGTCAGGAGAGGTCTGCCATGCCATGTGGTCACTTCTGGGGCAGGCTGGAATCGAACTCATGCGGAAGTGGCTTAAGCTTCTTAGTGTTGTGCTTTAACCCGCTGCACCACCAGGGAGGGCCTAGCTTTTCATTTTTAAATAAATCCCAAAGTGATCAGGTCCCACCTGTAGTGGGGGCCAGCTGGCCTGCACTGCCCCTGATGTGATGCATGGCCTGGACTATGCTGGATTACTGTCAAGTATATTTTCCCCAGTCTAATGAGCAAACAGTCAAAGCCTAGTTGAGCCACATTCCACTGAACAGCTGGCCTTTGTGTCAGGGAATGAATGCAGCACTTCTCCATTAGAGGAGACTAAAAGGACATGAAATCCAAGTGCAGTTGATTCGTTTTTTTTGGATTAGCCGCAACAGCAAAGCTATGGAGTATATTAGACAATAGAGAAGTCTGCATATGGATTGTATTTAGAGAATTGTGTTATGTCAGCATTACACTTCCTGTCACTTTGGTACAGTCACGTGGAAGCGTGTCTTTGTTCTTTGGAGATTTATGCTGTTGTCTTGGGGACTGTCGCAATGTCTGCAATTTATCCTCAGCAACTCAGGAGAAAAAAAATAAATGGCAGTATGAAAAACTGGGTGCATAGGCTTTTTAGGGATATGGATTACTCTTTATGAGACATTTCTGTGTGTTTGAATAATTTGAAGATAGAAGTTGGTGAAAAAAAAATCACCTATTTCAAAAGTAGATGGAAATATAAAATGAGATTTGCCCTGAACTGATAATTGTTACAACTGGATGATGGGTAATTATACTGTTCTCTCTGCTTTGATATGTTTGACATTTTCTATACACAAAGGTTTTTTAAGATTGAGGAGAGAGAGGGCCCTCCCTGGTGGTGCAACTAGTTAAGCACAGCACCATGAAGCTAGCCATAGCTGCTTCAGCATGAATTCGATCCCCGCCCTGGAGGTAACCCACATGGTGTGGCAGACCTCTCCTGACCCGCCCGCTGCTCCCCTCAGCAGTGTGCTTTGTCAGTCTGTCTGTTCTGCTCCACACTCTGTCTCTGATGAAGTCTCTCATTGCCCCTGCTTCTCTGACCTGTACCCCAGTTCTGTATGTATAAATAAATAAATCTTAAAAAAAAAAAAAAGATTGAGGAGAGAGAAATTGGTGACCATGAATATCTTTTGAGAAGATATTAAACACAGTGGATTGAGGCAAAAGTGGCTCAAGAGAATGTTTTCTCTATTAGATTTTTTTATTTTTAATGAATTAAAAAGAACATAGAATTAAAAATCCTCTTGGCGGAAGTGTTTTGTGTGTATGTAAAATAAGAGATGGATGAGATGCCTAAGGTGACAGCATGGCCTGAAGCTGCTGGGAACATCCAGTAGAGAGGGACATGAACATGGAGAGGTGGGGTTGAGGGGCAGAGGAGCAGACTGCTGGGAGGAGTGAGTGGAAGGCAAGGCCATTTTTCCCATAAGAAACAGAAAGGCTGGAGCGTGTATGGACTCAGGGCAGTAGATGTGGTGGAAAAGAGTAAGGAAAATCTCTCATAGCTGCATCTCTTCTCCCACTGAGAGAGAAAATAAGGCGAGGGTGAGTTGAGGTCAGGTGTTGGGACCCTAATATAGCGGAGAATGCCTGATGTGAACTTGCTTCCCAAAGTGTGGTTCTCAGAGCAGCAGCTGCTCATTAGAAATGGGGAATCTGTGTTCTTCCACATCTTCAGAATGACAGAATGTGAATCTACTTTTTAAACAAGATCTCCCAGTTCCTATGGACCAGCTAGAGGGGAAATACAGTGCCGAGTATTCTCTAGACCCAATGAAGATTATAGCCACTAATTTAAATGTAAACTAATTCTATTTCTTTTCTCATTGCTTAGTGCCAAGTTTGGGTTTTGCCAGGTAGAGTATCAAGGATCAGGGAGGGGAGAGTGTAAGTGTGAAGTATTTTACAGTGCAAGACCATAGGGTCAATGCCCAACTTTAGGCATTTATACTCCCTAACGCCTTCAAATCTTTATTTACACTCAATGCTGCTCTTTCTGGCTTTTAGATAAGTACTGCCTTAGGGTAAAATGCACGGGCACTGTTAAAGAACTGCAGTGAATAAAAATAGGTTTATAGGTTAGCAGTAGGTTCAAGGAAATGATTCATGAGTTATGACCACTCTGAAACTGACAAATCCTACTGTATGGAAGGGTGGTATGATTTCACTTTCTTTTCAGAGAATAACCATTATTGGGTTGTATACCATCGTCTTTTGTTTCTCTTTTATAATTATAAGTAATTTTAATGTGGGAATGTTTCTTTACCTTCAATGAAAGGGGATAAAAGTAGAACTGCATTACAAAAGTCTGAAATTACAGCTGTAAACTAAATGCTGTGCTGATTGTGTCATTCTCTTCTGTAGTCTTCTTGAGATTGAGACCAAATCAAGCAAAAGTATTACTGAGCTCAGGTCAGCACAGATACCATGGGACAGTGCACTGAGCATACTATAATGGGTGTCCTTCAACATCTGAAGAATGGAGAACAAACCAAGTGAATTACAACAATGTGGGAAATGCTGAAATCAGGAACTTAAAAAGTTGTTAAATATTCTTTTACTCTTAAATTATCCTCTTGTTTCAGTTTACCTCCATTGACTTCTCTGAATTCTCTTGAAAATTTAAGCTCAAATACAATCCTTCAGCTACTAAAAACTGCGAAAATGATGGGCATTAACTTGAGATGAAACAAAACCCTTAATGTGATAGGTTAAAATAACACTGCTCTGCTGACCTTTCTATATTTATCTCTTTCTTCATTTAACTCCTTCACTTTTTTCTCATACTCTTTGAATTGTTTCCTTTCCTCTTCAGTCCACAAAGCATCAGGTTTTGCCATGAAAGCAGGTTGAGGGATCACCTGAAGACATAAATGAAAGCATGTACTCTAGCTTGAACATAGACACGGTCATACATTAATAGTTCTGAGTTACCATTACAGTTAAAAAATAATAAAAGCCCTTTAAAAGGTTATAGTTTTTCATATTGGCATGATGATGCCTTTGATCAAAGGATATGAAAAAATGTCATGAGTGGCTTAAGCGATAGTGGATGGTTTGGGATATACCCATCCATACTCATGGGTGACAGATTCAGATGCGTGAGTTGTTATCTTCGTTGGCAGAACAGTGCCTGAACTGACAAGCATGTCTGCATTCAAGGCAATGCTTTCTAAAGAATTACAGGTGCATCATTATCCAGCCTTCTGTAGAGACCCCAAACCACTGGTAGCTTATTTTTGTTCCTTTGCTTTTGGTCAAAATGGAAAAGAAGTTTGAGGTTTCAAATTTCTTTAAATTCCTGATGTATGATTTTGAGGTTCTAGGGGGATAATATCTGTTGCTAAAGAATTTCTTTAAAAAAGGTTCATGTAACAGAAATGGTAAAATTAAGTGGTGCTCTCCACCTCATTTCTCCTTCAAAAAGAATATTCCAAAATCTCACCATTCTTAAAATGTCTTCCTTCTTGACTTCCAGTACTCCTCCCATCATGTCCATCAGGGCTCTCTGTCTTGTGTCACTTTTCTGGGAAAGAGCAGGACCAGAGAGGGTAGCTGAGACTCTTGACACTCCAGTGTCACCATGGCAGCCTCTCACCCAGTGTTACTGTGACTGCATTTAGGGCTGGGGAGGGGGACAGGGGCATGTAGAGGAAAGGGAGAAGGTGGTCACTGAGGTCTGGGGGCCACTGAGCATGACAAATGCCTGATGTGCTTCTATAGGAAATTCTAAATACATGACCACTAGGCCAAATTAGGAACAAGTATTCCTAAAGGAAAGAGGGTTTTAGGTACTGTTTATGCAAAACTGCATACCCGACGCAAACTTTGCTCCATTTCATGGGTTATGGCCGATCCTATTTTGTCTTTTTGCCGAGAACTAACATGCCTTGGAGCTGTAATCTGAAAGAGAAAATGTAGTTTCTTGCTGTTACACTTAATAAAATTCAAGCCAACCTTTTTTCAGGTAAGAAGGTATTATTAAGGGGATCCAAAGGGCAATCAAGATTTGCGACCAATTTCCTATCTTGGAATGAAGAGGAGATCTAAAATGACAGGGTTGGAAAAACAGAGCTTTACTTCCTGATTGAGTCTTAAAACCCATCCCCATCACTAGAGATTATTTAATGGGGGGCTGATTTAAGTGGTAGGTTGGGGAGGTTGGTTTCAAAGATGTGTCATCTATGCCAAATCTGCAGGGCGGAGGTTCTGGGAGGTTAATAACTTATGAGACAGTCAAGGACTTTTGAGAATGCAAAGGTGGCCAGGACTGAGCAAGGTAGGGAGGAGCCTATGAGGGAGGGAGTTCAGGATTCACAACCAGAATCAACTGGAGAGTGCTTGCCAAAGGAAAGGAGCAGCCACTGCAGTGGGTTAAGCTGGGGAAGGACAGTGTCAGTTTGGGTTGTAATGAAATCACTCTCTTGAATGTAGAAGGGGTGTAGTAGGAGAAGCAGCAGAGCTGGCGAGATTAATTACATACATACTGTCCAGAGCAGACCTTGGTGAGAGCAGGAGAGTGAGGTCCTGCTGTCACTGCTCCAGAGTCTTAAGGTTACCTGGCAAGAGTCCAGGTCAAGGGAAAAATGACTCCCTAAACACATACTGTAGAGAGGAGAGGTGAGAAGGAAGCATGATTGTTTGGGGGTCGAATCCTAACTTTCTTAAGTAGCTTTGTAACTGTGATCAAACTACTTAACTCTTCTGTGCCTTATTTCCTCATCTGTAAAATGGAGGCTTTACAGTGATAAATTAGTCTCAGTCTCTTTGAGGCACTAAGAACAGCTTTCAGCTTTTCAGGAGGGATCCTGTGTTATTACTCCTAAGCAATGCTGTTCTCTTTTGCTCCCAAGCAAATTGTCTTTATGTGAGCAAATGGTTTTCTTTGGGGATTCTCTGGCATTTTATATTTTTAAGAAGTGGCATGCTGATATTTTTATTGTTTAAGCAGTTTTTGTAACCAGTTCCCTCTGTGCCTTTTAAGAAAGCCTCCTTCTGGGACCCATACCACCCTGGTGACATAGGTAATGACCAGAGGTCCCTCAGCCTGGCACTCAGTGTGGCCTCACCTCTGGGTGTAGGTGCTGGGCCCAGACTGGCCAGGGAGCCCCTGCCCTGGCAGGTCTGGAGTTAGGAGCAAGAGATTCAAGGTAAAACCTCCAGCTTTCTTGAGTGTAGGAAACATAAAGTGGAAATTGAGAGATGAAGCTGAAAAGCAAGGAGAAAAAGCTAACAAAGAGGACTTTTAGACTCTCCACAAAGTTAGAGGGTTTGAATCCTGTTTGTTTTTAGTAGTAGTGTCCCCATCTTCCCTGGACTTCATGGGATTCAGAGATGAAACCCTCATTAGTGCTGAGACTATGTCAGCTGTTAATATTATTTATAACCAAGAATTCTCCCTAACACTGTTGCTTCCAGTAGTGTAAACAAGAACATGACTAAATAAGGTCTTGGGAAAACACAGCGGGGAGGAGTTAAACCATTAGCCCGGTAAGCCATCAGCCAGTACCTCATTATTTTCCACAACAAGGATTCTCTCTGGCTTCTCAAAGTCATCAAATTCTGGTTGCCAGATTGATTCTTCTAATTCCAGATCTACAATAATTTCTTGAAGTCTTACATTTTTTTCCTTCACACGCATAATTTCAAACTCTTTTTGTTTATATGCAGCATCGAACTCATTATTGAAAGCAGTTTTTACCTTGTAAATGATATCCTGAAATATCAAAATGTTACTGAAAACACATCACATGTTATATCGGTTTTGGCAGCACGATCTCACGGTTTTACTTCCCCTCCAATGTTATTTTGTAAATTGACAGAAAACTGATCTTTCTGAAAGTTTAAGTCACTTCTTGATTCAGTCACTTACAGTGGCTTCCAACCATAGGCTGGATTAAGGCAACAGCATAATGTGATCTTACAACCTACTGTCAGAAATAGAAGTGGCAGCTTGATGTGCTGTATGTTGAAAATTCTAGAAGTAGATGATGGATTGCTTAGAAGCTTTTGGGGGCTAAGTCTTTCTACTTTTGTGTATGTTCTAAAAATCTACCATAAAATGTTTAAAAATCAAGATGTCATGTTTTAGCTGGGGAATATCTGTTCTTTGGACCCTTGTCTGGGGGGATGTGGTGAGGAAGAGATGGCTTATAGGAGCTGGAGAATCTCTCAGAGAAGCTCACTCACACACATTATAGTCTATGCTACATGGATAGGTCACCCTCAGGCAGGAGGGACTCAAGCTGCCAGCTGGGTCAGGCCTCTCTAAGGTACAGGCAGGTCCAACTAGACTGCCCCCATCTCTGCTGATCAGAAGAACAATGGGTTGTCTCAAAAGTAGCCTTAATTGTCCCATCAGAGTTCATCTATTCTATTAAAGTTGAAACCATTAAAACAGGATGGAAAAAATAATCTTAACTGCCACACCAGAATTTGTCTTGGGCTGAAATTACCTTCTTACTGGAAAATGCTTTTTAAGCAGTGGGACAGTGAGACCCTGAGGGCATGGATAAGCAGCAGCAACAAAAGAGGTAACTAAATAGTATTGAGTATAAAAGCACAGAAATTGGGCCCCCCCTGGAGGCACAACAGGTTAAAGCACAGCACTACAAAGGTAACCACAGCTGCTACAGCACAAATTTGATCCCTGGCCAGGGAGGTGATCCACATGGTGTGGCAGAGACCTCTCCTGTCTCCCTGCTGCTCCCCTCATCCAGTGGACCTGCCTCTTCTGCTCCCTACTCTGTCTCTAGTGAATCCTCTTACCCCCCCCCACACCTCTAGCCTGTTCCCCAGTTCTGTATGCATAAATAAATACATAAGTAAATATATAAATGCACAGATATTTCAGCAGGAAGGAAAAAGATATGAAGAGAGGCAGAGTAACATGGCAGGAGGCTAGAACTATAGTCATAGTCATGGCTGAAGAGTTTTCAGAACAGGACAGAACATTACCTTATAAACCACCTGCACTGGTACAGTCCCAGCTACTGCATCTTTATTTGGTGTGTATAGATGTGTTCTGAGGCTGATTTGTTTGATTGGCAAGTAAGAAGCAGGAGTTTAGAGGCTGAGGGATACTATGACTTAAGGCCCAGATTTTAGAGTGGAAATTGTATATCCAGGTTAAGGGGATAAATAATACATCATGATCTCATAAGGAGGTACTAATTTATATCAGGGTTGCTGAGAAGATAGCCTTCAAGGATTTCTTAGATTTGACTTAATTTCTTAGGTTTGTGGTATCATCCAGAATAGGTTTCAGATAATTTGGTATTACAGAGTCCAAATAGATGAAAATAACTCTCTATATGAAACCTCCGTTTTAAGAATATAGATGCCAGTCATCTGTATACTTCTCTATAAACTTGAAAGACGTAAGACATTATTAGATTTCAATTTGAGTCTTTGTAAGACATCTCAAGGTGAGCATTAGAGATTTTCAGTGATAAATTAAAAAATCCACCCACTTTCAGTAATATTATTTGGTTGATTTTCTCCTCTCTTGAATGAAGTTCCAATTGGCTTGATAATAAAGAGACATCTACTCCAAACTCAGTACTCAGACTGCCAAGCAGGTAATTGGGCAAGTTGGTGTCTTTTATAACCACATTTTCTTCTTCCTCTTCATCTTCCTCATCATGATGTGGTTTACTCAAGCCAGGTGAAGACTGAACTTCTACAATTTCCTTCCGGAACTAAAGATAGATAAATATGTCATGGGGGTTATGCAATAGCAATAATTCTTTAAAGGGCAATTTTGTGACAACTTTTATTATTTCAACAGTCATCTTAAGGTGTTAAACTAGTCTTGCCAGAAATTGAATTCAAAGTAATAAATGGACCCTGAAATTTTTGCACAAGATATTAAAGCTTTGGAAACTGATTAAATTAATCCAAAGAGTAAAATTTGTTCTTGATACTATATTTTTCTGTCAGAAAGGCTTATATATATTTTGAGTCTTAGTACTTGAACATTATACCTTTTCTCTTCATATTTTACAAAGAAACGTATTCACATAGGTTAAGAAAAATTAAGTATACCTTATTTGATGTTTGAGAAAAATAATGGATACAAAGATCTGGTCAAACAAAAGTACACCAAAGAGTCAGTATTTTTCAATGTTTTGACAAAGGTTATTGCTAAAAACAAGAGCTGGAACTACTTTAGGAAAACCATAATTCCACAAAAACAGGCTCTACTTCATCCCTGGTCAGTTAGCTTAAGTACAGTCCCTAGTGATAAGATAAAAGAAAGTTATGGATGAAGAGAACTTCTGACCAGGACTGGGCTAGTCAGTGTTGTGTCGACTATAGCCTTGATTTTTTGTGTAGATATAGTCTAGGAGATAGTCTACAAATTAACAAGGAATGAAAATATGAATGCAAACAATATCTAAACTTATTTTAAATTGTATCCCAATTCAAATCTACATGCTGACACTGCAATAAAACACATGACTTTTATTAACCCAAAGCTATTTAAAATTGTACTTTAAGACAATCTGTTTCAATCTTCTTTTGCTGCACAACTCTCTTCAACTCTTTCATCTCTTCCTTGGAACGTTCTTTCATTGGGAAGTTCTCAACCATACAGGGGATGTGAAAGCACTTGAAAAAAATGAAGAAGAAATAAATCCATTTTTAGTGCAACTGTGTGTATCTGGGTAGAGTGGGAGATGGTTTCCCTGATTAGAATTAATTCATGGGTTATATGCTTGAGTGATATTGACAATGGAAACTTCCCTTAAGACAATGTATGCTATTAGTATTGGAGTACAATTTGTATAGAAATACAATACAAAGGATATCCTTGCAAAGGATTTTTATTTTCCTAGAGCATTGGTTCTCAACCAGGAGTGATTTTGCCTACCCTGCTCCAGAGCTATGTGGTAATCTCTAAAGACATTTTTTATCTTTCACTAATGGGAGTTTGGGGTGCTACTGATGACTAGTAAATGGAGGCCAGGAATGTTGCTAAATTTTCTATCTATAGGTTAGCCCCCACAGCAAAGAATTATCCAGCTCCAAATGTGCTGCACTTGAGAAATTATCTGTTCTTGAACACTTCAATTTCATAAATGAGGAATGACCATATATAGGATGTTTGGTTGCTAAAAAAGAGGGAAATTGGGCCCTGCCTGGTGTTGCAGCAGGTTAAAGCATAGCACTATGAAGCTGTCCACATCTACTGCAGCACAGGTTTGATCCCCAGCCAGGGAGGTGACCCACATGGCTTGGCAGACTTCTCCTGTCCTGCCCAATGCTCCCCTCAGCAATGTATTTCAGTAGATCCACCTGTTCTTCCCATTCTGACTCTTGTCTGTCTTCTCACCTCCCACACCTCTGGCCTGTACCACAGTTCTTGTATGCATAAATAAATCTTATTTTAAAAAAATAATAAAAAGAGGGAAATTGTGTTAGGAGGAATTGTAATGAAAAAGGACCTTTTGGGAACCGTCAAGTCAGGCACACTCTTACGTCTCACTTTCAGTGTGGAAAGTGTGGAATGTAAGTGAGCAGCCTTTTGCAACTGACATATTAAGACCCAGATGCAGGGATTGTCACAAAGGAAAACAGGAAAGAAATCTGAAAGCGATTTCTCAGCAATCTCAGAAAAATCTGAAGAGATGCTGGCTTGGAAGCTCACAGGATCTGAGCAAAGAAGGAAGAATGAGACAAGGAACGCACTTGGTGTGATTCCGCCCAGGAGTGGGCAGGGCACCTTTCTAAAAATTTTCTACCATGAGAATATAAGTGAAATTGTCCATTGACCACGGTGTTGGCAGTTTTCAACCTGGGATTATATCTGTTACCTTAAGAGTTCGACCTTTCACAGCCATTGAATACCAACATTCTTCTTTGATAAGTTCAGTTAAGTATCTCTTGGCTAGGTTATGCATCTCTGCATCCTTTCTTATCTATGAGCATAAATAAGGGAAAAGATAAAAATGAGAATGTGGTCTATTAAAAAAAAATCTCAACTGTAAATTCACTAAAACTATCATAGGCTCATGTTTAGTGAGAGGGTTTGATCTTCCCCAAAGCATGGAGCTGCCCCCCATGAGAAGTACTGCAGGAATACTTTCTGTCCTTGAGGACAGTTCCTGGAGTTCCGTCAGGAGGCTTGGGATACCCCTCTTTGGGGATCAAGGTGCCAACACAAGCACCTTCAGGATAGGCAGAGCCTACTCGTGAGCCAGGTGGGTATGAGCACAGGTGCACAGCTGTGGCCTGGAGCACACTGAATCACAGACCTGCTGGTGGGTGCGAGAGAGGGAAGCAAACCCCTGTATCGAAACTTTCTCTTTTATTAGAGAAGTTTGGAATTCTTATGAAACTGCTGGTTATCTAAATGAGCACTTAATTCTGGTCTCTGCATATTTGAAGTTATAGTCTGTGACCTCTGCCTTGGGGTCTTTGTTTCACTTAATTCTTCTGTTATATCCAAAGATGTGAAAGCCCCACTACTCCTGAGGGTCGTATAAGTTACCTTTTAGAAATGGGTGCTCCCTCAATTAGTTTTAGATGCTTAAATAATCTAATTATTTAATACTTAGGTAGTGATTAAGCATTCTGATTTTAATAGTTTGCCAAAGAGTTAAGATGAAAGCAAGCCCCAACAGAATTTAAGAACTACTTCAGAAACATTTTGCATTTCACTTTGTTGCCATAATTGTTAGAAAACTATGAAAAATATCCCCTCGACTTGAAAATTTCTTGTTTATTTTTTCATATTTATTGTCTGAGCAATGGCTTTAATTTGTGTTTTATAATTTTTTTTACATTTATACATTGAGCTAGAGGTCAATCCAATTTTATATTACTTTTTATTAAACTGCTGTTTTGGCATATCAATTATCAGAGCCTGTCTGATTCCCAGTCTATCCCACGCTCCCCTCTCCATTGCTAAGGCCATTTGATCAGCCTCTCCAGTGGTCAAAAAGACATCCAACTGAAAGGAAGAAGGTAATTGTACATGATACATCTGACAAAAGGCTGATATGCAATATATATATAAAGAACTTATACAACTCAACAAAAAGAAAACAAATAACCCAAACATAAAATTGACATAAGAGTTAAGTAGCCACCATTCCAAAAAGACATACAGAAGGCCAACAGTTACAGGAAAAATATGCTTATCATCACTTATTATTGGGGAGATGAAAATCAAAAATATAATGAAATGCTACCTGTGAGAATGGTTCATTTCAAAAAGACCAGTAGTGTTAGTAAAGACGAGGCACAAAAGGAACCGTCATGTGAACTGGCCCATGGAAAACTGGAGATTTCTCAAAATGTTGAACACGAATTAGCAACTGTACTTGTAGGTATCTGCTCTAAGAAAGGGCCTACTAAACCAAAAGTGTCCAACGTTGTCCTGAGGTGGCTAGAGGATTTCTAAAAATGTTCAAACATGCAGTGGAAGATGGTTGGCATGTCATGGAGGAGAGAAAAATGCTCTTTTTCTCCCTAATGCCCCCCTCCACTTCAATAATCTCTGATTCTGTCCAGTTATATACACTAAATTTCATAATTCATGTTCTGCTGGTAAAGTTTTGTTTTATTTGCATTATGTTTTTTTTTATCCTTTATCATAACTTTATGGTGCTTAAATTATATTTCCATACCCTTGCTATTTCTTCCTCACTTTCATCATGGAGCCTTTCCAGTTCTTCAAGATCCAAGCCAAATTCCTGTTGCTCTAGTTTTGCAATATCATCCACTGTTTCATTTTCTTCCATCATGCTCAGAACCTAATTTTAAAAATAGGAAATGAGGGAAATGCATGGGACTATGGTGGTGGCACATGGGTGATTTGGTGATGGGAAACCCACGGGGATTACAATCGAGATGGAAAAAAAAATGTGCAAAATGATGTAAAAATAAACTTTTGTAATAAAAAATAGGAAATGAGAGTGACAAGAAGTGAAACTTGAAAGAGGTAGTTGATTTTCTTAGTCTCTTGATAGCCATCAATAAAAAAAATAGATGTTCTTTGTATCTAAATGTAACTAAGAATTAGGTCATGGGCTTATTATGGTTAAGTTTTAAGGTTTGAGCAATACATTCTCATTCATCTAAAACAAAAAAAAATGTGTTCAATACTTCATTGAGTGATTAAGAAATTACTGATATTTAGGTGTGTTAATGTGTTTTAAGAATTCTTATTTAGAAATACATACTTTAACAGTGAAACAAAATTATATGAACCTAGGATTACTTCAAAATAATGGGAGGGAATGGGAGTAAAGGTTTAGGTAAAACAATATTGGCCACTGAACTTAACATGCTCTTTTTATATTTCTACAATAAAAGCTATATTTAAGTTTATAACTTCAAAAAGTTCAGAAACAAAGAACATACACTGCAATACATAGGACAAAGAATTAGTAGCTTCAACATAAAAAGTCTTGAGCAAAGTGCTTAGAGTAGAACTGCAAGATGGAAAACTAAGAGATAGGCCACCAAAATAATGCAGTGACAGATTGGTTACCTTGGGTATTTGGCTATACTAGGAAGAGTTTTGCAGTATTTTGAAAGAGTTTGAATAAAAAAGTACAATCCAAACAAAGGCAATTACTAATTCCAGGAAAAATAAAGTTGCAAAAATAGAGATGTAGTGCTTATATATATTGTTGCTCAGCTTTGAAGGAGGTTTATATAGCTATAATAGTGTGCATAGTGAGTATGAATATATGTGTATGTTGCAGTGGTAAAGAGTGTAAAGATCATAAAGTGCCAAAATAGAAGTGTCAAGAAATAGGTTTGGGCCCTCCCTGGTGGCACAATGGGTTAGGATGCATCACTGCAAGCTAGCTGCTGCTGCTTCAGTGTGAGTTCTATCCCTAGCCCTGGAAGTGACCCCCATTGTGCAGCAGACCTCTCCTGTCTCTCCTACTGCTCCCCTCAGCAGTGTACTTCGTCCATCTGCCTGTTCTGCTCCCCACTCTGTCTCTGGTGAAT
>NW_004567112.1:15591104-15606547 GCF_000260355.1 Condylura cristata | reverse complement strand
AACACGACTATCACTTAAATGAACAAAAGAAATGAGTTGATAATTCATAGATATGCAAACATATTTACACACATGTAGGTATGTATAGTCATACAACATAGACTACTCTTCTAGAATCAAAAATAAAGTTCAGAGATTAATAGCATGAGGTATACATGAATTAATAGCACTGAAATACCTTAGTTAAGTCTAACTACTACTATGTAAAGTGGTAACTGAACTTATGCCATCATAGACCAATGCAAAGAAAATAATTTAGTGAAAAAATAGAGAACAGGTGACCAAGGAACACCAGTCTTCTCTCTTATTTGCAACTTGAGTGAGACAGGAAAAAGAGGCTAAATCCAGACATCAGTTGCCACTTAAGTCACCTTCCTGCATATCTGAAGCCACAATGTCCATTCTGTTCCTGGCCCACCTTTGTCCTTAAAGCAAATCTTACAGCATCCCCCAATTTACTCAAACAGGCGGCATCAGATGTCATAGTTCAATATTTGCTTTTATTATTGGATATTATATTGGATGTCATATTAACCTGAGTATAGTTCTTCTTATTATTGACTTATAATATTATAACATTGACTTATAATATTGTATATGATTTAGGGGAATAGGTGACTGTACCACACCCACCACTGAAGCACCCTTTTGCCTTTACCATACACATCATTAGGCCTCCTTCACCTCTGTTTTATCCCCATGCCTCCCTGCCCTCTCTGTATTAGCACCATTTCTTCATATTTCCAGGGTTTGTTTTGATTTGTTCCTTTGTTTTTCTTCTGTATTCCACATATGAGTGAAACATCTGGTATTTTTCTTCTGATTTATTTTTACTTAGCATCATCTCCTCCAGTTCCACACATGTTTTGCCAGTAGCAAGATTTAACCTTTTTTATAGCTGAGTTGTATTCCACCACATATACAGGTACTGTTTCTTCTTAATCTGCTACTTTGTTATTGGAAAGTAACTTTGCACTTGCACAATGTAATGCTCTGGAAGAGTAGTATCTTGCTCTTTCTAACTTTATAGTGAGTTTTGATAGGAAACATCTATTTGGCACACTATAAAATTTTATTTCAAACGTGTCCCATGTTTTATAAATACCTCTTGGTTTTTTTGGTAGATCCAGGGAAATGACTTCAAATCAACAAGCAGGGATAATTCTTCTTGTGATGAGTCAATGCTCATCCTCTTCTCCTTTTGTATCTTAGAAGACAGACAGACAGACAGACATTTCTTTAATTTTCATCCAGCTCTTCCACCCTACTTTATGTGATTGCTTTGAATCCCTTGGCACTTAACTGCATTCCTTTTATAAGGTAATTTGCCTGCCCAAGATATAATGTTTTATTAATTTAATTCCTACCATCCTGTCCTTTTATGAGTCACTTTTTACTGAGAAAGCAGCAATGATTGCACAGATCAGACATACAACAAATCACTTTCTTTTTTTTAAAGATTTGTTTTTATTTATGCATGCAGAGCTGAGATGGAGGCCAGAGGTGCAGGGGCAGTGAAAGGGTTCACCAGAGTCAGAGTGGGGAGCAGAACAGGCAGATTGACAAAGTACACTGCTGAGGGGAGCAGCGGGCAAGACAGGAGAGGTCTGCTGCTCCATGTGGATCACTTCTGGGGTGAGATCAAACTTGCACAGAAGCAGCTTTGGCCAGCTTCACAGTACTCTGCTTTAATCAATTGTGCCAGCAGAGAGGGCCTTACTGAATCACTTACTGTCTTACTACTGTAGATCACATTTTCCTGCCTACTAGGGCTTGCCATTCCATTTGTGCTTGCTTACAGTCTTAATATTTTCTCCTCCTTGAGGCTCTTACTCTTAAATCCCTTCACCTTTGGCACCATCCATTTATCACTTCTGCAGATCTTTCCCTACAGTATGAGTCCTTCCCAAACGTACTCTCGTACCTCCTGTACTAGAAAAGCCACCATTCATGGACCACTACATTCCTCCCTGATCACCATCCTCTCCCGATACTTCTCTTTGAAGCAGAATGTCTCAAACAGAATTTTGGGCCCTTTCCTGGTTTTCCTGCAAACTCAGTGACTGCCCCTTGTCATTTTCCTTTGTCTTCCTGACCCCTTCTCCTGGACCTCTGTAACTTACACCGTGTCCTGGTCTCCTCCTGTTTCGCATCGTTCACTCTTCCGTGATGGTAGCACCTATTTTATAGATTTAAATTCTATCCATAAGCCCTTGACTCTTTCTCCAGTCTTGGCTTCTCTCCTAAACTCAAGGTTCATAGATCCAGTAGCCTATGTGGTATCTACACTTGACCAGGTTCCTCAAGTTCAGTAGAAACTGATTTTAGATACCCTTCTTTCTTGACAATGGTTTCCTCCCCTGAAGCTCCCCAGCTTTGAAGGGAAATGTCTCAAACATATTTTTAAGTAAAAAAATCTAAGTGTCATCTTTGAATACATTCTTTCCCTCACCCCCTGTGTCCAAACTTTCAGCGAGTTCTGTCAAATGCACCTCTGAAATCTACCACTTCCAACACTCCCCCACCTCTGTTACCTGACTCTTCATTTTGGCCATCTTAACTAACCTCCCTGCTTCCATTCTTGCTACTTACAGTAAATATCCTCCCAAGAGTGGCAGGTCATCATTTCAGAACTATAAACAAGACCTTGCTAGTCTTCTGCTCAGAACATATTAATAGATTCTTACTACATGCAATAATACCCAATCTCTACCTGGTATACAAAAGACCTTCGTTACCTGGTCTTTTCCCAATGCAAAGACCTCACTTCCTCTTTCCCTTGCTTGCTCAACTGTACAGGATATTTTTAGGTCCTCAAATGTGCCAAGCTCTTTCTCCTCTATCCTGAGTACTCTTTGTGAGCCCCCACTCCACCTTTGCATATCGGCACATTTTTTTTTCCTTTTATTATTATTATTTATTTTTTTATTTTATAACAGTTTATTTTTACATCATTTTGTACATTTTTCCCCCCAATCTCAATTGTAATCCCTGCAGGTTTCCCATCACCAAGTCTCCCGTATCGGCACATATTTTTAATTAAGATCTCAGTTTGAAAATTATCTCCCTAGAGAGGCTATTCCAGCCCAACACTATTACACCAACTCATTTTTATTTGCTGAATGGATCTTATTGCTATCTTGTTTATTTCTATCCCTCTGCTAACTCCAGCCCCCAATTAAGTAATCTCCATGAAAGGCAGGCAGTTTTTCTGTTTTTTTTTTTTTAATGTGCATTTCCCTCTTCCCCCACCCAGTTTAATACCTAATAGGAGCTTGATAAATATTTGTTACATAATTGAATGAATGAATATTGTTCTCTGACCAGACATTTTAATAATGCATGTCAATTAAAAGTAGAGTTAGGTTTGGCCCTCCCTGGTGGCGCAGCAGGTTAAAGCACAGCACTAAGAAGCTAAAGCCACTTCCTCATGAGTTCGATTCCTGCCTGCCCCGGAGGTGACCACATGGCTCGGCAGACCTCTCCTGACCCACCCGCTGCTCCCCTGAGCAGTGTACTTTGTCGATCTGCCTGTTCTGCTCCCCACTCTGCATCTCCATCCTCTCACCCTCCGCATCTCTGGCCTGTACCCCAGTTCTGTATGAATAAATAAATCTTTTTTTAAAAATTAAAAAAAAAAAAGTAGAGTCAGGTTTGCCCTACCCTTGTATTGGTGGTAAGACCTTTTTAAAGCAAGTCTAGATCTTGTACTGTAGTTTGGATAAGATTTGAGATTAATATTTGGGATTGCTTTGAGGAAAAACTGGGTATTTTGCCTCAGATGTATGTAGTTCATGCTCCTTTTGAAAATTATGGGATCCACAGATAAAAAGGAATATTATTAACGATATGCTAAAAGAAAACCACAAGTTAAAAAGTGAGCTGAGAGAGAAAGAACTATATTAGAACTCAACTGATTGTTCAGGTTCTGATTCCAAATCCAAGTTTTCTTTTTGTGTTTTACTTAAACAGTCATTCTCCTCATCCATGTTGTTCCTCAGAAATGTTAAAAGTTGCTGGGAATATTCAAAAATCTCATTGGCTAAGATTCCTCCAAACCTCCTGCATTAACAAAAAAGCAAGAAGGATGCATGGGCTACAAAACCATAATTAGGAAACACTTGGAAGAGAACTTGAGGACTCCATCCAACTTACGCAGAAAGGGGCTTTCAGCCCAGAGCTATGTTTATTTCTTAAATTGGCTGTGGCTACAAGGTTTTTGCAGTTTTCCCTTTAAATAGGTTACATGATTTATATATACATTAATGCATATACAACACATTTAATAACATTTTCCTTTTATGTTAGGCCTTTTCCTTTTCTGTTATAGAAAACTTATTTACTGAAATTTCCCCAGCTTCAGTGCTCCTGATTAGGAGGTGAGTAAGGCAAAAACCTCTGCTTTGCAGCTGTGAAGGATAGCCATCTTTACTGATAAAACACTATCGGTTTTCTTTCTACCTTTTCACCCATTTCACCTCTCTCTCCTCTCTGTCACTCTCTACCTCTGGCAGCTACTAATCTGTTCACTGAACCCATGAGCTTGGTTTTATTTATTTACATTAGGTTCTACCTATAAGAGAGATCATAGGGTATTTGTCTTTTTCTTTCTGACTTATTCACTGAGCATAATACCTTTGAGATCCACCTATATTGTCACAAATGCAAGATTTCACTAGTTTTTTGCAGATGAATAATATTATATAGAATGGGAAATTTTCTGTAATATGTTTATAATTATATATGCATGAGTGTAACTAGTGATGGCAAGGATGTGACGTGTGTGTGTGTAATGGAATATTATTCACATCCTTGCCAATCTGTTTCTACCAGACCCCATCATGAGTGATACTGACAGATCATTTAGAAGTGTTGTCACATGCCTGTGGTCACAAACTAAAGTGTCTTGGAACAAGGTTGCAGACTCAACTCTGCTTTGAGTCATAAGTCCAAATAGTTAACCATCGGTGGATGAAAATGCCCTGTTTTCTAAAAATAGGCTCTGGCACTTATTTGCCATTGCCCAAGGTGCTGTGTATTCAGTTGCTATCAAGGACAGGTTAGGACTTAACCAGTGAGATATGGGTTAATATTTTATTTAGGATCCTGTATGTAAGAGGCATGATAATGAAGTCTTCAAATGAACCTCTGAAATAGGTGACTCCCAAAATTGTTACAATATAAAATTGCTACAACATTTAACATTTTCAAGTGTCACTGAGAATGGATGGACATCTTTTATTACTGTTTTAAAGGCATAAAGTATTATCTTTGCTGAAGTGAATGGCACACTGAGAAATGATGTCCATTGGTAGATTAAACAGGCAATCACCTTCCTGCTTCTAACTCCCTGGTCATCATCTAGGGTAGTATTTGTTTATTTAGAATTTTAATTTAATTCCAAGGAAAAATATAAATAGTTTTAAATTTAACTTTATCTTAAAAAGTCCAAGATAAATACAACTAGGAAAGCAACTTTATTTGTATCTGTACACACACACACACACACACACACACACACACACACAGGGTAAACAGGAGTTTTAAAAGTCATATAAGGTTCAAAATTGCCCTTGTTTCTTCTGCTCCTTCAATGTGTTATAAAAGGGAGGACTGATCTTGCACATGTATTAGTTGTGATTTTTTATTTTGTGTATGTTGAGCTCTGGGACATGGGCCCTTGGTGAGCCTGAAGGTAGTGCTCCCAGGATTGGCTAGTTCCTAGAGAGAGTGAACGCCTGGCCCAGGAGCCCATCTTTCAAATGCACCAGTCCGGAGTCCATACCCCCAGCCACCTCCTCTATTGGATTCTAATACCAGAGTCACTGTTTCCCTAGCCTAAATGACTCAGGGCCACATACCAGACAACTGAGCAACAGCCCCTAGGGCCCAGCACCCAGTGAGATTACTCACTCTAGCCAGTCCTAGGCCTGCCTGTTTCTACCCCTGGAAACCTATGTCTTCGTGTCCCCTGCCTCCTCCTCACCCAGATGCTTTCTTGTGTGGCACCCCCCTCCTTTGGGGAGCTAATAATTCAACAAACTGTCTCCTCTTGTTTCCTGTTGGCCTTGCTGTATCTGAATAACAACAAAATCTGTACCATAAAACACATCGTGTGAGCTGCTTACTGTGCACTGTACATACCTCCATCTTAGGTAAACAAGAGTGCCGTCATTTCTCCCGTTCACCAGAATGTTTTGTCCATCCACTGAAATTCTCATCGACTGAATCCCATGCCCCTGGTGAGAATGACTCCGATACCGAACAAATGTCTCCTTAATAGTTTTAGGAGTAAAGTACAAAAGTTAACAAATGCAATTCGACCATGTTTTTCTATGGGGCTTACATGCACTTCTGTTTGTGGAAAAAGCTTTCTATTTGCTAACAGCATTTTAGCTGGAATGGAAGTAGCCTCTTGGTAATAATAGCACTGAGGGCTGCTAGTTAAAAACACATTCACCGAGACTGATCTTTATCCCAGTTGTAAGGTGGAAGGAGAGGGAGCATTATCACCCAGTAATAATTGGGAAATAAGGCAGAGAAGTGAATGGTGTTATGAAGGCTGTGAAGTTAGGGGAGAACCGCCAAATTCAGGGCCTTTCAAGCATCAGATGGTTTCCACTTAGGAGTGACGAGCAGCATGTGATGGGAGGGTGATGGGCACTGTGAAGAAAGGAGGGTGCCTGTATGGGGATGCCAGTTAAACTACTCTAATGAGAACCCAAACCAAACACATCACTGATCTGGTGCACAGGGCAACAGTTTATTTCTTGACGAACACCTAGGATTTCTGTGTCACACCTCCTCAGCTATGAGGCCTTTAAAAAAATTACCTTTGGGCAGGCCTCAAAATTTAAAATCTGCACAGTATGCAATGACACCCCTTTCTCGTCCCTGTTTGCTGCCTCCCAAAGGAAGACAATGATCAGGGCCTTAAATATCCCTCCAGAGGCTTTTTTTGCATATGCATTTTTATGTAACTTTCTACACAAACTAACATAATACATTTGTTATGCACCTTTCTTTCCCCACTTAACAATATATCATAGGGTTTTTTCCCGTGTTGTAGCAAAAAGACCTCCTCATTTTGTGGCTAATAGTCCATATTTCACAGAGGGTACCTGTGAACCTTCAGAAAGGGCCACACCCTTTTCCCCTGCAGTTAATATTCCACATTTACTTAGTTACTCTTTATGTACCATTACTTATCTATCCTATCCTCTGTTGATGGACATTAGGTTTATTTTACAAACTGTAGTCTCATATATGAGGTGCTCTGCATGGAACCATCCAGAACAATTTTGACATCTTGCCACATGCTGAACAACTTTCAGTTGTGGCAGGTATTACAACCATTTGAACAAGCAGTGGGGTAGCAGAATTTGCAAATTGTCCACTTAAAAGTACTCTGAGGGACTCCAAATGTACTTAACTGCACACCTGAGCAAGGAGAGCTGTATGGATATGACCATGGCCCTGTCTACCTGGTTATGTACATGTTTTTGATGTTTCATGTGTGGGGGTTGGAAACCTGGGTAAGAATCACAGAATAAGTTAAATGATACAAAGACAGCAGCAAACCTCCCTAGGTTTGCACAACAGTTTGCTGTTTCCAAAGCATTTTCGCTACAACCTTTCCCTGGTTCTCACCAGAGCCCCACAGCGTGAGAGTGAGTCTTTATTAATATTACAGCTGAGCATCGGAAGCGCAGTGACGTTCAGCGAGTTCCCACCTCAGTGAGGTGAGGGAGCTGGGCTGGAGCACACCTGCCCTGTCCCTGCCCTCTGCCCTTTATTTGTAGTTCTCACTGTATTGGTTGGCATTTCCTCCCTGGGACACTCATAAAAACAACCCTGAAATATTAAAGTCAATAATACCATCAGTGGTATGTAAGTTATGAGTCACTTTACCTAAAAAGAATTCCAATTCCTTTCCTAAAGGCTTTTGTGCTTTCTACAAGATCAAGCTAGAAATCCCATGAGGAATTTACCAAAGTATGAATATCTCGGATGCACAGAAATCCACATTTAGCTATTGTGATGAGCCATAATCCATGCGGAGACAGGGAGAGCATTCCGGGTCCATAATGTCTGCTTTGCACTTTTTGGTGAGGCTTAAGGATGCAAACGCCACTGTGTTCCTGCCAATCAAAGAAAATGACCACATGATGGTAAAGACCAGGGACGCAGTTCCTTAGGGCTGTGCACATCCACACCCACAGTTGCTGTCACTGGAAATAAGCTAATAAGCTGATAGAAAGTGGATCCCTATATTTGCGCCACGGTTTTCTTCTTTGCTTGCAAATACATTTGTTTTGATTAAAAAGAAAAGTCTTCTTTATGTTAACTTTATCATTAAAGATCTTGGCCTACACTGGCTATCCTTATTTTTCCCTAATCATTTTCATATATCCCTGTGCTCAAGTGAAAAATAAGTTAACATCCCCTGACCCTCTATTATCTCATGTAGTTCCCACCTCTGTGCCTCAGTATGTGACATGATTTTTGAGCGTAATGACCTTTCCAGTCCCATCCCCACCAACCTTGTCCCTTCCTTACCTCACACACCCCACAATGGCGCTCAGTCTTTCTCCATGTCTAAATATGACCTATTCTTCCAAGTCCAGTTCAAATACTACTTTTCTCAAGTTACTTTTGTGGAACCCTCTTTGCCATAAATCAGTTCTTCCTTCTCTGAAATTTATATATCTCATCTTGTGACACTGGCTACTCTGGAAGAGAAGGGCTTGGACTATAGGGCTTAGAGAGGACAGGTGGAAGGCAATCGGTGTGGGTAGAAAGGTGACAGAGTATGGGAGAAATTGAAGAGAACATAATAAACGGATACAGGAGATACCCTTTAGCTGTTTGTGCCATTTTGCTTGGGGCTCAAGTGCAAAGTTCCACTGCAAATCATCAACCTGACACCTGAGGGGTATAGCTTTTCTAACACTAGGTTGTCTAGGCACTAACCTAAGATGTGTCATCTGCATGTTTCGCTGACAAGTGTGAGGTATGTGAATGTGAGGTTGTTCAAACGTGTTTTGTAATGGATTGACAAGTCATGCTGACATGTATCTACTTCAGAGAAATTATGTTACTATATTAAAGCCTTTTATCAACTGCACTGTCACGTTAACGCATGGATCATGTCTGGTAATACTGTGGATCAGTTTGATTGCTAAGATAAAGGATGGCACTCTTCAATGTGGCCTACCTGCTTGGGAAGATGGTAGCTGCAGATGTATGGCACATGGCTGCAGTAGCCGTAGATTCGGAGACTGTGGAAGTCAAGCGCCGCCGAGGACAGGGGGTGCTCTGTCTCATATAGGCACGTATGGATTAATTCATCTTTCAGCCTCCCTCTTTCATTAGTAAAGGCTAGAGGAACTATCAGATTTGGGGAAGAAGAGACATCACTTGTACCATAGATCAATTTTATGTTTAAAAAAAATTATGAACAACTATGTAAAGCAAAAGAAAAAAATTAAGTGCTCAATTAATAATTCAGAGCTACTAAGTGATAAAAAGAATTTTAAAAAACATCTTGGCTCCATTAGAAACACTCGCGTATTAAATGACCAATAGGTATAAAATATCTGCTGCATGATCTTGGTAATTTCATCAGTTAGGTAGAGACATATCATTAAAGAAACTCATGATTGTCTAGAGATTCTTTTTAAAAGTCTTTTTTAAAAAAGATTTATTTATTTATGCTTACAGAACTGGGATAAAGGTCAGAGGTGCAGGGGCAATGAGAGGATTCACCAGAGACAGAGTGGGGAGCAGAACAGACAGATCGACAAAGTACACTGCTGAGGGGAGCAGCAGTGGGTCAGGAGAGGTGCGCCATGGCCTGGGATCAAACTCGAGCCTCAGTGGCTTCAGAGAGTTTCATAATGCGGTGCTTTCATCTGTTGTGCCACAGGGAAAGCCCTGTCTAGAGATTCTTAATTAAAACATTAAAGCATGGGCCTTCCTGGTGACTCAGGGGACAATGAAGCTATAGCAGTCAACCAGGGAGTTAACCGCCATGGCACAACAGACCTCTCCTGCAACACCTGCTGCTCCCCTCAGCAGTGTGTTTCAGTACGTCAGACTGTTCTGCTCCCCAACTCTGTCTCTGGTGAATCTTCTCGCCTCCCACACCTCTGGCTTACACCCCAGCTCTTGCATACATAAATAAAAGAAATCTTTACAAAAAAAGGGGGAAAAATAAAATTACTGAGAAGTTTTCAGTTCTTTAATCCTCCACTATTTATTAGACATTTGTGAGATAGCTACCCAGACAAACTCATTATCTGAAACAAAGAATGTCTACTTTATCAGATCTCTTAATCCAGAAAGCTTTCTATGTAATTTTATTAGTGAAAGTAACTTCACAATAACCTGCTGAATGTAACTATGTATATTTAAAACTACAAATTAGAGACATTGGAAAATGATGAGTCAGTTTGACAGAAGTGACAGTGGATCCCTCATCTGGAGGTGACTGTGACTCCTGGGCACTGAGGCCTGGAGGAGGCCACATTCCACTGTGTGGCAGACTTCAGTCTCTCTTGGCAGCATAACAAAAGGTAGCCATTTTACATCTTCACATGTGAAGAGAAAAAAATTCTATCACCACAAAAGAAAAAGAAGAAAAAGCATAGCACAGAATTGATTGTATGTTTTTTTCTTACCTTGTGATAGTACTTTAGGCAGAGTGAATATTACCAGCCTGCTTTTTCCTGAGTCTGGGAGTGGGTAAAGCACCATCACTTCCACTATGTCTGTTTCCAAAAGAGACACTGTGGAAATCTGTAAAATGTCTTTGCCCACCTCTGAAAGCAAACAGAATTCACACAAGTGAGCACTGCTAAGTAAAAGGAAACTTTTATCTCCCCAGGCAAAACATTCCATTATAGAATTGCCTATGTTAAATCTGTACTTCCATTTATTCACTTCATACCTAATGTGACATTTAAACCTAAGCGATATGGGCCACTTTTAAAGAACAGGTAGGGGAAGCTCCTGCCTGGTGCCGGGGTTTCCCCGCTGGGTTTGACACTCAGCTTCATCCCCTGGCCAGGCGGTGGAGCACCTGCATGTTCTGGCCCCTTGACCCTCTACTCCAGCAGGTTTTCCCACTCCCAGGATTGGGTAAACTTGTGTCTCTGCACCTGTAAACCTGTAGTCAGGTTTTGCTAGTATGCTGAGGTACCCATGACTTCATGGGCTGGCTTCTCCTGAAACCCAGGGGGACTTCTGCCTCTGCAAGGTGCCATACCCGGGGGCCTCCTTTCCAGACTTACCACTCCCAGTCCCACATGGGATTTTCTTCAAGTGTCCACTGCCCAGGCCCTCCATAGCAGGCGTCCCCCAGAGGCTTGGTGGGAGGCTGAGGCCACTGACACAGCCCGGACTTTAGCTTACTTACCCCAAATCACTCATCTTTCTGTTCATATCTTCCCTCTTCATTTCTGATATTTTTGTAAGAACAAAACATAACCCCTTTCTGTCTAGAATCTTGACTCTGTGCCTCCAATCTCCTATTAAACTATATGTTTGATCAAAGAACACTTTATTTTCTCATATCTTCCCTGGTTTCTTCTCAATGCTCAAGAGTTCTTCAAATTATAATTTTCCTTCAGTACCCCACCACAGTCACCATCCAACTTTCCTGTCTTTACTGCAAACTCACAACAGCACCTGTTACTTGCTGATTTCATTTACTGACCCCCTTCTTCCCTACCCTCTTCTCTCCCCATTCCAAAGGAGGACTTCTCCTGGGGTCACCTGCTGACTGGCAAATCCAAAGGATGACTTCTCCTGGGGTCACCTGCTGACTGGCAAATCCATAAGGGTGTCATCCCCATCTTCACCCTATTCACACTTTTGCTACCAGCTCCCGCCTCCCCCCAGCCTGCCTTAAAGCTTCTTTCAAGTGCATGACGTCCAGGTCTCTCACCACTCTGTCCTTCTTCAATCTCTTCACTGCCACTTCCTCCTCTGTCCACAGTTTCAATATGTGAGCCACGCCCACATTCTAAGTGATCAGATAGTTAAAGAATGGAATTTCTAGGCAAGACTTGCATCTACTCTCTGGTCAGCCATAGGTCCTGCGCATTCTACCTCATCTAATTGACATTTCAGTTATCTGACCTCATTAAGCTGCTTTTACTCCATCATCTCAAGCCATTTTATCAGCTTCCATGATTTGCAGATCAGAATTTTATCATTAAACCTTGAACTAAAAATCTCCAGTTCCAAACATACACTAAGCATTCCCAGGTTAGTTTATCGGCTTCAAGTCTACGGAGCCAAGCTCCCCTTAACACCTACTTCAACCACGGTAACTTCCCTTTCCCCAGGGTTCCTACTACAGTCGATGACATTGCAAACTGTCACTATCCAGGTTAGAACTTTTGGATCTAATTCTTCCCTTTCGCATGTAATTGAAGGCCAGGTTCTATCGGTTTTACCACTCGTAGCTGTGCCTGCCTTTCTGTTCTGTGACTGTGGCATGAGTTTGCGCAGTGGGGAGAAGAGCGCCACATCTGCAGTCAAACTTTCTGAGGCCAGGGCTGGCGCCACCCCTTCCTCGCTGCATGAGCAGCACTTAGCTGTGCCTCAGTTGCTGCATCTATGGACAGAGGTGGTTTCTGTCTCGTAAAAGCTGTCTCTAGGAATTAAATGAATGAACACAAGCCAAGTGCTTGAAACACTGGCTATCATGGGGTAAGGAATCACTTGAGAAAGGTTGGCTCTTGTTAGGATTATTATCGCCTCTTGCCTGGGCTCCTATAATAGTTCACTAACTCACCTTTCTATTCCATTCTCTTCTCCCTCTGTGTCATCCTTCGCACTGGTGCCACCCAGTAAAAACCATGCTGGTCCTATCTTGAAAACCTCTGCTGATGTCTCATTCATCACAGAACAAAGTCCATCTCTTTGGAAGGATATTCAAGATACTTTGTCTTCTTTCAGATTTCGTGGCCAAGACCTCCAGTAATAGACTCTCCACTTTACCTATTACACCAGACTTCCTGCTACTCCCAGCACCTTAGCTCAGACATTTGTCTAGAGCCGGAATCTTGAGAAGCCCGTCCTTTGCTGCTTTCAGTGCTCACTCATGCTTGTGCCCCCCTTCACTTCCATCCTTTTCCTCAACCGGAAGAATGAATTGCTTATTCCTCTGAGCCTTTACATCCTCCATATATTCCCCTCCACCAAATGGTCTCTGTGGCCCTTCCATGCCTCCACGGGACTCAGGTCAGCATTTTATACCAAGTGGGCATTCAATGATTTTAAAAACTCAGTGGATTTAAAAATATATTGTGGGGAAAATATTTATCTGGTACTTAAAAGCAAAGAGAAAGCATTAGTTCTTGTACTCCTCAGAGGCATGCTAGCTTGCCTGCTAGATATGTGGCTCTCCTGGATGCTGATGACTGAAACAGCAGGATGTCATTTTGTTTAAAGAAAAAACATGGAATAAAATGTTCCTTAGATATGATTATTAGGTAGACATAAGTGATATGTTTTTAAAGTTCAGGGATAAGCCAAATCAATGTCCCTTTAAAATATTAGAAACACTTAACCCTTTAATTAATGCTTTAATTGATGAATGAAAGTTTATTTAGCATCAACTATGTACCAAGCAGATGCACCAAAAAACCTCTATGACTTGGGAATTCTCCTAAATAACTTTTATCAGTTATTTATATGTTGCTATTTTAGAAATCATGAAAGATGTAGCTATTTCTCGATAGCCCTAGTCTCATAATCTTAAATTCTTTGGGATAAAGTACCAACATTTTAAATTGACAAATGTTCTGTGTAGTACCTATAAATCCAAGAATCTGAAATAAGCTTGAGGGGTTGGCGTTGATAACAAAGACGTATCCTACTGATGTTCCAACTAATAGGTACATTCCTCGCTGGTCATAGCTAGAAAAGAAAAAAAAATCTGATCAAACTTTGCTGGTTTCACTAATAAGACAGTGAACACATTTATTGCATGTAGCACACAGATTGTACATAGATATATTTTGTACACAGATACAAAACTTGTCATTTTTATGGGTTATGATTTTTAATACTATCCAACCTCCTAAAACTCAAGTGAATGTAATGACTACATTTAAGCTAAAACCGCTTCCAAATCACAACTTGTAAGCACAGTCAAGAAGAGTTAGGAAAGAAGGAAAACCATTTCATCATAAGTGGATGAACTATGAACACAGCGTTTTCTTGATATTCCAAGTGGAAATAAGCAGTGCTCGAGTGAGTGATAGGAGTAGCGTTTCAGTACCCTTCAGTACCTGGTAGAAGGAGAAAGAATGCTTGAAAAGTTCCTACACCTCCATCAAATTAGAAAAAAGAAGAAAATGCAAATTAGATAAGGAGAACAGGATCTGAGAAGAGGCACCAGGAACTGGGGATACATTGTGGTGGGGGGCAGCACTTGCTGTTAACAGCTCACTCCCAAGATCAGCAGGGAAAGACTGCAGAGATGACTCCAGGCGCCAGCTGGGTCATCTCGTCATGGGCAACCCCCTTCCCATCTTCTCTGACCTCAGATGCCCTCACTTGATATTTAGACACAGCATAGTACTTTCTGATGGAGGCGTGAGGATCACATTCTATAAGCTGCCGTGTGTGACCGTGCTGCAGTCTGTGAAACTAGGCACACAGTGGTCAGGTCTCTCACTTGTGTGCAAATTAACAAGGGGAAGAGGAGTAACAACAAAGGGTGCAAATCCATTGTCTCTCTGCTGACTTCTTAAAAGTATTGGTTGAAAACTTCTGAAATCACCTAAATTCCCATCAATATACTGTCTTTAAAAAGTGGTGGTATATTCATAAAATGGAATACTGTGCAGCTGTAAGGAAGGATGAGGAAGATCTCTCAGTGCCAGTGGAAACCCTGCAAAACAGGCCATGCAATGACAGGAAGGTGAGGTGCAGGCTCTGGGTTTGCTTTGTTACTCTTTAGGAGCAAAGGTAGCGCATCTGGAGCCCAAATGCCTGGATTCAGATCCCATCATTTGCCACTTACTGTCTGTATGGTTTTAAGCCAGGGGCTTACACTCTGTGTTTCGTGTACCTCGTGCATAAAATGGAGATGATCAGAAATACTCTTAAGAGCTTAGTTGTCTAAATAAAAGGGAGTACTTATCTTCACTTGTTTGGGGATCAGATGCCCCTGGAAAGAAGACCTGAGGTTGCCAGGAGAACTGGGTGTGAGGGGACTGGGAGGAGAGACTCCTCCCTGCACACTGCTCTGGGCTCTGGATGTAGAACTGAGTGGACAGCTTTCCAAAGCAAAACGTGTGAAGCTTAAAATTAAAAGGTATTGTGGTTTAAACGTTCTACGAAGCCAACGTCACACTAATACCAAAACCTAACAAAGAAAACACAAAAAAAGAAAACTTCAGACCAATCTCCCTAATGAACAC
>NW_004567112.1:15495103-15588794 GCF_000260355.1 Condylura cristata | reverse complement strand
GGGAGGGAGGGAAATGCACGGGACTATGGTGGTGGCACAGGGGTGATTTGGTGATGGGAAACCCGTGGGGATTACAATTGAGATGAAAAATAAAATGTGCAAAATGATGTAAAAAAAAAAAATTAAAAGGTATTGTGGTTTCACTGGAATCTCAGCGAACAGACCTGACAGAGCAGGCGGTACTTACAGAAGGTGCTGCACTGGGGACTTGGAGAGAAAGGCCTGGTGAATCACCTTAAGTGATGCCGCAGCCCGGAGGTCAAGGAAGAAGACAGAGCCCCCCTCGGTCCCCACCGCTGCGGACAGCGAGGAGGGAGAGCACGCCAGAACATTCGCCTTTGGAAATAAACCCCCAGAGCCATCAATACATTGCACCAGAAAAAGCAAAGACTGTCCACTACATGTGAGGATTCTACAGTTACTCAGAATGTCTGGACAGTGACGTGGGGAGGGCTATCCAAGCAGCAGGTGAATTACACTCAATGATGCCAAGCAAATCGACTACATAAGCAGTTGCAGGGAATCTCTATATCTTATTCTTTCATCCTACAACCTGAATGATAAAAATACAAAACATTCCCTGAACTTTAAGCCATGACATCATTTTTAACCCCAAGTGATTATACAAATAATAGTGAAAAATAAAATGAGAACAATGTTGTTTTTACACTGTTTCAGCTTATGAAGCTTTTCATAGGAACACTATACTTGTGGCTAGCAGGGGAAACTTGCACCCATTTCTAATATAATAACCGAAAGAAGAAGAAATATTAAAATTCACCCCTTCACATCATCTTTTACACGAGTGACAAACAGATGTTTAAAATCCTCACCCCTCTCCCTACCCAAGGATCTATGTAAATAGGAATTGCCCACTTCTTTAGGTTTTGCTTCAAACATCTGCTCTGTAATCGGCAGAGGGAAGAGGAGAGATTTGGAGAACTTCCACTGCTCTTTTTACAAAGCTTCATTGAATTCTGGGCCAGACATGGGGAGCACCTGTGCTGGGAGCTGTGGTTTATCCTCACTGGAGGACACCACTGCACTGTGGGGAACTGGACAGCTTGACCCACAATGCTGAAGCCAGATCTCCCTGCATTTGGTGCTCTTACTTACTGGAGTATTCAGGTAAATTCTGCTGATGCAAGTACCATCCTCTATATGCCAAACACAAACTTCCCCTGACTCTGTAAGTGTCTGTAAAAGAAAGAAAAACCCTAAATGGAGAACAGTATTCTGCTGAGCATCAAGTCCTCTACCCCTAAGTCACTCTGAACCTTCAGTATAAAATGTTCTTTTGCTTACTTGTATTATAACTTCAGTCCTTCTGATTTGGACAGATATTAATTAGCATCTTTAAAAAATTTAAGTATTAAACATTAGAACTAGAAAAGTGAAAAGTGAAATTTTTTTCTTAGATAACATCATTGAGATGAAAATTATTTGGAGTTTCAGTGGGATTATTGCCTAGTGAGTAACCTAGATAGAAGAAGTTAGAACTTGCTATTTGTAAATTAAAGCACTTTGCTTTTAAGAGCAGTTTTAGGATTCCAGAAAAATGTAGCAGGACGTGCTGACTTGCATGTACCCTCCCACCCTCACATACAAACAGTTTCCTCTCTCATTGACACCTTGTATTTGTGTGGTACGTTAGTTATAATTGATAAGCCAGTATTGGTATGTTATTATTGACAAAGTCCATCTTTTATACTGAGTTTTGAAAATGTATAATGACAGCCTGCTGTTACAATATCTTACAGGTAGTTTCATGACCTTAAAATCCTCTGTGTCCTACCTCTTCACCCACCCTATACAAAATCCCTGTGAAGCACTGATCTTAATTCTGTCCCCATGGCTTTACCTTTGCCAGATGTCATATAGAGGGATTTTTTTCTAGAATCAGTTTGGCTTTTTTCACTTAGCAATATGCATTTGTTTCCTCAATGTTTTTCATGGCGATAATAGCTCATTACTCTTTTGACTCAATAAGCAATAGATTCTTAGAATAAGATCATTTAGAATACTATTAGCTGAATAGTACTCTATTGTATGGATTTACCAGTTTATCCACTCTTCTATCAAAGGACATCCTGGTTACTTGCAAGTTTTCTCAATAACGAATACAATGGTTACAAACACTCATATGCAGGTTTTTGCATGGACATAGTTTTCAACTAACTTGGGAAATACCAAGAAGCTCAATTACTGAATCATGAGTATGTTTAGTTTGGAAGAAACTAAACTGCTTTCTACAATGACTATATCATTTCACATTCTCATCACCAGTGAATGAGGGTTTCTTTGGCACTTGGTCAACTGTTTTTGGACTCTAAGTGGTGGCTTCTCATGTTTAAATTTGTGACTTTCTAATGAAAATTACATTGAGTATCTTTTCAATTGTTTGTTTTCTGTCTGTGTGTCTTCTGTATAAGATGTTTGTCAGTGTTTTTGGCCCATTTTTAATGGGGCTGTTTATGTCCCTATTGTATATATTAGCACCATGCTTTTACCAGGTATGTTTTGTATAGTGGTTTGCTCTTTAATTTCAATTTCTAGTGGACCTAAGAATTGTTGGTGTTAATGTGTTCAGCTTTGACTCTTTATCAAATAATACATAGAAGCAAAATCATATAAACAACATCTCAAGAGTATGAAAACTCCTAAGGTGGTCACTTTTTTATCAGCTAGACCCCAAACAAACAATAGAGTATGTGAAAAGTGAAACATGTTTCTTGAGATCAATAGCAGTTAAATAGTAAAGCACCAGAACAAAATTTTTTCCCTAAAGATAGAAGGTGGGGTTTGTTCCTAAGTCAACTGAATTCATGTTTTGTGCATAGCAAATACTGCATTTGTTTTGAATGGGATTGCATTGCTCTAAAGGAAGCAAATACTAAAATTTTAATGAGTGTGGACACCTCACCACATTAGCAGGGAACACATTTAAGATCTGGTGTGGAACGTTTGAATGGAGACCATAAATGGGCTGTTGCCTAAGATTTTCATTTCTTTGGCCATTTTCAGACCCTTAATGTTATGAAGTTATAATGTGAAGTGATCCTAACTGGGATAATGAGTTGATAATGACAGTGACTGGCGTTTCTACCACACCTGCCTCTGGAGGCGTGGAGGTTGCCCGTGCACTTCCAAACTCTTATCTTTAAATCCCCCGTGAATCAATAAAATATTCCTTACCAAGAAGTGTACATTTCCAGGTGTGATGAAGTCAATTGATTGAAACTTTCCATCACAAGCCTCTAGGGCATTTTCAAAAGTTGGCTCTTCATCAAAAGTGTAGATATAAACAGATCCCTGTTAATATAAAGAAAAAAAGAAATATCATGCAAGATACAAATCAAGCTAGATACAAATTAATATTGGCTCATTCATCCATTCATTCAACATTGAGAATAATCGATAAGGATGACTTTCTTCTTGCCTCCAGTAGCAGGTATTTGTTTTTCTAAGACACAAAACATAACAGTACACTTTTTCTTGATTTTAAAAAATGTATATTTATGCAGAAAATTTGGAAAATGTAAAAAAAAAAAAAAGACTCAGAAAACTTGTTAAGGCTACCTAATTCCTATCATATATTAGACCATGTTGGTCATTAGTGAAAACTTGTTAGTCAGCCTTTGTGAAAGTTGTGGAGGTACAGCAAAGTTGTCACTTTGTTGATTATTCTCAGACCCCAAACTTACCTCTCAAAAGCAATCTATCTTGTAACCTACAATATCGTATGATCACTTAACAATACAGACTCCTTTCAATGGATCAAAAGTTGTCAAGTTTACTTGAGTTAAACATGAATAATTTTGTACTCGTGTATCTAAAAAGTACAACTCTGCAGAGTCTAAAATTCGGTAGATATTTACCATTTATACCTTTCATTTATTCTTCCAACAATGATGACTAGATACTGATTAGTTTCAAGCACTGCTCTGAATGCTGGGGCTACATCAGAGAGCAAGACAGAAATTCCCTGCTCTCATGCAGCTTATGTTTTACTGAAAAATTCAGAAAATAAGATATGGAAATAAAAGTTATTAAAAAGCAAAGTGGTAAGTATAAGAAAAGTAACAAAGCAGGAAAATAGGGCACAGCAAAAGCAGAAGGGGGATGTTAAATACAGTATCCAAGAAAGGCTTTACAGAGAAGCTATTTTAGAGAAAAGTCTTAAAAGAGGAAAGCATCCATGTGGATTGTTCAGAAGAGCATTCTCCACAGAGGGAACCACCAGCGCGAAGACTCTGAGAAAGGAGCATAACTGGCGTATTCACCTAGCCAGCATAGTGGTGAGCATCAGCAGAGTAGGGTGAATCGGAAGCAGGAGTGCAGGTGAGGGCAGGGCGGGGAGTGGAGTCTGTCATGAAGGGCCCTGGGAAGCACAGTGAGGATTTTAGCTTGGCTTTTTCTCGCTACACACAGGAAATCACTGGTGGTCTCTAAGTAGCAGAAACATTTTGCTCACTTTGGATGCTGTGTTCAGGGTACATGGTTTACTCTATCAATGTACTGGGAAAAGTATATTAAAATCCCCCATTGAGATAATGACAGTGCCTGCCTTTAACTTTATCATGTTTTGCTTCATATACTTTGAGGCTCTTGTTTAGTATATATGCATGTTAAATGTTTTTATATTACTAGTGAATTTAACCTTCTGAAATATTTTTGTTGAAATATCTATTTTGTGTAATTTGTGTAATGTGACTTTTACCTCCACTGGTTTTCTTTGGTTCATGTCTGCATGATAAAAAAAAAAAAAAAAAAAAAAAAAAAAGATGATTTCCCCCCCCACCTTTGTTTTTACTTTCAATCTTTCTATTTACTTTCAGTGTTAATGTACTTTTATCTTTTATTCACTTTCAATACTACTGTATGTTTATGTTTTAGATGTGCTGCTTATAAAGAGTATGTAGCTGGACTTTGCTTTCTTTTTTTTCTTAATCATTACTTGAAAGGAATGAAGCTCAGACGATGCTGTGTGATGATACTCCAGTGTGGTGAAGTGTTTCATTTTAACCAGATCATTTGTTCTATTTGACTTTCATTGAAATTAGCAATATATTTGAGCTTCATTATAACTTTTCAAATTATGCTTTCTATTTTTTCCCTTGTGGGTTTTTTTTTGTCTCTTTTCTTAGCTTTTATTTTTTACTTTTCCTTTCAATAATTTGGTAATTCTACTTTCACATTTCTTTTAGTGTTTACTTTAGAAGTTATAATATAAATACCCAATTTATTAACAGCAAAAATTACTAGAAATGCTTTATTCCAGTTAACCAGTCCCCTCAATCATACACTGCTATTATCTAGGATTTTAATTCTGTGTTATTTTTATACCTACTTCCACATTATGTTCTGCTGTTTTTAATATTTATTTACATTTCCCCACATATTTACTATTGTTCTTCATTCCTCTTGCATCACAGTCCTTCCATCTGAAAACTTCCTTCTGCCTGAAGTACAGTCTTTAGAATTTTCATCAAGTTGGTTTGCTGCTGATAACTCTCAATTTTGGAGTGTCTATATATGCTATTTTTCAGCCCTGAGCTGAGAAGGTATTTTCGCTGGGTATAGAATTCCATCCAGTAGTTACCTCATTATACTATATCAGGGTGATCAGCAAACTTTTTTTAAATAAATGGACAGATAATAAGTATATTAGGTCTTGTGGTCCCATCACAGTGTTTTAACCCTACCACTGCAGTGTGAAAGCAGCCACAGACATTACATAAGTGAATAGTTGTGACTATGTGCCAATAAAACTTAATGTATAAAGGTAAGCAGCAGGCTGGTTTTAACCTCAGGGCCATAATTTGCTGATGCTTGCATGAGATTTCATTTTACTCTTTCTTATATTATTGCCAAAAAGGAGTACTGACTAATGGAGTATCATCACACAGCATCGTCTGAGCTTCATTCCTTTCAAGTAATGATGATGAGAATATATGAAAAGTGTGCATCAAGAAATCACTGTGGCATACCTTTTGTGTTTGAATCAGCAACATCTTGTAACTGGGTGAAAACACCATGTGTTCCACAGGCTCTTCAACCACAAGAAATTCCTCCATTTTGTAATATGTATCTTTTATAGTAATAGAATACACATAGCCATCCTACAGGCCAAAAAAAAAAAAAAAAAAAAGAAAAAGACAGAAATGCAAAAAATCAGTCTCACTCAATGTATAATATACTTTCCTCATAAGACAAGCTAAGACTTACTGGTTACTAGGTGCTGTTTATTTTTGGAATCATCATCGATTCCCTGTTTCCTTCTTCTGTTTAGGCAACTTTTAACCATGTTCCTTGGCCAAGTTTCACTTTAATCTGTTTTGTGACATGTGTTTCAGTTACTTAAAATTTTACTGATCTCCTCTTTCTTTGAATCGTTTAACCATCTACCTACCACATTGTTCATTATACAGTAGTAGGTGGAGCAAGTGAGATATCTTATCCTGTGGCTTATAAATAGCAGTCTCCTTACTTCAAAGGACAATAGGCTTAATGTCTGTACTCTAACCATTAATATATGATTTCTTGTCTTCCTAAATGACCCAAAAGTAGGGTGTGTGCTGTTTTTTCCTCTTTCAAGCTCTTCTCACAGATCTCAAACATGGCAAATATCCAGTAAAGATGGCTGGTTGATCACTTATCAATAGATTTGTTATTTTAGCTACTCTTAAAAGGAATCTAATTATTTTTACAGTAGTGAAGAAGCCTTGGGAAAATTCAACCAGCACTTCTAGATTAGAGCCCATTAAACTCTAAGTAGGAATCTGGGTTTTTTCTTTATTTTTAGATATTATACTTACAAGAAAAGTGGTCTAGGCCAGAGGTGTGGGGGATGAGAATATTCACCAGAGACAGAGTGGGCAGCAGAACAGGCAGATCTACTGAAATACACTGCTGAAGGGAACAGCAGACAAGAAAGGAGAGGTCTGCTGCACCATAGGGGTTAACTCCATGACCAGGGATTGAACTCATGCTGCAGTGGCTGATGATAGCTTGATAGCTCTGTGACTTAACTCCGGCACCACCAGGAAAGCCCCAAAGTAGGTATTTGTGAGATGGCCAAGTTTAGGCGCTAGGGATCTGGGGTGGGGAATGAGTCAATATCCAGGTATTTCTCCAAGTTCATCATCATTCTCCACCTTTCAGCAGAGCAGATACTCCAATCACTCCATTAAAATATGTTAAAACAGGGCCCTCCCTGGTGGCGCAGCGGGTTAAAGCACTGCACTAAGAAGCTTAAGCCACTTCAGCATGAGTTCGATCCCTGCCTGCCCCGGAGGTGACCACATGGTGTGGCAGCCCTCTCCTGACCCGCCCGCTGTTCCCCTCAGCAGTGTACTTCGTCGATCTGCCTGTTCTGTTCCCCACTCTGTCTCTGGTGAAGCCTCTCGCCGCCCCTGCACCTCTGACTTGTACCCCAGTTCTGTATGCACAAATAAATCTTTAAAAAAAAACACTAAAGGTAACCTTGAGGAAGACACACATCATAGAAGGCCACAAATACAGACTAAATATAAGGGGGAAGTCCAATTCAGTGTCAGAGGTATTACAAACTGAGTATAGGTTTCAGACTTTCAGACAGTTCCTCTTCAGTGGAGCTACAACTCTTATTCTGGCGTCATTGCCTATCTGTCCTCAGTGTTCGGGGATATGGTCTAAGGCATGAAAAAGACAAAGCACTAGAGAGTTGTCAGTAGACCAGAGATTTTAATGTGGGTCAGCTCCAGATCTGAGCACTGATTACAAAAGCATGGCAAAAATAATATGGGTATGAACCTTTTTATACTTAGTCAGGCTGCTCTAACAATGAGAGCAAAGAAGAGAGTTTTCCACGTGTGAGTTCAAACCCCCTCTCCTCTGACTGGCTGGTGAACTCTGTAAGACTTGATTCCTTCCTCTATGCAATAAGATGTCATTTGTTTCTACTTGATAGGGTTGTTGGGAGGATACAGGAGACAAATAAGCAAGGTACTTAGCATGATGCCTGACGCAACCCACGCACCAAGTGAATGAGGACCATCACTAAGTGTGATATAAACAATAACAATATGAACATGTAAGCCAAATGGGTGTGTACAAGGGACTGAGTTGAAGCTTAGACAAAAGGCTCCCACTGTATCTTACAACCTACTATATAAGTACAGACTGCCATGGAACTGACAGGTGTGTGTTTGAGTTTTGTTTGTTTTTAGTGGAGTGTAAATGGAATTCTTAAAATTCAGTTTTTGCTTATTTGCAATAAGGGAGATGAATGTTCACTATACTATTATCTCTACTTTTGTAGATCTTTGAAATTCTTCCTAATAAAAGTTTTATAATAGCATCCACAAAAGAAACAATTTTATGTAATAATCTCACAGAAACTGACACCCCAAATTATGGCCATGACAGTAAACGGCAGAAAGTGGGATATGTAAATTTTCTTGAAAGCCATTAATTTTGAAGGGAAAAAAATACATTACAATTCCAGAAGCAATCAGGCCTCCCTTCTGATATACCATGGTGAGTGGGCTGTAAAGATGCCTTTGCTCTTGAAGGAAAGAAAAACAAGACAAAACAGGTGACAGATGATTAAAAATGAAGTACACAACGTAACTCATCTTATTTGCTTTCCTAGGACTATTCATTTCTAATCCTTTTTGCTAAAAATCGACTTCTCATCAGAATATGTTGTGTCTCCCGAACAATGAATAATAAAACCTTAGCAGTGATTACTGATGTAAATCACATGAATTTATAGAGTTCCATGTCATTAGGTCTTTTTAACTAACATGACAGAATCACACAGTAAATAATTCTCTTTTTTCAAATTAATCTCCCCAAGCACAGTTCCAGGTGGGGTCCATCCCCCTCTAGGGTTTTAGGTGTCTGCCTGCTGTCAGCTGAATGAAGTACAGATGCCTCAGCAGGACATTCCAGGTCAGATATAGTACAGATGTTCCTTCCTTTTCCACAATCCTGTATAACACTCCATGCTCCATAAAAGCTGGCATATTTCTTGCTTTCCAACCTTCTCCATGTCTCCTTGTCTGTACAGATACCACTGCCCCAAATTTCACCCACTGTCCTCTCCTCCTTCAAGGGCCATTTCAAATCCCACCTTCAGAATGACTTGTCCTGGCCTGTTTCCTTCATCTGTATTCCCCAAGCCCTTGTGAAGCTTTCTTCAGTGAAACCATCTACTATGAGGCACCTTAGTGTCTTTCATTGAAAGGTTAGATAAATATTTCTTTGAGTTCATTTATATTTTGCCATGAAAATGATCAGGAATAGTATGCAGGAAAGAAATAGTGAGCAATACAGAGGTGTGTATGATTAGGGCCTCAATTTTATATTATTACCAGTGTAACAGCAGTTTAGAAATGAGAAACACTGGTTTATAATTCATTTTACAAACACATGGAGGTACCCATTTACTCCATAGCCATCTCTGGGATTAAACTTTGGAGCAAAGGGTGAGCGTGACAGTTCCTGACTTCAAGAGCTGATGAGTGGTGGGAAAGCTTGATATGCGCATGGGCCATGACAATAGCAGAGGTTGCAGCGCTAACAAAGGAGTGACTCTATAGAACCCCAGATATTACTTGAAGGTTGGTGTAAGTATAGCATAGATTCCACAGAGGACAATTTTCAGGCAGACACAAGAGAGAAGCACACTTCACACTAAATCCTGTGGGCAGGATTTGGGGAGAGCACAGAAATGATGAGCACATCTAAAATGTTCAAACAGGAGGCGATGAAACTGGACAGGCAGGCCAGAAAAAGACTGACTTTTAGAGAGCTGTATGGATGACCCATGGATGAGAGATTAGAGAGTAAAACAGGGCTGCAGAGTAAAAGAGGGGCTGGGGTAGAAGAGTTGGACTTAATGACCTCAGTTTTGTCAGTGAAATACAGGAGAAGTCAAGGAATGGGAGGGGTCATGGATGCAGAACTCCTTAGCTAGAGAAAAATTGCTGTATGAGATGGCAGTCAGCTGGGCACTGAGGGCTATGGAGGATGTTAGGAGATTTGGGGATGGGAAGAAGTGTCAATAGTAGTAGAAAATAATTCTAATACAACAGTTAGGGTTTATGAAATGTCTTTTGTCATTTGATTCCAGAGAAGCCCTTGAGTTGCATGTCCTGACAGTGGGGATGAGCTGCCTGGTTTAGGTCAGCTTGAGGTCAGCGAAGTCAGTGCTAAGGTTGCTGCAGAAATCAAGGTGTGTAAGAGGAACTGGACTGGAGAATACAGCAATGGTTTTGGGAAGCTGGCACTGTCGTGGTCCTTTTCCAAAGACTCTATGGCTATCTCACATTGGGGAGAGGGGGAACCATTGGCTTTTGTTAGCCAGGCCGAACTCTGGTCATAACAGAAATGAACATTAGATTTAGGGAGGATACATCACAGAGTCTTAGAAATTGTAAGCAAGCAACACAAAAGTAATTGTCAAGATGGCAGTTGTACTCAAAAGAGAAGGTCCTGATGGAGAAAGGAGTTGAGAAGGCCGGAAGGAAGAAAAGGGTGGATAGCACGAGATACGGAGCAGGCAGAGTAGCTAAGAACTTGAACTCTGAAGTCTCACCTAGGTTCCACAATTACTAGTTAACATGAATTTGGCCACATTCTTAATCTCTCAGTGTCCCCATTTTCTCCTTTTTATCATGGAAATAAAAATATACCTCCTTTTAACTTTGTTTTGAACATTACATGAAATATGCACTCAGAGTGATATTAGAATGCTTAGAGCATGGAGCACTCAAAAATGTTAACTTGCTACAAGGAACATCCACAAGACTTGGTAACTAGAGGAATTGAAGATCACTCTTAAGAAACAAAAAGGAACAAAACATCTGCCATCAAGTATGTGTAAAACCAACACCCATGACTATATTTCTGGGTATATGAGGCAAAGCAGTTTCTCACCTTCTAAGGGTTTTTCTTCTGTCTTATTAAGTAGAGTCACTTTTAGGGTTTCTCCGTTAACCATCAAAAGATGCCCTTCTTCACAGCCGACGTACAAGTCACTTGTTGGAGTCCAGCAATGCATTGTAGGGTGAAGTGTAGGATACACATCATCTCTAGGCTTCAGGGAAAGATGAAAAACCTTGTGTTAAGACAATATTCGTGGCTGGCGAGCTAGAGAAATAACCATCAAAACAATTCCCAAAAAGAAGAAAATGATTATGGGCCTATGTATATTCACTGGACTTGCCATCTGCAAGAACTAAGTGGATTTCTCATTCCTTGCTTCATTTCTTGCTCTGGTTTTTAATTCCCTAGGAAAAAATAAGGCATTCTTGCCAACATATTCATAGAGCTAGTAGCACAAACTGAATGTTTTGAGTAATACTATACTGCTTCTTGGTGGATGTTTTTGGCATTTTCAATCTAAAAAAATTCATTGTTCAGCTAAAATCATCCTTTCTGAGCAACATTTTTGTCAACATTTCTCCCTCCTGGGCCACAGCTGTGGTTTTCTTTGAGTTGCTATGGAGACGTTGACCTAGCTCCTCTGCTTGGACAGCTTCATGAGGAATGAGAAGAGGGTCCCTTGCCTGATTCTGGCGGTGTCTCCAGTTGGGTTCATGAAGTGACTTGTATGATATTCCATGGAAAGGTCAAGCTGAAATAAACAAATATACAAGATCTGGACTGTGTACCCAGGAGGAAATCTGGCTTTGGGACTAAAATAAAATGGACAGCAGGCCTACGGCAAATTTTTCCTATAAAGGACCAGGGAGTGAATATATCAGACTTCATGGACACATAGTTCACATAGCCTGTTCATAAAAATCCTGAAAACGTATAAAAGACATTCTTAGCTTTCTCCATGCAAGAACAGACAGTAGCATTAGGCGTCATAGCCTCAGCAGTACACCCCTGCAGCCTGAATGTTCATGTCTAGTGGGGAGAGGCCGCTCCCCATTTCTGTCAGCAAAGAGCAACCATATTTTCCTTCCTGGAGGCTGAAGTAGGTGGCAGGTCTTTGGGGAGTATGCCCCTCATAGAACTGATTAAGATTAGAAATGTATGGCTTTATTAATATTCCCTGTGTGGTTTAGATATGTCAAATTTTAAGTTTCTTTAGCCTTTTCAGGAAAAGGTTAAAATGCACTGAGTACAAAAGTCCTAGGAAATAAAGAGGCCTTTATGAGTATTTTTAAAATGGTAACTCTATATTTAAGTACTTGAAGGAAGCATTTCAAGCATTTTTCAGGTTACAAGGATAATTCCCTGAATTTTAAATGTTTTGTGTTAGATTTTATCACGTTGCTACAAAGTCTGAAAGATGAGAATGCTGATAGCAATTTACTGCAGAAAAAAGGATTCGAGATAGCTGAAAAACTGGAGTCCTAAGCATCACATCCTAAACAGAGAAACATTTCAAGTTGTAAGCACTAGTGGCAGATCTGTTTATTTTCACTTTGCTGCCCCAGTGTGGCTGAATGCGGTTGTGTTCCCCAAGCCCAGGTGTGCCAGTAAAAGGAATTCATCGTTTTCTGTTACTGACCCTTTAGAAGAAATGCTAGGCGCATACCAACTTTTCTCTTGCTTACCAGAGATTCTTTGATAATCTACTAACCACCCTGAATTATTTTGATCATCTATAGCTTAATTCTTTGCTGTAGGCAAAAAACACCTGGGAATCTTTACCTGCTTTATCCTGGGCTTGGAGCTTCAACACAAACATTAGCACAAGGCAGACTCCAGGGTTTGCAGAGTCAGGCTCGTCACCTCCACCCCATGTGCCACAAACTGCGGCCTGCCTCCCTCTTGCCGATCACCTGCACCCCACTCGCCTTCATTTACCACGTTCCAGCCATGCAGTCTTTACTCAGCTCCTCAAACATCCTGAGTTCTTGCCTTGCCCCTTCTCTTGCTGAGCCTTTGTGCATGCCGGTCCCTCTGCCTGAACACTCTTCCCCTGCACATCCATCCTCTTGTCCTTCACATCCTCTCCCTGAGTCTTCCCCTGAGACCTTTAGCCAACACGTGTTTACTTTTCTCCACCTCCCACACCCATCGTTTATTCTGGTTATAATGCTGATCACATTTCACAGTGACTGCATGTATCCCTTTACTTGTGGTGACATTGCACTTGCTCAGTCTCTCGATGGAATGAAGTCTCCAAGGCTGGCTTATGCTGTCTGGCTGTTCACCATGCGACTTTATCTCCTAAAGCAGAGCCTGCCACATAGAAGGATCTGGATAGCTATCTCCTGCATGACCATCATGAAACTGTTGACAAATTCCCTTTTGAATCTTCTTGCATGGTTTTCTATGGACTTATTCTCCTGGACTTGCTCCTCCTCTTGTGATTTATGCTTCTCAGATTCCTCTTCCTCCTCTGGACTCTTGGTGGTCGGTTTCCTCTGACTCTTCCCTGACATGCTGCCTCCCCCCGTGCTCTGATGTCAGCTCTGCCTTCTCCTCCCTACCACCTATGGCCCAGCATCTCCGCCTGGATGCCTTGCCAGCACCACCACAAATTTAAATTTACCCCAAACTGAAATCACACCAGGGCTCCCAATTTCTGATAGCAGTGCCATCATCTTAACCATCAAACTAGAGATCAGAGTCTTGGTTTCTCATGGTCTCCAGAGCTAATCTGTTAGAAACCAGGAGGGTCAGCCCCATCCTGCTTATTTTGTGGCATGGCTATGGGAGTCCAACAGGTAAATAGGAGGAGGCACCAGGTGATTACCCTGAAAGTCTCTGCGTCCTCGTTGACCAGCCCTGCCATGGCTGACAGCGGGAGCACAGGGCCATAGATCAGGTCCTTGGGTAGCGACTCGGGGAAGATGACCTCCATTTCATTGTAAAACTCCCCGCCCTCCATGGGTAGTTTTACCAACCTATAGAAAAAAATCAAAATAATCAGATTAACAGAGACAATTCACTGATGTAACTGCTGATTATTGGTGGTGAGCAGGGTGGGGAGGTGTTATAACAAAAAAGACAAACCAGGCCAAAAGTTATCCAGTGGATTTTAACATATAGAACATATTGCAAAAGGAAAAATATGTAATTGTAATTTAAGTACATAGGGATTTTAAAAAACTATCAAAGATAATATCTAATGTAGAAATGATAAATCAGAACATTTTCAGAGGTCAGGCAGGGAGGGCCGGTGGCAAGTGGGAAGGTGTTTTCCTGCCTCAAGAGTCGGCAGGAACTCCGCAGTGGTTTCTGAGAGGGTGTGCAGATGTTAAGAGTTGGTTCCAAACATTAAGAAATTATCATAACCTGGACAAGAAAGCTCTCAATTTATAAATGTCGGTGACTCATTCATTCAAATAAAGACAACTGTGGGCCAAAATAAGCACCGATGTGGGTTGTATTCAGCTACTACTGCAACCTCTGGTATCAAAATTTCATTTTCACATTTATAATATGTCCACATATATGGCTTACAAAGATGAGTATGGAGAATTTTGTGCCTTTGTTCATTAAATTTAAAACTTCCTTTGTTAATTTTTTATGGATGTAGAATGATTCTGGAAAAGGACCACATAAAATTAGTACCTACACTCAAACGTGGGTACTTAGGGTATGGTCTCAAACCCTGCTTGCCATCCGACCCTGGAAACCCTGCCTCTCCTTGCTTGCCTTGCCTCCTCCTTTATTTGCTGAGAGAAAAAAATAACAGGGCCTCCCTGATGGCACAGGGGTTAAGTTTCAGCACTATGAAGCTATCCACAGCCACTGTAGCAGGGGTTCGATGCCTGGCCGGGGAGCTGACCCACATGGTGTAGCAGACCTCGTTGGTGTCCCCACTGCTCCCCTCAGCAGTGTGTCTCAATAGATCTGCCCTTTCTGCTCCCCACTCTGTCTCTGTTGAATCCTTTCAACCCCCACACCTCTGGCCTACACCCAAGCTCTTGTGTGCATAAATAAATAAATCTTTTTTTTTTTTTTAATAACAGCTCAACATTCACATCTAGGAGAGAATATTCGAGGGAAGCAAAGGGAGAGGTGATGTGATAGGTGACTTGTGTGCCCTAGTGAGGATAGAGATGTGATCCATTTTGTGGAAAGTGTTGCCAACTCTGCCTAGAGACAGATTTCACTATTCAGTGGTTCTTACAAAAATGAGACTGAGACATAGAGTATTGAGTAGCAACAAGTGCCTCTGCTAAGACTTTCCATGTAGAAAATTTTATTTACCAGTTCTGCATTTGTTTGAAGAAGGCAATTTCTCAAACACCGCTAGCTCAGGTCAAGCATCTTCTTAAGTCTTTCATAGGGTGGAGCACACTGAAAATGGTCAGCTGGGGGGCACTCGAGTCCTTGGACTCTTTTGATATGGACACCCACTGTCGTCCATAATCACCAGGACCAATTCTGTTTAAACAAGTAATTCTCCCGACTCTGCTATGTGCAACCATAATGGGTGATAATGTTGCTGACGGTATAATCTATACCCTTTTCGAATCTAAATTTCTTATTTTTGAGATTCCAATTGGGCTATCAGAGTGGATTTTAAATATATGTCACAACTGAGCAAATCAAATTTTGAAAAATTAAATATTGTTGGGAAAAGTTCTAGGACTTCATATTTAAAAGAAAGCCACAGGGAACTTAAGTAACACTGGGTGATTACATGTGTAGAAATGTTGTAATGTGAGGTGTATGTCTGTATATAGCCAGTTGATTTAGCAAATTGATCCAGTCACACAACATGAATACAAACGAAGAGCATCACTTTGTCGTAGGGGAGTAACAAAATGTCTTACTTTGGTCTGAGATAATGCTCCTGGTTGCTTCTTTCAATGGTCCATATAGTCACTGCACTTGAACTTGACAAGCACAGTTGGTGCCAGTTCATGGGGTTAAAAGTCATGTAGCTCACATCCACTCCGGGTTGTGACTTCTTGCACAAAATGACATTTGATTCCCAATTCCTTAGAGAAAAATTGTGTTTGGTGAAAAGTGATTAATGTGTTAAGTGAACTAAATCAGAGGGAGAAGGACCACACCTCCCAGCCTCCCTTGCAGCCTGACATGGCTTGTGACTACGGCCCGAGGGGGCCACCGGCAGAGATGTGTGCCTCCCCTGCTCACCTTGCCTTCCCCTGTAAGGACTGTGCTCTTACTCTTACCTTTCCCTCTTGCCTCTGGCTCCCCCCTTGCCCCCCAATCCATGAGTGATAGCCTTCTTTAGACCAGAGAGGAGAGCACACCTTAGGAAAGGGAGAGCACCAGGAGGGAGAGGCCGGATCTCTGAAACCAGGAGCCATCATGCCAGCCATGGCCACACATCCCCGCACTACTGCACAGAAGAAGAAGAAGCTCTGTCTTGTTTATACCACTGCTTCCAGCCTCCAGAACTGGGAGACAATATATGCCTGTTGTTCAGGCCACTCAGTTTGTGGATACCTTGTTAACTAGCAGAGGAATCCTTATTAACAGTTAAGTGCATTAAATTGTGGCATAACTATCATGCAGGAGAAGGGAACCATTGATAAACACTGCAGCAAGAGGACACAATAATTAATTATGAAAAAAGCCAGAGAAAAAAGTACATAATGTATGACATCCTGTTTATGAAATGCTAGAAAATGCAAACTAATCCAGTGACAGGTAGCACATCAGTAGTTAGAGGGGATAAGTGATGGGGTGAGGGTTGTGTGGCAAGAGGCTGTACCCACGATTTTGAAGGGGCACCAGGAAACGTTGACAGTTGTCTTGACTATGGTGATGGCCTCATGGGTATATACACCTATCAGAACTCACCAGGATGTATATTCTGTATAGAAACATTTCATTGTCAATTGTGCAGCAATAAAGTTGGGGCTTTTTTTAAAAGAAACTTGAAAACTACAGGTGGCTTTCTGAATCTAGATCTTTACATGTTTGTATAAGAAATGTTGGTATGTAGGGAATATCTGCCATTATTCCTGGAACATTTTCTATTTCCTCTTATTAAAACAAATATCCCCTTAAAGGGGTTTATATTTTGGACAGAAGAATGAGTGCTACTTTGAAGTTGGCCACATGAAACAGCTAAGCAAAGTCCAGAGATCTGTCTCCTCCACAGGTATTTCCTGCACAGCTGGCGAGCGTGACAATGTTCCACTCTTTGAACAGGCCATGGTTCTAGTGTCTCTAAAAGCAATTCCTTCAACTGATAGAGACCGTCTTATTTCAACATTAGTGGAAATATGCAAACAATTCATAGTTACCATTTATCTTTAACAAAGGTGAAACTTTTTATATTACAAAATGTATTCTTTGCCTGAGAAAGGAAATATTTTAACACATTAATTTAAAAAAGACAATTAATTCAGCTCTCATCACTTTTGCCTTGTTAAATTTTGTGCCTAAAAGTAGAAACTACATTAAACATTATGATTAGGAGTTTATTCCTTCCATGGTTCCTTGTTTCAGGTTTTTCATGTGTACATTTGTCATAAAATCGGGGAGAAGACTAAAATATAACCCGGGCCCTCCCTCGTGGTGCAGTGTGTTAAGTGCAGCACTGCGAGCTGGCCACGGCCGCTTCAGTGTGAGTTTGATCCCTCATCCTGGAGGTGACCGGTATAGCAGACCTTTCCTGTCTCGCCTGCTATACCCTCAGCAGTATATTTCAGTACATCTGCCTGTTCTGCTCCCCACGCAGTCTCTGGTGAATCCTTTCACCACCCCTGTACCTCTGGCCTGCACCCCAGTTCTGTATGCATAAATAAATAAATTTTTAAGAAAAAATGTAACCCAATGAAAGGAAGCATATAGGACACTACAGCTTACCAGAGAGTCAGTTCAAATTCTGGGAGAGAGGAGTAGCTAGCCAAGTAGGTGCCACAGTAACTGAATGAAAGTAAAGTGTAGTCCAGAAGAACATTGCCTACAACATAAAACCCATTACAAGGATTTAATTATGTACATACTAACTATAGTCTTATAACTGATCTTCCTTATCCAGTGAGTTTCACATAATTCAAAAACATTTATCGCTTGGGATTAGGGATTTTCCAGTTGATATTTTAAGACTACAAGCAGAAAGCCAACAGCAAAGTTAAGATCTGGTTTTAAAAGATACAACAGTGGTAGGACCAGAGGGTCACTGTCTTTCGACTTCAATGCGGCACTCAGCACGTTGTGACACATATGTCCCAGTGTGATCGGAAATGGCCCCCAAACCATAAAAGCTTCCATAAAAATATGAGACATTGAAATTAGAAAAGTTATTTGAACAACTTTAAATACCTAGGGAGTTTGTGATCATTCTACCAAATACAACAGGTTTATTCTAGTATTTTCTAGCTTTGTCTTCTGTATTTGTAAAAATACAGATACATATTTTATTTAAATATAATTTTGCTTTTTAGAGTCAAAATAACCATGGACTCAATACCATATACAACAATTTTAAATAGAACACATAGTGTTACTTCTGTTAATTTACCTAGAGTAAGCATTTTATTATTAATGATTCTTCACAAATATGATCTTTAACATTATATAACACCCCCTTATGGGATGTGTCCACTTAATTAACAGTTTTTATTTTACTGGACATAGAGGTCATTTTCAATCTTTTGCTATTATGAATTATTTTAACTCCCTTGCACACATATCTTTGATCATATTTCTATTCTATTTCCTTAAAAAATAATTCTAATTTTTGACATGGGTTTAAATTGTTCAAACAGAAAAAAAAAAAAAAACTATTCCCAGAAAGACTGTATCAATCAATACTCTAGCCTTCAACAAAAACAGTGCTATCAATTTCACTCTGACTAGTAATTATAATCTTAAAAAAAAAGGAGAAAAATCCAATTTGGTTTACATGACACTTTTCAAAGAAATACAAGGATGGAGCATTTTTGGAAGTTTTTTATGTTGGCTGGGCATATTCCTTTTCTGTTGTTTTAATGGGTGCTGTCCTTATGTCTTACAAATGCTCTGAAATTTTATTTCAAATATTTTCCTGATTATGACTTGCCTTTTAACTTTTCACGGTATTTTTGATGTCCTTATATTTTAAATTTGCATGTAATCAAATATGTCAATCATTCTAATTTTAATTATTTTCTTCCTGAGAAAAATTCTTCCCTAACCTCTAATTATTTCAATATTCCCACCATATTTCCTTTTACTTTTAAAATGGGATTGTTGTTTATAGTGAATTATGTATTTTCAACAGATGTATAAAATTTTGATTCCCAATATATGAGTATTTAAATGTCAAGTTGATACTTTCGGTCAACTGGTTTTCTTAACACAGCTTGTGTGTGTGTGTGTGTGTGTGTATAAGTGTGTGTATGTGTATAGGGATATTTACATTTTATTCTAGTCTATCTCCACCTTCAGCTCTTCCCCTTACCTGGTGATCCCTACATCCATCTTAATTACCATAGCACCATCATGTGAAAAGAACCCTCTACCTTGCTATCATTCTCTTTTATCTTACTCCCATTCTCTACTCTGCTCTTCCAGATGAACTCTGAAATCATCTAGGTACTCCTCTCTCTCTAAAACTCATGGTAAACCTACAAATTACTTGCTGTTGGGAATATCAGAAATATATTCCTAATCACCAATCTTTTCATCAGGAATATGTTTTCATATATTTACATATGTTAAGTCAGTGATTTTTTTGTAGTTTTCTTCATCTAGGCCACTCGCATTTTTTCCTCAGATGATTATTAAGTATTTAAATCTTCTAACTGCTTGAATATTTACTTTGAAATCAGCACCTTATTAAGCATTCTTTTATTACTCCTGCAGACTACTGTATTGCCTGTAATCTCCTTTCCCATAGTTTTAATTTTTCTCACTTTCAGTTTCATTGGATGTTGACTATTGGTTTGGGTAACTTTCAATTGCCTGGATGGAACCACAGTCTGATAAGCAATCTGGGGGAAGTTTAATGATAACAGTTTTGGTTCACACAGACTGTCACCAATGTATGGACAAGTTAAATTTTAAAAGTTGTTTTAATCTGTTGAGAATTCAAGCAAATTTTCCCATAAATAAAATGTTATAAATTACAGTGAAATACCCTGGCTTGATTCAAACACTTACTTGATCCATAAAGGTAGAGCCAGTGTCAGTCTTAGCTTAAGCTGACCTTGATATGTTAAATGAGGGAATCACTAGATGAAGAATGTAGTATCTCTGCAGCAGCCTGGCCTGCTATGTATGTATGAAGCAATAATAATGTACATGGTAGGTAACATTGACAACAGATGTGTATGTATGCACACATCCATTATCACCAAAATTTTAATAGTAGGTTCTACTTCTATCCCCACTTCATGGATAAGTAAATTGAGACTTATCTTTAGAAGTTACATAACATCAATTTACCTGAATTTTCAATAAATCACTAGGAAAGAAAAATAGTATTCTGAAATTTTCAAATTGCTTTTGGTGTTGTAAAAGTTTTCTAGTCCAATGCACACAAATCACCTTGAGAAATATTGTGAAAGTGCAGATTCTGATTCAATGGGCTTGGAGTGGGAGTTTCTATGTGAGGCTAATGTTGCCAGTAAACAGACCACTTCAATGCTCTGTGACCAGCTTGACTCCTTCATTGAAAATGTGTTATTAAAAGAAAATAAAGCCCTTCCCCAAACCCTTCATTTATATGAAATAAATTTAGCTATATAACAAAATGTTTCAGTCATGACAGAGGAAGGGTCTTCCAGGATACCTTTTAATTTGGTCCTTCTGGTCAATCCTGGAAAGTTGTATATGTAGATGAGGGGTCTTAACCTCCGGTCAGAAAAAGCCACAACTTCATAAGGAATGTTAGTTGCCACGACGCCTACAATTCCATTCATACACTGAAGTACTGTCTTTTTCTTGGTTTCAATATTAATAAATATTACAAAATTCCCACAAGGGTAGCATATGGTGGTGTCGTTGACAAAATGAACATTCTGCTTAGGAAATCCTTGCACCCATCTTTGGGAAAAAAGATGTCACCATCAGTATATTTCAAATATTTTTTAACAAAGTCACAAAAGTCATCAGAATCTATTTTCACTCCCTTTATGTCCAAAACAATTGTTAAGGTAAAAGAACAAAGATGCTGGCTGTCAGGGTTTGACTTCATGCACTACAGACATTTGAAAGTAGACCTAAATTTCCATAGGTCTCAAGAACCTTCTTCAGAAAACTTTTTCAGTGAAACAAATCCTCCAGTCAAACTAAGGAATCCTCCAAAGGGTTTCAGGTGTCTTGATTACTTGGAAAAGAAAAAGTAAAAATAACAAAAGGAAAAGAGCTTGATTTCAATGAAAACAAAAGGGGGCTATGTCCTGGGCCACTCTTTTATCATTACTTTTGATTAAAGAAATTTTACAAAACTACTTTGAATAAGGCTTTGTGCTTGTCAGCTCTGTAGGAAAATAGCTTCTGTACAAAGACTGAGAGGGAGGGGTTTAATTATATTTTAGACTCATAAATCCAGCGCAGAAAAGTACAGAAAATGGAATTAAATCAACACGAGGAAAAAGAACACAAAAGGAAGACAGTTTAAGGAAACCGGTTTAGTGTTTGCTAGAAAGGACAGTCTGAGGTTAGGGGAGATTTTACTTTCATGAAAAAAGTAAAGGTATGCTGAGAGATGGTGGAGAAGGCAAGCGAAGGGCGCTGTTGTGAGTGACCTCAGAGGTTGAAGAGTGCAACCAGGGCCCATGAAGGATATCTGGAATAGAGTGCGAGTAACATTCTAGAACGTGAAAGGAAAACTATCCCGCCTTGCATCCGCAGTGTTTTCGAAGTGGATTAAAGTCGAAAGGACTGATAATCAGCTCGAAGTTTGGGGGAAATTACCAAAGCCGACTAGAGAGGGACGGGAGTAGTCTCTGGAATGGGGGATGGTGCATGGAAGATAGGGTGGGGGTTCGGGGAGAGGGAAAGGACTGCAGCTGGGATGCTGAGCCAGAAAGTGGGGGCCGGCAAGAATGGTGGAGGAGAGCGACCCTAGTTGAGTGGGGATTGGGATCGTATAAAAATGGCGGGCTTGGGGAAGACATCTGGAGATGTGGTCGTGGGCGAAGGAATTGGGGTGGCAGGGTGGTGATGGAGCCAAGAGGACAAGTGGGAAGGAGTCTGCTGGAAGGCATTTGGAGTTGAGAAGTGTCCCGAGAGCGAGTCTAAAGAATGGGAGGAAGAAGAGGATAGGGAGCCAGCGCAGATCACAGAAGTTTCCGCCAGACGGGAGTCATTGCGTGGCTGGGCTGCCGCACCTCACAGACATGGTTGGGTTGACGCTGGCGATGGCCTCCTCTCGCTCCCGACCTTGCGCCATGGCGGTGTTTCTCTCAGCCGGGCTGCGGGTCGTAGTACCGGACCCCGGCTCGGGCTGCAACGGTTACCCCGGCGCCAGAGCCTGAGAAACTTTTGCTGTTTACTCCCGTATCCAGGAGACCGTAACGCCTGCGCCCATTGGCTCTGCTCTCTTGGCCGATTCGGCCAGTAGGCGAGCGTGGAGCGAGGCGAGAGGCGGGCCCCTGGGAGCGGTGCTGGAGGGTCCGGCCCGAGAGGAGTGGTGGGGACTATTAATCACCGCCCGTGGCAGAGGTTAATGTTGAGTGCGGACCGTGCCAGACCAAGCGTCGAGCCGTTATTATTTAATCTTCAGATTCCCAATGACCCCCATTATACAGATAAGGAAAGTGGGGAGAAGAGGAATAATTTGCCCAGTGGCACAAAAATGAGCGGGGATTGGAGCCCGGTCTAGCCCTAAATCTAGTGCTCCTCGCCTTACATGACTGTTACCATTTGCACCATCTGCGACGTCCAGGTGGAACACTTCTGGAAGAAACCTAATGAAAACGTCAGCAGCTGGTCCGCGCTTCTTCCCTTCGCGTTCAATACCCTCCCGTTCCTTCTCTCCCTTTTCTTTCTCTTCCCTCCAAGCCCTTCCTTTCCTTCTCCTTCCCTGTTCTCCCCGTTCCGCCCTTCCCTCCCTTTCTTTGAGCCTCTGTAACATGTAATCACTCTCTCTCCTCCTTGTTCGTAAATATTTACTCAGTATCCCCCCATGCAATGTGCTTAGAACAAAATAATGAGCGAAGCCGAAAATTACTTCCTTTCTTTAAATTTAGTGACCCACCGGTGAGGTCCTGCTTGACAACTGGGATAGACAACCATTACATTACACAAACATAGAATAACAGACTAAGAAAAGGAACGTGGTCAGGGAGGTAAAGTCGGGGTCTTCACCTAGTTGGATGGGCAGTTAGAAGTTTCCGTATGCATGACCTCTTTTCACTGAAAATCTAAGGATGAGGAGCGACAGGGTCAGGACAGTTCTTGTTAAAAAGGTAGGACAACAGGGAGAATGATCCATATTTTTTAAAAAAGTAGTGGCAGCTGAGACCCCTACGTTTGAAGTCTGTGCCTTCTGCTTGGATTTCCCCTCTGCTCTGCTATGGTCGTGAGATTATATTAAGCTCTCCTCTGTGCCTGGTATCTTAAATAGTTGTGGCACATGTAGTATTTTATCCCTATTGTGTAGATAGGGATATTTATTTACTGAGTCTCAGAAAAGTTAGGACTTTTGTCCAAAGTCCCACACTTTCAAATGGATTTGAACCCCTGGAATCATAAGTTGGAATCCAAAAAGAAGTTTAAAAAAAAAAATGGTCACTTGATTGAGAGAAAATGTGTAGGTAAGGGAAAATGTGTATGTAAGCTCTAAAAGGGAGGAGACAAATCTGTTTATCTGCCTTTTACCCTACCAGGCTGCCATTCACATCAGCCCCACACTGTTTAAACAGCCACTGGGGCAAAACCTTAGACAGCCTCAGACAATAGCCTTTTGTTTCAGGACCTGGGTAAGAGTGGAGACTGGACTGGCAGAGGGGTCTGTCCCAATGGTAAATCCCAAGGGTGATGGTCAGGAGGAGGGGAGTGTTGATCTCTGTACCCGCCTCCCTCTCCAAAGACAGAGGCAAAGACCCTCTACAGTGTGGGGCCCATGGCAGAGGCACCCTGGGAGTCTTATGGACAGCACTCTGTCACACACGTTTGACAGATTATGCACTTAGTGAAATATTTAGTAATCTAAAAGGAAAACGTAGGAGATGATGAAAAAGGAGAGAGTGCGATTTTAAGTGTAAAAATACAGTTACCCTAAAAATTCATGAGGCCATTAAAAACGCAAAGCAGATTTATTTAGGACCAAAGAATTGTGATTCTGAGTACACCGATTTAGGTAGAAACCTAAATCATGTCCAAGGAGGAAGAGAAGAAGGGGAGTTACTGAAGGAAAAAGAAAGATGGGGTACTAGATGAAGTATTGACATGGTGAAGGACTCATGAGGTAAAAATGGTAGGTGGAGGGGTCACAAGGTAAAAAGACAAAAGAGCTGGAGTACAGGCCAGAGTGTGCAGGGGTGAGAGGATTCCCCAGACACAGAGTGGGGAGCAGAATGGGCAGATCAACGAGGCACACTGCTGAGGGGAGCAGCCAGCAGATTAGGGGCAGTGAAAGGATTCACCAGAGACAGAGTAGGGAGCAGAACGGGCAGATCTACTGAAACCCCTGGTGAGGGGAGCAGCGGGGGAGCCAGGAGAGGTCTGCTGCGCCCTGTGGGTCACTCCCTGGCTGAGACGAAACTCAGGCTGTAGAGGTGATAGCACTGAGAGTTCACCCTTAGGCCCCCATCAATCCTTTAGACAGAATATTCTTGGTTTTGCTGGCTGCCTGGTTATGGAATGTTTGGCCCAGTCCATATAAAACGATTCCTCTGAGGTGACTTGCCCAGCTCCAGTCGAAAAAGGCTTAGCATATGTCAACTTGTCACATGACATAACAACGTGGCAGTGTTACCCCTGGAGGAGGTGTCTGGATGTGGAGGGCATGGGGGGCGAGGGGCGGTGGTCTGAGCGTCCTTGGGTCCCGCTGGCAGTTTAACAGAACTCGGATCTTGACAGACTCTCAGGTGGACTTCTTGAGGGAAGCTCCAGGCTATTCATGGACAAATGTGGGAAACAGTTTGCACTGACATAAATTGTGTAGAAAGGTTTTTAAATAATAACAGTCTCCTCCTCCTCATTTCTCTCCACTAATTCTTTCCTACCTCAATTCCACCATCCAGAAGTCACTTTTCCCTTTAAGAAATGGAACAGGCCCTCCCTGGTGGCGCAGCGGGTTAAAGCACAGCACTGAGAAGCTAAAGCAGAGGTGATCCACTTGTCGAGGCAGACTCTCCTGGCCTGCCCACTGCTCCCCTCAACAATGTACTGAGTTGTCGATCTGCCTGTCCTCCCCACTCTGTCTCTGGTGAATCCTCTCACCACCCCTGCACCTCTGGCCTGTACCCCAGCTCTGTATGCACAAATAAATAAATCTTAAAAAAGAAAAAAAAAGAAATGGAACAAGTTGAAGCAGCCACCCCCAAGCTCTGCACCCTTCTTTAACTCTTTCTACCCTCTCCCACATCTGAATTCTGTGTATCCCTTGCTTTTTCAGTTCTAGCATATATGAGTGTGTCATAAAATGTATGCTGTTTCTTTTTGCGTGTGGTTAAACTTAATATATGTAGTGACAGACCAAATATACTATTTTGTGACTTGCTTTCATGACTCACTATTATGTTTGGGGATGCATTTACGCTGATAGCTGTAGCTGTGGTTTATGTGTTCATGGCTGAGTGGTTGTCCATGATATGACTACTCTGCAATTTATTTATCCATTCTACTCCCAATGTACTTTTAATATCCATTCCTCCCCCCTTTATTTGCTATTTAAGCTCCTTTCTTTATGGTCTATTTATTCCTGTATGGCTTTTTTATTGTAAAGATGATAATATTCTTTTTTAAAAATTTGACCGCACTTTGGGTCTTACTAATTCTTTCACTCAATCACTCAACCAATAACTGTCCATGGAATCTCTTTGATGAAGCTATTTCTCCCTGCTGTGGACTGCCATAGAATAATAATCTTTAGAAAAGTATTCTTAGTCAAAAGATAAGGACCCTAATTAAAAAAATATTTTAAATATGACTAATTAAAATAATAACACGGGGTGTGGGGACTCCCTGGTGGCCTAGGGGTCAAGTCTCAGCACTATCACTGCTATGGCCCAAGTTTGATCCCCAACTACAGAGTTGACCCTCATGGCACAGCAGACCTCTCCTGTCCTGTCCACTGCTTCCCTTACCATGCATTTTAGTAAATCTACCTGTCTTGGTCCCCACTCTGTCTCTGGTGAATCCTCTCAGCTCCTACTTATACCCCAGTGTGGAGAAACCATGTTCCAGGTCCATGATCCCTGAGATCAACATCCCAGTTTTCAATGCAAAATAATAATAATATTTTTAAAAATATAAAATAATAACATGAATGAAACTATTCATGTGACCTTTGACATTCCTCCTTCTATAGAAATACCACATATATCATCAAGTATAAAATTAATCAAATTGCATTGCTGAAAAGTGACAAAAGAATGTTGAAACAATTAGGTGTATATGGTCAGTAAAAAGAGTGGCATGTAAAAGGTAGGAAAATATTTCTTATCTCTAGGATATTTAACTCTTGATCTTTAACCAGCAGAATCAGTTCAGGTTAGTCTCCTGGGGTTAATTTAGAGCTAAAGCTGCAACAATGTGAATACCTGCCCTTTCATTTGGGCCTTCAGCAGTTCCTATTCAGATGTTCACATCTTCCCATACACAACCAAAAAGGGCTGGTGGGTGGTGCTATATTACTTTAGTTCGCTAGACAGGTCCATTTTCTCTTCAATTTACATCTTTGAGGAATTAACTTTTGCTGATGAATCATTTAAATCATTAAAACAAAATGTTATACCAGACATACATATCAGAAGATAGGTGATTCCAAATAAAAGTTCTCAAATGATATCTTGACTTGACGTTTTTATTTGCCATAAGAAGTCTTGCCAGGTCAAGTGTAAATTTATAGGATTTATTTGCATGATATCATCAGTGTGGCAAAACTCCTTCTAAAGAGTTTATTTTCTTTGTAAGAGTTAAACAAGGTCCATAATTTAGTAGAAATGTGATCTAATTTTTACCATATAGTATATGTTTCTTGCCTGGTTACCAAGTTAAGTATGCATATGCAGTAATAACAAACATTTACTTAATGTTATTCTTTGCCAAGAATGTGCTTTCTATATATTTACGAACTTAAGCCTTCTTCAAACCATGTTAAGAGAGGCCATTCAGTTTTTACCACCCCGTTTTAGATGAAGGAACAGAAACACAGGGGGAAACTGGCCTATATTCCACCGTTAACAATGGGTTATTATGGCCTCATAATATAGTCGTGAATTTGGGTTTTTAATTTTACTTACTTAGGCATACAAGAACTGGGGTCTAAGTCAGAGAGGCCTGGTTGAGAGGATTCACCAGAGACACAGTGGGGAGCCAAACAGTCAGATACTTCTGAGGGGGAGCATCAAGGGAGTCAGGAGAGGTCTGCTGGGATCAAACTCCTGCTGCAGCGCTGGCAACAGCTTGACAGCTTTAACAGCTTTAACAGCTTGACAGCCTTTAACCTGGGTGCCACCAGGGAGGCTCCTAAATTCTTAAATTAGTAACAGGATGGTCCCCAGGGAAAGGGGAGGTTCTAGCTTCCCTGTCCCACCCAAGGGAGGGTGGAGCTGAGCAGGGAGGAGGAGAAGTTGGAGAGAGAGGAGTCTGGGGAAGGAAGGAGGGAAGGAAGCAGGATGGAGAGCCAGAGGAGACCTGGAGGAGACACAAGAAGCAGAGAGACATGTGAAGAAGCTGCGCTTGCTTCTTGGTCCTGGACTGGGTGAAACATGTGGGTGAGAACCCCTTGGGGAGGTTAACAGTAGCAGCTTTTATCTGGATTTTGTTCCTTTTGACCCAGACATATTTCTACCCCTTTCCTCTGGGCACCACCCTGTTGCAAATTCATTTGCTGAATTATGAATTCAAATACTCGCCTGTTGAAGCCCTGCCCCCAATGCCTCAGAATGTGACCTTGATAGAAAATAGGTTCATTGTAGCTGTAATAGTTAAATTGCGATGAGACCATAGAAGCAGGGGGACCCCTGATCCAATATGACTGGTTCCTTATAAGAAGGGGAAATTTGGGTGCGGAAAAATGCAGAGGGAAGGTGGCATGTGAAATCTGGAGAAGGGCACTACTATACCCTAACGAGGGCCAAAGATGCTGGCAAACCACCAGGAAGAGGCCAGAGGGAGCGGATGGAACAGATCTTCAGTCTTCAGCAGAAAGGGTGGTATTAAGCCAGTCCCACAGAAAGGAAAATGTGGTCTGGGTAGCTGTGTGGACCTGGCCCTGGGCCCTGCATAACCGGAGCACATTCTGGAATGACAAGCGAGCCCTGGGACAGGACCACAAGCCCCGAAGTCTGGGAAGACTTGGTGAACAGGGAAGCTGAGGTCTGTGCAGGTGAAGGCTGCCAGGGGCAAACGGCCTACCCCCGCCCCCCACCCCCTGCTGCGGCCCCCCCCTCCCCCCCAGGCCCGACCAAATGTAGAGGGTCTGGTCAGGGTCTGGTGTGCACCTGTGAGCTGTGTGGAGCTGTTAGTTCAGGGTCTGGTTGTGGCTGTGGGTTTCGAGCTTCTTTTGTGCCTCTGAACGTGAGTGAAGTCAGTTTCGGAGAGGTGTTGGGTTCAGAGGGTGGGGTCCTTGGGTTAACTCTGGGAAGAGCCCCCCTTTCAGCAGCATGCAGTGAGTCTCTCCATGAGAGTTAGTTATCTCCAAAGGGGCAGGCTTAGCATAAAAAGCGGGAAAAGTGTAAAGGACACTTGCATAGACCCAGCCAGGTAGAAAGAGCTGCCCCAGAAAGGGACAGATTTGCTAATAAGAGAGTGGCCTGCGTGGTCCCAGGGCGCAGAAAGCTTAACTTAGCCTACTTCCTGCTAGGGTGGGACTAGGTTGATTTGTAAGGACCAGTGATTATAATGCTCCTCAGGCTCCACTTCCCACTCTGGTCTGCCTGGCCCCTAAGTTTTTTTCATTTTTGTAGCTGCTTTAACGACTATGTTAACCACCTCTACCCCCCACTTCCAGCTTTTGGCCTTGTGTGCCCTAGTTTTCTGGAACCTCCTTTCCAAATGTTCTACTCTTCACCTCCATGAAGCGTATCTTAATGGCAAGATAGTCTTTCCCACACCTCCACCTGTAGGTTTTAAGCCTTATCCCCGCAACACCCAGAAGGTCAGCCCCGGGTGTGGGGGCACAAGAGGTGGACCTCCCAGCAGATTCCCTCCAGCTCTCGGGCTGCAACTGGGGCGTTTCTTCTCCAGAAGTGGGAAATAGAGCTGCGTTTGCACAGCGGTCAGGGTCACAGCTGAGGTTCCAGCCAGCGGGTTCCCTCCAGCGCGCGGGAAGCCGCCAGTCCCGGGACACAGCCCAGGCCAGCTGCAGCTGGCAGGCCACCCCTGGCCATCGCTTTGGAGAGGGAGGGGAAAGGAAGGAAAGGAAGTGGGGGGGGAGGGGCCGGGAGAGGGGCAACCTACTTCCTGAGTCGCCTGCACACCCGCCGCTGGAACTCGTCCGCCTGTGCGCGCGGCAATGTCGGGGACGTCAGCCAGAAGCTGGGCCAAGGGTGAGTCCTGCGGCTGGGGGCGCGGGGGTGCGCTCGCGAGTGGGGATGCGGCTGCTTCGGAACAAAGCCACCGGGAGGGCCCCAGTCGCGGGGACAGGCCGCAGCTGCAGTGCGGGACCGACTTCTGCTGCTGCTCCGGCGCGGCGGGAGACTAGGGGTCCCCGCTGTTCTTGGGGTCCTAACGCTTTGGTTTTTCCTTCGCAGGCAGCGCGCCCCCCGGGCCAGTTCCCGAGGGCCTGGTCCGTGTCTACAGCATGAGGTTCTGCCCGTTCGCCAAGAGGACGCTTCTGGTCCTGAAGGCCAAGGGAATCGGGTGAGGACCCAGGCAGGACCCCCCCACCCCCTGGAGCCCCCCGGGAACCGGCGCTGCTGGCGGCAGGGCTAGGCATCTCGGCTTGGGCCCCCAGATTACTGCCAAGTAAACTATTCTCAACCTTTGGGGGAACCTAGCAAGTTGCGGGGCCCCTCCCCAGGGTGGGGCTGGCTGGAATACCACGGACTCCCCATTTAGATGAACCATTTAGTGGGTTAGAAAAGCTGAGGATCCGGCACAGTTAGTGATTAGCTCTTCGGACTGGTAGCCACAGGCAGCAGCTCTTTGAAATCTGGAAGCTCCCTGAGTCCTGGTCCAGGGTCCTTTCGTTTTCACCCTTCTCCATAGAGGTCGTTTTATCCTGTCCTGCTTGCTGTTGTGCCGAGTATATGCTCCTTTCCTCCACTGTGGGTAATGTACCCTGCTTCGAGTCAAGGCTTTGACACTCCCAGCAGAGTGCTGAGCTAACTGTATGGGGCAAAATCCTGCAGGCTGGGTTGTTGGTTGAGTCGAAGAGTCCATGCCTAAAAGGCAGCCTTCCACCAAGCCTCACTGAAACTAGCTCGCTGGGGGGGGGGGGGGGGGGGGGGGGGGGGGGGGGGGACACACATAGGACTTATCAGCTGACACGTGCAGTCATCATGTGGCCTTCCTCTGAGGCCAAGTATTGTTTTACTAGGTCCATAGCCTCTGGAGGGCTAACTCAGGAAGCTGGAAGGTTTCTCTCAGGTCTCAAGCCAGATTCATCGAGCTGCATGTGAAATTTGTTGGGGAGAATCCACATCAAAGTAATATCATATAATTGGAAGCAAAAGGAGAGAATGGTAGTAAACCTCTTGGCAAAGTTCAGGAGACTCAGAGCACAGAGTGGGTGGGACCCTGTTGGGAGAGCTCAGGCCGTGTCAGCCCACCTCAAGGAGCCGGGGATGCTAGTTCTCAGGCGAGAGGTGGAGGAGACTCCTGAGAAGCCCAGGACCACGGACTTGGAGTCAGCACATAGCAGCTTGCCTTAACTTTGGCGCCTTAACTTTAGTACCTACATTTATGCCAGTTTGTCAGGAACATCTTATCAGGACTACCCGTTAATTTTGATGTTCTGTAGGTCCTTTCCACAGCCAGGATTTTTGCTTTGACATGTCTGTTTATCAGTCTTTTGTAAACAAGTGGCTGAGGGTCTTCCTGGTGGTGCAAGGAGTTAAGTCTCAGCACTGTGAAGTTACCAGCAGCCACTGCAGCACAAGTTTGATCCCTGGTCAGTTACCCACATGGCACAGCAGACTTCTCCTGACCCACCCACTGCTCCCCTCAGCAGTGTATTTCAGTCAGTCCACCTGTTTTGCTCCCTATTCTGTCTCTGGTGAATCCTCTCACCTCTTGCCACCCCACTTCTGGCCTACACCCCAGCTCTTGTATGCAAAAATAAATAAATCTTTTTTAAAAAGTGGCCGATATTGTCCCCACCTTCCATTAGTCAGTCATTTCAATGTTAGTATAGATAACAAGTATCTTTTGTAACCTTCTCCCTTCTGATGACCTTTGGAAACTTGTTGAATAGGATATAGCAGATACCATGGTGTGGAAGATTCTGTGGTGTTTTATTTTTAAAGATTTGTTTTATTTATTTATGCATACAAGAACTGGGGTATAGGCCATAGGTGTGGGGGTTGGGACAGGGAGTGAGAGGATTCACCAGAGACAGAGTGGGGAGCAGAGCATGCAGGTGTACTGAAATCTGCTGCTGAGGGGAGAAGCAGGAGAGACAGGAGAGATCTACTGTGCCATGTGGGTCAGCTCCCTGGCCAGAGATGGGACTCATGCCACAGTGGCTGCTGATAGCTTGATAGTGCTGAGGTTTAATTCCTGCACCATTAGGGAGGCAGTTTAAAAAATAATGCCCTTTTTTAAGGAATATTTTGTCTGTGTGCTTAGGGTTTATAAACTAATTTTAGTCTTCTAGAGGGAGGATTAGGTAGGCAATTCTTTGTCCTAAAGAAATGTTCTATGCATTCTAAATATATATATATTGGATGAACCACCACTAAGATTTGCATCTCATTTGGACAAAATTATGATTCTGAACACAGAGCAAGATATTCAACATTTACTAACATTTATATACAAAAGACTATTACTCAAAATACTGTAATACTGTGATGTTAGAACTTTCTCACCAATTCAAATTGTATTAAAAAGACACAGCTTGTGCATCTTACTTTCATAACTAAAAAGTCTAGGAACAGAACATGGCTGGATTCAGGGCACGAAGTTCTGTTTTATTGGCCTTCCCAGAACTCTAGGCTGAAAAGTACCTTATCCTCTGGGATAGTTTTCCACAAGAGACTTGAAATTATGTTGCTGTAAGAGGGTGTGTAATGAGTGGTGGAGAGTGGGCCAGCCACCATAGTGCAGACAGAGATCCTCACTTTCAGACGTACATTCTAAGTTGATCCCCAGGAGACATTCATCTGAGCGGCACTAGGTCTTTGCCATAGGACATAAACTAAGAAAGGGTGGTTTTCTCTAAAAGGTGCATGTTTCAACCTGGGGCTTGTGTTGACTACTGGTTCACAGCACAGCACTTGGTCAACACAATGCTTGTATCTTAGCACAAACCCAGGGCCTAGCTTTTGTTTTCATAGTGTCAATTTTCAGGGGTGTTGACAGTTCCTTGACAGGAGTTTTGTTTTTCTTGTACTGGTTCTTATCTGCCTGTCTAGTAATGTGTCAGCACCTGAACCTTTTAATACACACCTGCCCATGCATGCACACACATGCTCAAATTGACTGTTGCTTTGTTTCCACGGCTGAGTACGCGTTTAAATCCTCAAACTAAATGCTGTTCCAATGGCAGTGGATGGGGAGTTAGGAATCAAAAGACAGTGGTGTTTATTTTTCAGTAACTAATCTGTTGTACAGTTATCCAGTTTTGACTATATGAAACCTTCTTTCTCTTATTTCCTCTACAACCTAAGGTGAGCTACAAATCAGATCTAATTACAGTCTGAATATAGCCTGAACGTTAATCTGTTTTCTTCCTTTGGGGTTTATGTTATATGTTTTACCTATGCAACATTTTAAAAAGGATTTTATTTTATTTATTTAGGCATACAAGAGCTGGGCTACAGGCTAAAGGTACGGGGGTGGGGTGAGGAGATTCACCAGAGACAGAGTAGGGAGCAGAACAGATGGATTCACTGAAACACAGTGCTGGGGGGAGCAGCAGGCGAGACAGGAGAGGTCTGCTGCGCCATGTGGGTCAGCTCCCTGGCTGGGGATTGACCTGGTGCTGCTGTGCCTGGTGAGAGCTTCATAGTGCTGAGACTTCATCTCTGTGCCACCAGGGAGGCCCTTAGCATTTCAGCTTATTGAAAATTTTGCTTTTACTTGTATATTAATATGAAGGATGAGACATATCAGGAACCCTGCTTTCATGGAGTAACGTATAATGGTTACATAAATAATGAGCAAAGTCATTGCAGAAACATTAGTCCAATGAAGACGATAATACAAGATGAGTCACTAAACAGAGGTTCTCAGCATCTTCAGAGCTGCGGAGGAAGTGTCTCTTAGGAAGTGGCGTTTGACCTGGGAATACAGATAAGCACAGGCAGGAACAGCAAATGCCAACGCTGTTAAGGTGGGAATGAAAGAGTGTGGGGAGATCATGAGAGCCAGAGTCAAAGGTGTGACAGGTAAGTCACAGCCAGATCCAATGTGCTTTATTTGCCATGGAAAGTTTAGAGTTTACCCTTTGGCTGTGTAGGCCAGTCTGGCTTGGAAGCAGATGGTGGCCTGACTGAATTTACTGTTGTCAAAGTCCAGCCTGGCCGTGGATTGAGAAGGGAGTGGGAAATCCACAGTGGACACAGGCCAGTTGTAGATGGCAGGTGACGGTGGTGTGGTGTTACAGCTGAGAGGTGGATCAAGTCAGGCTGATTTGGAGAGGAAGCTGATGTCTTTGCTGATCAACTGACTCGAGCCAGTGAGAATGGGGTGAAGCAATCAAAGTCCAGCGGACTTCTAAATAGGGGGTCAGGTCAGTTAATTGATCAATTTAGTAAGAAATACAAACACTGCTTCATTCTCTTCACTCTCAGGCATGAAGTCATCAACATCAACCTGAAAAATAAGCCAGAGTGGTTCTTTGAGAAGAATCGCTTGGGTCTGGTGCCCGTTCTGGAAAACAGTCAGGGGCAACTGGTCTGTGAATCCGCCATCACCTGCGAGTACCTGGACGAAGCATACCCAGGGAGGAAGCTGTTCCCGGAGGACCCGTATGAGAAAGCTTGCCAAAAGATGGCCTTTGAGATGTTTTCCAAGGTGTGTAGAGGGAATCGCCATTCCTCCTCACAAACTTTGTTCCACTCCCTTCATTGTCTTTCAGGCACCAAGTCACCGACATCAACCTATGTTTTGTTTTTAAGATCTTTTTATTTATGCATACAGAACTGGGGTGCAGGCCAGAGGTGTAGAGGCGGTGAGAGGATTCACCAGAGACAGAGTGGGGAGCCGACCGAGGAAATACACTGCCGAGGGGAGCAGCAGGCAGGTCAGGAGAGGTCTGCTGCGCCATGTGGGCCAGTGCCCAGGTGGGGATGGAACTCGTGTGAGCTTCATATTGTTGTGCTTTAACCTGTTTCGCCACCAGAGAGGGCCAGACTCACTGAGTTTGAAGCTAAGTCAGTGCTGTCATTTGATTCAGTGATTTGGGAGAGGACGGTGGTCTTCTCAGCTCTGACGTGTCCTCAGGCCCGTCCATGAGGCCGTCCCTACTGTCTCTCTAAACCTCGCTCTGCTCCTGGCACTTTATGTTCCAGCCATACTGAACTTTTTTCATTTCCCCAAACGTACCACCTTCTCTCTTGACTACTGCTAGAAGATCAGTCCTTCTTCTCGTTCTGCTCACTTCCTCTTCACATGCAGGTTCCTCTGCTATCCAAATGGAGGACTCCTAAGGAGACTTTCATGGCCAAATGGTATAAATTAAAAAAGTGCTACTGTTACTTTACATGGAGTTTTTTTTTTTTTCAATATTCTCAGACCCCTCAAAAATAACCTGCCAGGGCTCTCCCTGTGGCACAACAGGTTAAAACACCACATTATGAAGCTCTCAGAAGCCAGTGCAGCATGAGCTTGATCCCCCGCCAAGAAGCTTACCCTCATGGTCCGGCAGACCTCTCCTGACCCGCCTGCTGCTCCCCTCAGCAATGTACTTTGTCAATCTGCCTGTTCTGCTCCCCACTCTGTCTCTGGGGAATCCTCTCACCCACCACATCTCTAGCCAGTACCCCAGTTCTGTGAGCATACGTAAATAAATCTTAAAAAAAAAAAATAACCTGCCAAATCCTATCAAGTAAACCTGATGCTAACATATCGCGAAGTCAGGGCTGACCTCATGCACAGCCTGTGTTCCCAGGAGGGAGCTTCGTGGTGCCTCTCTGGCCACTGCTACAAAACAAACTCCTTTTGCCTTTTATTGTCAACGCAAACCTCCCCCTCAGATCTCTTTTGAAGGGCTACAAGAGGTAAGCAAATAGCATTAGCTGTTGGTCCAGTCACGGTCTGCTGCTGAGCGTCCAGGGTGCCCCCAGTGTATTGGCAGTTGCTTTTAGCTGACTGAATGTGGATCTTTTGCAAAAGCTGTAGAGACTAAACAAACCAAGGTCATGTCAAAGTACAGTTTTAAGAAGACTAATGAAGAACATTGCAAGGGGAATCGAGACACTCAAGAGAATATAGAGTAAATGTTTCTGGAGAAGCAGAGATGAGAGGCCAGGCAGGTCCAGGTGCAAAGGCGGATGGTCAGAGCGGCCTGCAGACCTTCAGTTCTGAAGCAGGCAGACAGGACAGGTGGGACTGCGGGAGACTCCCCTGTATCTTACAACTATCTGTTGAGTTAAACTGGGATGAGTGGACATGCTTCTTGCCATGAGATGATGCCAGAGATGAAGTGTTAAGGCACACAGACACCTCTGCCGGCATTAGAGCATCTGGCAATGCCCCTGTCGAGTCTCCAGGCAGTCAGCCCCTTTAGAACAGTCTTCTCGAGTCCTCTCCAAGATGGAAATCAGAAAAATTCTCTTTCCTAGTTCCCTTTAAAGCTGCAGCCAGAGCCTGGGACCTTGGTTCTTCTTACTGGGAGCTGAATTCAGAAATGAGCAGTGTGAGAAACAGCCTGGTGTAGGGTGCAGGTCTGCTGGTGAGAGTGACTGGGGGCAGGGCTCCTGGCCTTCGGGCTTTGCAGGGGTAAATCCCAGGCAGAATCAGCTCCCCTGAGAGAGGCATTGGCTACTTCGAGTCCGACTTCTGGCAACCACGCAGTAGCAGCACCTTGTGTTCAGCTCACTGGAGCTTCTCACCATCAGGCTGGTTCTGAGCATCACCGGGGAACTTTCCAGCTATTTCATGTGTACGTGCTCAGCCTGCCCGCAATTCTTTGGGCCACTCTATCCATGTCCTTTGAAGCCTTTTTTTTGCCCAAACTTGACAAAATGGGTTCTTTAATTTGCAACTTGTAAAATCCTGATCTATACAGCTCCTCAGACTGTAAATCTGTTTTCAAGATTAGAAAACCACTGCCCCATTGACACTGGGTCAGTGAGCACTCTAGGGTGTTTTTTGTTTTTTTTTTTTTTGAGGGGTTCAGTCTCATTACCCTCAGATTGATAAATTAAAAAAGTACTCTCTGTCTAGGTACCATCTTTGATAACAAGCATTCTTAGAAGTCAAAATAAGGAAGACTGTGCTGGCCTGAAGGAAGATTTGCGGAAAGAATTCAGCAAGCTAGAGGAGGTAATCACTTGCTACCTCCAGCTTCTTTTGGAGTAAATGATATACTATATCCACCATCTTCTTTTTACACTTCTCTTCATATTTTCATTTCCCAAATCACTTTATAGCAATTAGAAATAATTCCAGATAAGCTATATGTTTGGTATAAACATCAAAACACGTCTTGTCATGAGCCTGCCTTTAAACCATTTGGTGGCGTTGATATTAAAATAACATGGACACAATAAATTTAATCCTTATGCCATGATTTGTCACCTGTTTCATTTTTCCTTGTTTATTTCCTATTCCTATCCATATATTTTTTAAAAATTAACATAATTAGAGCATAGAGAACATGTTCTTATTTCCTTTTCATATAATAAACATTTCTCACTTCCAAAAATTTGCCAGGAGTCATACAGTTACTTGTGGTTGCCCAGATATGTTTTTACCTCCTTTGGAGAAAAGCTGCCTTCTGGGCCTTTTGATGGAGTCTTGCTCTTGGCCTTGAGATATTCCACTCACTCTCAGCCTTAAGTAGTGACCGAGGGAAGACAATTCCATTTTATGAGACTGCATCCTAGCATTTTGCCATTAACATTTATTAATTTGCTGTAGATTTTCTCAGAAAGTTTATTTTTTTACAGTAAGAAAGTTCTGTGACTGGTTTGCTAATTGTAAAAAAGTCATGAATGAGTATTAAATTTTATTGATTTTTCTGCATCTATTATAACAATAGACATTTTCCTTCAGTCTGATGTAATTATGGTGCCATTTGCTAGGATAGTGTCTGCTCGACAGGGGAGAAGGTGGAAAGTGAGATGTAGTCCATTTTCTCCAAGATGATTGGTTTTATAAACAGTTCACAATTCAGAATGTGATATGAGCTTTGAGACAAACTATGGATTTTTTATAAAGGGTAAATTGGTTCGGTGTTAATTAGCCAGATAATATTCTCAGTTCACCCCTCTGGCAAAACCATAATAACAATTCATCTTCTTAAATTTCTTAAACATACTATTTGTGCTCAGTTTGCAATTAATTTGATTTGACATCTGTTTAATAGTAGATTTGGTTATTTGCAGCATATTTTAAGTAAATCTGTTATTGTGTTGTACACAGAGAAGTACACAAAGCATGACTACAACTTGATGAATTTTCACATAACGAACACAGCCATGGAACCAGCAGCGTATCAAGAATAAAGAGCATTCGTTTTGGCTGGTTTATACATTATACACATGGAATCTTATAATGTGCACTCACTGGGGTCAGCATTAGGCTTGGGATAACCTCCTATGTTGCATCTAGCTCATTCCTATTCTTGGTACAGTGTTTCAACGTGACTACACCACAGTTTACCCATTTGACTCCTGGTGGACAGCAAACATTTCCGTGTTTGGGCTGTTACAAATAGTGCTGCAGTGAATGCTCTCACACATATCTTTTGGCTAATCTGTGTTCACGTCCCCAAGGAGAATAACTACTGGGTAATAAAGTGTGCCTGCATTCATCTTTAGTAGGTAGTTAAAACTTGGATGGTATCAGATTACACTCCTGTCAGCTGTGGTTCCACATCTTTGCTAACTTTGTCTTGTTCTTTTTCGCTATTCTGATGGATGTGCCGTGCTATGATATTTGGGATGGAATTTGCATTTTCCTAATGACTAATGTAGTTGAGCACTTCTTCAAATGGTTATTGGCTATTTATTTGGAGATCATATTTTGTGATGCTGAAGACTTTCTCAATATTCTAATGGGTTGGCTGCCTTTTTCTTAATGACTTTCAGGAATTTTTTTCTATATTGTGAATCTAGGGCCTTTGTTGGTATATGTGTTACAGAGATACTGTACTCTGTGACTTTTTTTTCCCCCCTCCCAATTCCAGTTTATTTTGTTTGTTTTGCTTCATCCCAAACCAATAGATTTTAAAGCTTAAAGTGATCAGACAAAATGTCAGCTTGGATATGTCAGGATAAAAGCTCTCACTCTGTTTAACTCAACCTATGTCATGCCTGGTGATGAGTCTTACTAAATACACAAAATAATTACTCTTATGCTGTTTAATATTCAGGTTTTGACCAGTAAGAAGACAACATATTTTGGTGGCAGTTCTCTTTCTATGATTGATTACCTCATCTGGCCCTGGTTTGAACGGCTGGAAGCAATGGCGTTAAATGAGTAAGACGTTTGAGTATTTTGTGCATGTTAGGATAATAATAATTGTTGTAATACATATTGACCTTCTCTCTAAACAAAAATCAAAAGTATTTTATACACCTGTATGAGTGGGAGCAAGCAGACAAGAGAGTCCTGGACTAGCCACAGCATGTCATATGTCTACACCGAACACTCCTCCCCATCTCTGGGTTGGTGGGGAAATTCTTGACCCTCCTGGGTAAAAATTCATAAGGATGTCAAGTTTTAAAGGAATGCGCTGCAGGAACGTGTGACCAATGTTACCTCCCATTTGCCAGCAGGATTCACACACTATTTTCAAAATTCACATTTTGAACTTGGTGGTGGTGATCTTGGTTTACTCACACTTCTCAGAGCTTAGAGCTACTTGTAGGCACAATCTGGCTATAGAATAATGAATAACATTCTTGGTTATCTTTCATGTTCTCATTTTTCTAAATTATCAGTCTCTCAGTTTGGACGAGTTATTGTGCCGAACAAGTTACACTCTAGATTCTATGAAGATATTACACTCTGTGTAATATCTTCCAAATTGAATGTTCTATGATTACATGCATTTTAAAGAAATCTCTAAAAGTTTAGAAGAAAACAAAATGAAATTGCAGAATGATAGAATGATACCCAGGACATTGTAATGCCCCTTTAGTTCCCCTGCTAATGCCTCCATTCTTCCTTCCTCCCAAAGGTGTGTAGACCACACTCCGAAACTTAAACTCTGGATGGCAGCTATGAGGGAGGACCCTGCAGTGTCAGCCCTATTCATCGATGCGAAGGCCCTTCGAGGTTTCTTAGATTTGTACCTGAAGGACAGCCCTGAGGCCTGTGACTATGGTCTCTGATGGAGGTGCGAGTCAGCGATGATTCTGTCTGATAATTTCTGGTGTGAATAATAACATGCTTTTATTGTCAAGTGCTCTCATGTGTTACTGGCTCACTTTCTCTGATTTGACATCATGGCCTAATTGTGAGGTTTCCTCACGCTCCTGCAGCAATGTAAACACTTTTCCTGCCTTAGGATGTTCAGCTGACTCAGGGGTCTATCTTCGTCTATCCTGAAAACCTCTCAGTTATCTCTAAGTGAGAGTTGGGCTTCAATCTAGATTTCCAGCTCCTCATAGGATATTTTTTTTTCACTTGGATCCCTCCTTATTTCAAAAGATGCTTTTCAAGTTTGTCTTCTGGGCTCTGAGCTCAGCAACTTTCAATTTCTCATTCTTTCCTTTCCATCAGCAACTTTATTTCACTGTTTTTCTTATTCCCATTGTCACCCCTGAAGACCCCCCCCCCCAATCACCTCAAAGCCAAATGACTAGGAGGCCTATTTGGTCTTCAACCCTCCAGTCTGTACCCCCTACAAATCCTTCCCACCAAATTCCATGCTGGGCATGTAGCAGGTATCCCATATACGTTATTAAATAATGTGAAGCCCACACTGTCAGCTCAGTGTGTAAGGCTGGGTGAGATTGCGGTAATACTGTCTTCAGAAATACAATGCCGCCTTCATAGGCTTTATCACCTCAGCTCATTCGACACATGCTCACACTAAGGTCCCCAGCTTCAGTAAGGTCTTAAAATGCTGGCAGAGAGACCAGGGAGACACACTCAGCTCACTGCTCTTCTATCATCCAAATAGGCAGTGGTCGGCTCACCCTAATTCAGCCTGGTTTTCTGTCCTCACTTGCAAGTTTACCAGTGAAGAAAACCTCTGGACGGTTAGTTCTTAAACATCTCAGCACGACGCTGATTTGATTCGGCTGGTCCAGGAGAAGGCCCTAGGTCCACATTAGGGGCAAGCCCCGCCCTCACCCCCCACCCCCACCCCAGGCAGGGCAGGCAATCTGGGGGCCGCCCTGGAGAATTGGTTGACTTCACAAACGGCCGGCCGCCGCCCACGCCCCGTCTCCCGGCGAGCCCCCTCTGCCGCCCTCCGCCAGCCACAACCTCCAGGCCCGGCTCGGCTGCCCGAGCCGCTGCCTTCAGGCCGGGACGACGTAGCGCAGAGCGGCGGCTGCGGGGTACACCTTGGGCCCCGGCCGCGGGGCCGCCCCGCGCAAGCTGCCTTTCAGGCGGCCGCCCATTGGCTCAGCTCGGTTCTACTGGCCCGGGCTCCTCCAAAGGCTGTGAGGATCGAGGCCAGGCGGCTGGTAGGATCGTGTCCGAGGGGCTGGCTCGGGCCCCTTCCCCGCCCCGCGCCGCGCCCGCCCCGCGGGTTCCGGGCGGGCCAGCGCCGCCGGGAGGCTGCAGCTACCTTCCGTTGCCTCCGCAGGGTGCGTGGGTCTGCGGCCGCTTGCGAGTGACAGGAGCAGGGGTTAGAGGTCTAGTCTGAATTTGGGGGTTCTCACATTATTTCGAGGCCTAGAACAGGCAGCTTAATTTTGCCCAACGGCTTAGCCACATTTCATCGAAGTCTGTCACATCAAAAAAAGCACAAGAGCTCTATTCGAAGAACATGGGCCAGGTCTTTAAAGCGAATGCCTGTAACGTAAAGGGGGGATCTGAAAGTGCTCTTAGTTTTCTACTTAGTTTGGAGACAAGTGGAGGCGACCCCCAGAGCCCTAGTTCTCAGCCCGGCAATTTGCGCGGCGATTTTATATGATAGGGCACTGGCAGGGGGCCGTGTGTTGCCTAGGCTGTCTGGTCTTTGTGAGGACTGTGAGGCTTCCCTGCCACATGCAGATAGCTGAAGGCTTGCCAGTAGGTCCCAGACGGCTAAGTGTAAGTGCTCCCCTAGTACCGGAATTAATCGTCCCAGAGCACACAGTCTGTTGGGAAGTTAGCTCCTTAGCTCAAAATTACAAGTGAGAACACCACTTGTGGTTATTTCCCTAAGGGCCCTCGGCTAGTAGTAAATACTGGAGAAGATCCTGCAGTGCAGGGGGAACTCTTAGTCATTCAGAGCATTCCTGAGGTGAGATTTCACATGCTTCTGATTCACTCCCCTTTCAATCATCAGCCTTTAAGCTCTTAGAGGTCGGGCCAGGGGAGGGTAGGATCACTCTGGATATACTGTCACGGCGGATTTATCAGACAGTGTAGATGTCCTTTTTTCCAAACTCAGTACTTTGGCTTTACAGATGTTGACTTGGCAGATTTCAGAATCTGGAAGTTCTGCCTTTTGCTTATTCAGATGTATCAAAATATTTCCCTTTGATCCCTCAAACTGTAAAGGGAAGTGGGTCTAGGAAAACAGAAGCACAAATCCTTACAAAGTCTCTGACTGCTTTTCCTAGTGGGAAGATGAAGTCCCTCCTCTGACGACTTCAGTTGCCACTCAGTGAGCTTATACACTATGTCCCAGATTTGTGGTTACCCAAGGCAGGGAGGGTGGCAGAGTGGGTGAATGTGGTCAGAAGATATAACCTTCCAGTTATGAGATAAATAGGTTCTGGGGATAGAATGTACAAAATGATGACTCTTAGCATAGCTGTATGGTATATTTGAAAGTTGCTAAGAGTATAATGTAAATGTTCTCCCAAGGAGGGAAACTGACATAGTTATCTGAGGAAGGTGGACGTTGACGAATGTCTGCAAATCATTTTACGGTATGCTTGTCAAATCATTGTACACTACACCTTACACTTATAAGGGACCGTATGTAATTATATTGCAACACTGGAGAAAAAAAGAAGTCCCAAAGACATTAGAACCAGGAGTCGCTATGATCGTACCCTCTCGGAAACAAGTCTTATTTTTGGCCCATTTGAAAATGGAGAGTTTTCCTCACTCATCTCACTCTTTGAACTTGGTGGACAATACTGGAACACTCACCAACAGTGTCTGTCTTGTAAATTAAGCTTCTGAAACATTAAGAGGAATGTTCTTCAGTTTCCACCATCAGGAATTGATATGACAAAAACAATTGGAAAAATGCAAAACCCTCTTCCGCTTCTCAAAACACCAACTCACTAAATAGAGTGTGATCATGATTTCTGTGGTGGCATTCTTTTTGTCCAAGTCTCAAGTCATTCTTACCCAGAACTGAAATTTCCCACACTTTCAAAACAGAACTATTAAGTTTTCAGGTAGCTGGAAACTGCTTTGGAGGAGGTTTAATATGACCATACTACCATTTGTTTCTTGCTTGAGTGAGTCAGTATAGTGAAGGTGTAAACATGATATAATAATGTAGAAGGAATGTTTGCATAGGGGATTCCAAAGTCATACCTATTGTGTCTTGAAAAGGAAGTAGTGATAAGGTTAAGTCCATAATTAAAATCTTTCCAGGGAAACCAGGATGTTCAGTGGTAAGATTAAAAACCACATTACTGAAAAGTCGCCTGCAGTCCTGAGCCCATTCCCTTGGCATTGAAGTAGTAAGGCGAAGTAAATGTTTTGATTTTAATTTTTTTTTAAAGATTTATTTATTTATTCATACAGAACTGGGGTACAGGCCAGAGATGCTGAGGGTGAGAGGATTCACCAGGGACAGAGTGGGGAGCAGAACAGGCAGATGGAGGAAGTACACTGCTGAGGGGAGCAGCGGGCGGGTCAGGAGAGGTCTGCCATGCCATGTGGATCACCTCCTGGGCAGGCGGGGATCGAACTCATGAGGTTGTGGCTTAGGCTTCTTAGTGCAGTGCTTTCACCCGCTGTGCCACCAGGGAGGGCCCTTGATTTTAATTTTAATGTTAATATACTTGCGAAGCTGAATGCAGTGCATTTCATCTTCTTGGATCCAAAATTGGAATGCACTATGCTCTTAAAATTGTTCTTCCTCAATCAGTCATTGATTGAGCTCCTACTGAACTGGGAATGGCCACTGCCATTTCCTTCTGTGTGCACACACCTGTCAAGTGGGTACCATTAATCGTTTCATTTTATAAATGTGGAAGATGAAGGGCAAAGAAGATAGCTTGCCAAGCCCCAACGCCAGGATTTGAATAGAGTACCAACTGAAAACCTTGACACTCTGCTGCTTTGTGTCAGAGGAGAGGATTCACCTCAATTTGTAAACACGTGTTAAAAGCAAAGGGTGCTTTTTAGGGGTTTTGTTCTCTCCTGCTACTTTCTGGCTTTGATTCTGGGCGGTGCCTAGCTCCAGTTGCAGATCAAGTCCACTCTGCCTCACCTGGGCCCAGCCACTCAAAAACTGAATTTGGGGCAGGAGGGGCCACACCTGAACGCAGTTGTACCTGCAGGATTCGGCTTGGACGAGCTGGCATCCGAAGCTGAAGCTGCAACAATAGAGCTGGAAACCATGAGTGAGGATGCCATTAGGAGCTTGGGGAAAGGTGAGTCCGCGGGACACAGCACTTGCGGGTCGCGGGCTCTGGTGGCTGAGGATGCTGGGTCCGGAAAGGGGGAGGCCCAGCTTCGCCCCAGGCCTGCATAGCGAAGAGGAGTTTGAAGGGTTCTCCTGCACAAAGCCCCAGGGAGGCGACTTGGGCCCTGGCTCGCCTGCCCTCGGGCTAATCAGCCTTCCCCTTCTCGCTCTGCGCGCCGCAGGCAGCCCGCCGCCGGGGCCCGTCCCGGAGGGCCTGATCCGCATCTACAGCATGAGATTCTGCCCCTACGCGCACCGGACGCGCCTCGTCCTCCGGGCCAAAGGCATCCGGTGAGAAACGCAGCCCAGTTCTCCGGGATGTGGAAACAGGGCGCGCCTGTGGGTTTCCTCTGTAGCACAGTCAGTAGAGTGGTGCCAGGTTCTGCAAGGGTTAGTGGGAATAGAAGGACCCTGGCAGCGGGGCGCCCAAGGGTCAGCTCGGTGAACCCCGGTGCTGCGGGTGCCCGGTAGTGTGGAGGGGGCCGCCGCGTCCGCTCCTGTCGTGTTTCTCAAGGTCTAGTGTCACCTCTGCGTCCACTCTAGGTGGTTGGTGAGCACTGGTCGCGTGCCCACGCGCGGGGTTGTAACTGATATGGGTCACAGGCCGGGAGCTCTCTTGCAGCACAGAACTGGATCCTGGCATGCTCGCTTCTGTTTAAACAGGTGCCTCACTGGTGGATTTGTTGTTTGGGGTTTAGCCCTGAGTTGGGGGCCGTCCTGGTTCTGAATACCCCAGCATGGAGACCCAGATGATCTGACCTGTCTCCTCCCACGGTTTGGGTCCGGGCTCCAGCTTTACTGTTGAGCACCTCAGGCTCCAGCCAGTCATCCTCATTCTGCACCACCCTCCTCTGAGGTTTGCCAACAGTGCACCCTCTGTTCTGGGCCCAACTCTGCGCACCCCCTATTCAGTGCGAGCCATGTCTGCTGAGTCCAGGGTATGGCTGTGTGCCCCAGAGCACAACTGTAGGGTTGCCAGCAGATGCTGCCTCTCCCATTGTGGGTGCTATGATCGCCCCGTCACTTAGGTGCCGTACACTTGAGGTTTTCTCTGCCACTTTCCTGGCATGGTTTCCTGGCATGGGAGCACCCAAGCTGTGTGTGGTCCTGGGTTTTCCTCTCCGGCGTGGCTTTGTTCTGCCACAGTCTAGCCATGAGGACTGGAGAGGTTAGCCTGACACCTCCATGCTGCCCATCTGGCTGGATTCCCAGTTTTGTTTTTTACCCATTTTCCTCCAGGCCTGCCACCCGCTCCTGTTCCCCTCCACACACTACCACCTCCAGCTTGAAAATGGGAATTCTTGAGGGTAGGGGCTTGGTCTCTTTTATTCATGGGCTACAAGAGCTGGAATAGCGTGGGGTGTTGTTGTTTTATGATTATTGTTTGAATAAATGAGTTAGAAGGAATTATTTATCATGGGGCCTCCTGAAGTTTTTGACATAACAGACCTGGTATGTGTGTCCTTCCAGCTGGAATTTTGCAAGGCTAGCAGGTCTGGATCTGGAAGGTAGAGCAACTTCGCTGCCGGGACCTCAGAGCTGCAGTGCTGTCCAGACTTTGGACTCTTCTTGGGGGGTCCATTGTTAGGGAATGGCTCGGAGTTTCATATCCCTGCCAGAGAAAAACAGGCACTAATACAAAAATGTTTATAATTTAGACAGATGGTTTATCCATAGTGACACAGCAACAGCTTCGGAACTGATGTCAGTATATCTTTAGGGCAAGCTTTCTCCACCTTGGCACTATCAATATTTTGTGCCAGGGAGTCTTCATTGTGGCGTGTCTCTATGGGAGGGGAGTCAGCCTGTGTGTTTTGGAATGTCGAGTGGCCTCCCTGGTCATCAGATGATACTACACTCCCTCCTTCTCCAGCTGTGACTACCAAAACCATTGTCTCCAGATATCAGATGCATGAGGCTCTAAAAAATAGTGACTTACGTCGTCCTTGGTTAAGTGTACAAACTAAATCACACAGCCTGGACTCTGATCTTGGGGCAACTGCTGGAGCTGTGTTCCTCACAGGTGTGTTGTTCAGTGTTTTCTCTGTCTTTTCTCATTTGCTTCTTGTGATTCCCTGGTTTACTCCTGGGGGAATTACAGGAGCAAAGCAGATAAGGCATAGAGACTGTTTCACCTACCTTACTGTAGGAATGCAGGCAATGATGTTATGTATGTTTCTTTGACCAGAACCTAAACTTAAAAAGTTCATTGCAAATTGTAATTTTATAAATGATCGCTTCTGCTTGCAAGATGAGTGTCTGCCTGCATCAGCCTTTCATTTACATTCCATCTTGCTTTCCCTTTGCTTTTGAAGACACGAAGTCGTCAACATTAACCTAAGAAACAAGCCTGAATGGTATTATACAAAACACCCTTTTGGCCAAATTCCTGTGCTGGAGAACAGCAAATGCCAGCTGATCTATGAATCTGTCATCGCCTGTGAATACTTGGATGATGCTTTTCCTGGAAGGAAGCTGTACCCGTATGATCCTTATGAGCGAGCTCGCCAAAAGATGTTATTGGAGCTGTTCTGTAAGGTATAATCAATTTTTTAAAAAGCCACTTATACTATTTTACTTTGTATGCCTTTCTCCAACTTTAACCCATTTTTAAAGCCTCATTATTGGTGGAAACGTCTTAATACTACTTGTGCTTTGTGAGGATAACTGGTGTGGAATCATAGCAGGTGTGTGAACTCAGGGGCAAAAGCTTAAGTGATAGGTGCTTTTCCACTTCAACTAGCAGTCCTAAGAGGTTCGGTATGGCATAGTCATTACTGTGTCACTTGAGATGGGGAGATTGAGCTGAAACTTCATGTTGCTTTCAAGGGAATATTTATAAGGTTTCAGGTAAAAAAAAAAAAGGGGGGGTGTAAAGAATATAATGCATAGAAGGGGTTGCCCTTTACGGGGAACGGGAGTGCTAGCTGCTTGGGAAATGCAAGAAGAGAGAAAGGGTTATCCGTGGATAAGGATAAAAAGTGATGGTGAAATTTTTAGTTCTTTTGAACTGAAGTAAAAATAGCTCAATGACATTCATTGGGCACTTACAATGTGCTAAGCATTGCCTTAACTGCTTTTTGAAGACTGACTCATTCCCCCTCACAGTGGCCCTGAGGATGGGTACTGTTACTGGATCCATTTTTCAGATGAGAACACCGAGGCTTACAGGGGTTCAGTGCCCTGCCTAAGACTGTACGGCATGGAAATAGCTGATCAAATAAGGAGCACTGGAGAACCCCTGTTAAAGCTCCTGGTTTTACCAGGGTGCTGTAACAGTTGGGTTCCTGGAACTACTGAGGTGCCATGCAGAGGGAACTGGGGAGCCGGGGTGTTGATTTTCTGAGTTGGAGTGACAAAGCTTTGGCTGCATTTTTGGGAAGAGCAGGAGCACAGCATTCCCTCAGTCTTCTCCACTAAGAACATGTGTCCTCTGATTAGGTCCCACAGTTGACCAAGGAGTGTCTGGTAGCAATCCGATATGGGAGAGAGTGCACTGATCTGAAGCTAGCCCTGCGTCAGGAATTCTACAACCTTGAAGAGGTACAAAAGGGCCCCTCCTAATTAGATGCAGTGGCAGGGCCAATGCAGGTTGCTGATTTAAAATTTCTCCTCGACACCCAGAGACACTCTGCGTTCACAAGATGACTCTTTGCTGCACATTTTGATAAGCTCAGCTTCTAGCCTTCTGGGTTTAACTTGGGCTGCTCCCCACCTCTGACCTGCTCTGAATTATTCTTGAGAATCTGGCAAAGAGTGGGGGAGGGCCTGGATGAATTTCTTCCTTCCCCAAAGTCACTACTTTCCTTAGGTATCTTGCAAGGCTTCTGTAACTGCTACCAATGAAACCAAAGTCCATCTTGTAAGGGATCTTCTTTGCTGCCAGGTAAAAGGACTTAACTGCTATAAATTTATCTTTTGAGGGTTTATTCACTCACATAAGGAAGCCTGGGGTAGGGGAGTTCAGGGCTATTTTGATGGCTTTATGAAGTTACCCGAGACAGAGGCACAGTGTCTCCTTCTATTCTGTCATCTTAGTGCAAGCCTTCCATCCTGAAATTGATAAGACCTTCTGGAAATGCGGGTCACATCTAAATTCCAGGCTGTGAAAAGGAGAAAGGACAAAAGGCTGTGCTTGCCTAATGGGCTTTCTCAGAAATCCTGTCCACGCCTACTGAAGTCTCATTGGCCAGACCTGTGATGGGTCTCATGTTCTGCAGTGGGGGCTAATACAGCTAGTCTTGTAGCTGAGGGTGCCCTGAATAAAATCACGAAGGGGGAAGTGGCCCTGGGTGGTCAAACAGCGGCCTCTGCTAGCTGGTCATGGGCAGTGGAAGGGCTGTTTGCCTCTTACCTCTAGAACAATCTGCAAGGCAGCTTTTTCACTTCCTTGCTGTTTGTTCCAGAAACTGATGAGGTATAAACCTGTTGGCTGCCAGAGAGAATTTTTATCCCCTTAAGGGAAGCCTTCCCTTAAGCTCTGTCAAGTAGAAGCAGATTAAATATATCCGCACTCACAGTGGCCTACCTTGGTTTGCGCAGTTGTGGTGTTTATGGGTGGGGAAGACTTATGTATAAGAAACGCCAACCTTCAGTCTGAGACTAAAGGCTGAGGTGGGATTATCATGGGGGTCTTGGATCCTAGACTTGGCTTTACCAGGTTCCAGAATCATAGGCAAGATTTGGGGCCTCTCTAGGCCTCGGTTTCCATCTCATAAAAGAGGGAGTGTTTTGAGAGTCGTATTCTCAGTGGCTCCGCGTTCTGGAGGCACGGCCTAGGCAGGGTTGGCCAGCAGGCGCTTCCTGGGCCAGCTTCACCCACCAGCCCTGCCTGCTTTCTGAGTGTCTCCTCTCATGGGATAGCATCTGGGGAAAAGGAGGAGCTCTCTGTCAGAGGGAGTTTGGAGCTCTTGTGCATAAAGAATCATTAAGGTCTTTTTTAAAAGATTAGCTGAACGGATCCCATCCTTCCTGGTGACTGTCCATGGATAAATCTTGGTTGGAAGGAAGGAGCCAGGAAGCAAAATCTTTGAATTGAAAGATGATTGAAAACACATGTTGGTTTGTCGCCTTTCTGCTCTCTATTTGAGTGATGGGTGAACACTGCAGACTACAGACTGCTAAATAAATATATTATGATGGAGGCAAAGTTCTTTCGTTGGCGTTCTTCCAGGGGAAGTGACCCCGTATTTTTGTGCCCCGCATTAGGCTCTCAGTGCGCTGTAGACACCTTCTCCTTGACACTTTCCAAGGAGCATCTCTCAAGTAAGAGGGGCTAAGCCTGCTTTGCAGATTGGATAACCTCTCTGTGCAGCCTGAGTAACTAGCTACTATGATACAAACATTAAAGACCTTCAGAGAGCCCAAAGCCGAGGGGAGGAGAAAAAGACTGTGAAGCCCATTTAAAAGCTCGGTGTGTTGGGAGCTAGGCTGGAAGGGGTGAGAGGGTCCCCCTTCATCGACTTCTCCAGGATGAGGTAGAGGCGAGCAAGTAAGACTGGCTTGTGCTGTGGACAGAAAGCGGCCAGAGCTTGGCGGCCAGAGATTGGGGGAAGATGGAGAGGTGGATCCGTCTGGTGCCAAGGGTCTTTTGTCGGAGTTGGTGGCCCTTCTTTCGACTTTTCAAACTCGTGGCCCTGGGGGGGTGGGGAAATCTGATTCCATCAGGAATAGGGAGGGGCAATATGGTGCTGGAGATGGGGATTTTACTGGAAGTTTTTGGGGGATAAGATGAGACGGAATCTGAGGAGAGAAGGCTGTTCTTTTGGGTGGTTTCCCTTTCTAGCCAGGAACTAGGATGTTTTCATTGAGGAAGCATCAGGGGGAAGATAGATTTGCTCAGCAAGCTGCTGGTGGGATATCCCTATGGCAGAGCTTATGAGCGAGGTAACATGCGCGGGGGGCCCAGACCTTGGGGGTGACCTTACTGCCTGGGAGCTTGACTTACCCAGGACAGAGCCCCTTTCAGATGTGACTTGGCATTTGCCAACAGCGATTTCTCTTTCTGTTGAAGTTAGGACTCAGTGGAGGGGGTGGGACCGGCAGAGTCATACAGCACATCCCTCATCAGGACGTGGCTGGAAACTCCCTGTTTTACTTTTGTGGCCGCCATTTAAGCAGAGGGGTCAGGGACGTAACCAGTGATAGGGAGACAAGTGTTTCACAGACTCCTGACAAAAGAACAGCCCTCATGTGTAGCCTTGGCTGGTTTCCGTGGTGCAAATGCCCCCCAGAGGCTGATCTGAACCTACCCAGGTGGTGGTGGGAAGACTTGCAGGTCAGCGCCAGCATGTTCTGGAAAATCCCCCAGTGTCCTGGAAAGTAGCTCATTAACTTAGCCCATGGCTTTCACTGATGCTGGTTCAGCACCCCTGAGTACACAGCATTGCTCTAACAGGTCTGAATGTACTTTTTGTCTCATAAAGTGTTGGCAAGAATTTTAAATACAAGGTTGGCAACATCTGTGAGCTTGGATTATTCGATCCATTCCTCTGCCTGCCAGTATGTTGACTCCAGGAGACGATAGTGCAGTTGGAACTTGTCAGAATAAATCTAATAGAGCTGGCCCCTGACTTGCGCAGTTCTGTCACATGGCCTTATACAATCAGGATTTTGTGTGAGCTCAGCACACATTCAGTACACCTGGACTTCTGAGCGAGAAGCCTGTCGAGATAGCAATGTCAAACCTCCCATATTACCCACAAACAAAAGCCTCTGTTTACCATTGTTGGGCTTCAATTCTGACACTCTGTTCTTTTGAAATAAATGCCATGTGGCATTTGAAGCCTTTTTCTTTAAAAGTCCCATTTCATCAAAATCAGAGATTTATTGTGCCGGTTATATCGCCCTGTTGTTTGCAATAGTTTCACACTTCGTGAGATCCATTATTGCTGTTCTTACTATAACCAGCAGCTTCTCTGCTCACTCTCCTGTTCTCAACATTTCCATGAGTTTGAAACTCCCGGGGGTACCCTTCCCTTGCCCATCCTGAGGACCACACTTTGTCTTCACATTTATTTTCTAGTCTTTTCAGAGCCATTCATCTAAAGTGCACACGTGGTTTTTCAGCTATATTCTTTTTTATTGACTTTCATTTCCAAATCACAGTGGAGCCCAGCCTAGTCACTATCTGTGAACTTGAGTGTGATGGAAACTTTAGCTCTATTTTTGGTTGTTTGTTTTGCCAGTGCCGTCACTCTAAACATCTTCACGTGGAAGCAGTAAATCAGGTCCATGTGCCCTGGAGCAGGGGAGAATCAGCCAGATTTCTCCCGCTGCTTGCTCTGATTCAGGCACTGAGGCAGCATCCTGTGTGCTGGCTATTGCTTGGGCCCTTTCTGGGCACCGTCACACCCAGTAAATGAGAATGAGCAAGGGGAAGGTGTGGAACAGCAAGGAGAGAACCCGCCAGAGACTGGAGTTTTCATCTTCCGGGGGCCCCAAGCGACTTGGCTTTTCATTCGTGGCTTTCCCCAGCTCACAGAGCGAGGTTTACTTTGCATTTCCTTGAACTTTCCTTTACTTCCCTTTCCTTGAATTTTGAATACAGGTCTCACAGGGGTAGCGGTTCAGGAGATTCGATTGCTCCAGCTGTATGTATGTCACCCTGGAGCATCTGTAGTTAAATCTTTTCTTATTTTCTGTAGCCTTTGTATATGACAAACTATTTACAAGTTAAATTTATTTTTATTAAGTAATTTAACATAAATTCAATTACTACTTGTTTTTCCTAACCACTTTATAATTCATATAATATAATTCATATACCATAAAATTCACTCTTTTCCAGTGTACAATTCAGTGACTTTTAGTATATCCACAGAGTTAATAGTATAGCACCTTCATCATGCTGAAAAGAAGCCCCATAGTCATTCCTTTCCATTTCTTTCCAGCCCTCCCTGCCATAAGCAACCACTAATTAACCACTAATTCACCTTCTGTCTCCATGGACTACCTGTTCTAGAAATTTTCTATAAATAGACTCATGCAATGTTAATCTTTTTGTGAGCTTCTTTTATTTTACAAAATAAAATATTGAGCCTTTATTCCTTTTTCATGGTAGTATAGTATTTCGCTGTACAAATACGATGTGTTTTATTTGTCCTCTCATCAGCTGAGGGACATGTTAAGATATAAGGTTGTCCTCATATTTTAATAAATAAATGGTGATTTATATGTACAAGGGTGTTTATTAAAGCAGCATTATTTGTGATGATGAAATAATACAAACTTTTTAATATACACTGTTTATACTGGCAATGTTTATATGTACTTTCTGTCCCTCTTCTGGAATTCTATAGAACAGTTAGCAAATGAATGAGGTAGACCTATGTGTCAATATGAAAAGAATGTCTAGAACTATTTAAGTGAATTAGGGCACTTGTGGCACAGGGATTAAAGTCTGGGCACTATCAAGCTATCACCAGCTAATGCAGCATGAGTTTGATCCTAGGCTAAGGGAGGTGACCCACATGGCGCAGCCGACCTCCCCTGTCTTGCCCACTGCTCCCCTCAGCAGTATATTTCAGTAGATCAGCCTCTTCTGCTCCTCCCCTTATCTCTGATGAATCCTGTCACCAGCCCCCTCACACCTCTGGCCTATTCCCCAGTTCTTATATGCATAAATAAATAAAAATAAATCTCTTAAAAATATGTAACTGAATTATACAGCAGTACAGATGATAAGGTCTCATTTTTGAAGGAGAAAGCACTACTAGATATACATACAGATGCATGCAAACAAATGCCTAGAAAAAGTCTAGAGAGATATATATTACTAATAATGCCCATTACTAAGGAAGAGGATTAGCATTGGGGTAGAAAAGAAAAATAATTAAGGATGGAGACCGGGGAGGGGGAGAGTCATCACCTTTTATGCTGTTTTCTGTGTTTGAATTTTCTTAAGTAATGAAAATGTATTTATCTAAGAGCAGTTTTTATGACTAATTCTGCATAATTTGCCATGTGTATCAAGGATAGTCGCCCAGCACAGGTATCAGGATGTTTAGATTGTTTCTCATCATTTGCCATTAGGAGTGTTGCTTTAGGGAACAGCAGCTTCTTTGCATAAAAGGCATTGTCTCTATTTTAGAATCTTAGGCTGACTTCCAGGAATGGAATCATTGGATCAAAGGGAATGAACCTTTTGAAGGCTCAGATTTTATGTTGCTTCTCAAAAGGCTTGTGCTTTGTAACCCCCACCAGCGGTAGCTGGAAATGCTCTTTGCATCCCCACTGCTGCGAGATTTCTTTAAAAAAGATACTCACTTGTTTGGGGGGAAAAATGGTAGTTTCTCATTGTGGATTTAATGTGTCTTTTTTTGATAGCTGGAGAAAAAGGAAGATTTTTGTCCAAGTGTGTCATCTTTTTATGTTTTGTTAGTGGGCAGACTGAGGGGCAGGCAGTCTGGGACCCCAAGCTTTGCATGCTCTAAAAGCCATTTACTATATAAAGACAAAACAAACTCTTAGTGCCTAAGACCTTCAATAGAAAAGAACCTTAATAGAGTCGATGTGCAATAGAGAGAAGAAAGGATAATCGTTTCCAACGAGACAGCCAAAGCCATCCGTCCCCTCACGGCCAAGTGCCCAGCCAAAGAGAGTTGGCCCAAAGCAGGACCACGGAGGTCCAAAGTCTTGGCAGGCACCTTCTGGCAGGCAGCCACAGAAAGCAGCAGAAGGGACCAGGTGCATCGGGAAGGAAGGGAGCAAAATCAAAGTGCTTGTCAAGACAAAGGCCGCCATTGTCAGCCTCCCTGTGGGCCTCTCAACTGCTCTCATCTCTGTCAAGTGTCTCCTTCCATGTCCCCCAGGCTCTGGTGCAAGTCCAAGGCTGAGAAGCTACCCGGCTGCTTGCTTCTCACAGGTCTGCTTCAGGTGCTTCCTCCAAGTCTCCTCCTCAAGTCCTTTCTAGCCTCCCCTCCTGCTCAGCTCCACTCTTCATTAGGTGGGACAGGGGTAGGGAACAGTTTAGATTGCACTATTATATTCTGCACTATATTATATTATGCACTGTTATATTCTGTCTTGTAAATTGACCGTTAGGGCATTTGCCCATTTGTCTATATCTGACCACTCTAAGGTCTTCCTGATTTTCCTTGTTGATTTGTAAATGTTCTGTGGAAAGAGTCTCTCTCTCTCTATATAAAAATATAAAGGATAATTGCTTGCTTTTGAAACATTTTTTGGTTTTCTTTAACTTAATTTATCATTATTGTGTGCTTATGGAAATATAACATGTAAACATACAGTACTATGTCTTTTTTACGATTCTTTTTTCCATGTCTTTTATTCATGAGAAATGTTCTCTCCCCCTTGGAGATCTGATAGATTTCATATTCTCACCCACCACCCATTGCTTTAAAGATATTTGATTGTTCAAGCATTGTCTCAAGACCGTAGAGTGCAGTTTTTAGAATGCCTGGTTGGGGAAGTCTGGGTTTCTCTTGTCTTTATGGCTTTGTTTCTGGAAAACCTTCAGAAGTTTTCCTCCCCGTGAGCCTTCTGTGGCCCCAGGCCATGCCTCTCACCACCGACCGCCACGAGGGGGCACCCTGCGCTCTTCTTCCTTCCCTTGCTCTCTGGCGCAAACCTGCTTCCTAGCCCGAGGGGGAGCTCGAGAGCCCCCCAGAAGATGAGAGACACCGCCTCTCTGCTCACCCTTTATCCCTTCTAACACCCAAAGGCAAGGCAAGATTCCAAAGTCGTATTTCAGTGGCCTCCTGGAAAATAAAAAATTTTAAAAGCAGATTTTTCCAGTGTCCAGAATTTCCAGTGACTACCCCAAATACATCCATTTTTAAGCTTGAATTGATGATAAATTAATACTTACAGAAAACCTGAGGATCAGCTTCCTCCCCTGGTCATGTGTGGCCTTGTTTGGGGGTCTTTGAAGAAAAGCGTGCTCCCCAAGTAAGCTTTTTAGTTTTGCTTGATGATACCGAGGGCAACTCTAACAGTGAGGGCTCCTTTGTGAGAGCGGCTGTTTGACATTAAGGGTGGGCACTATCATTGTTGTGGCAGATGGGAAACAGACAGAACCCAAACAGAATGCTGTTAAGGAGGAAGTTGCCTGAAGACCTTCTTATGAATGGACCAGAAAGGAAGCCTCCCCCTGCCCCCCCACTCCCACCCCCACCCCAGCTGCTTGGCTGCCAGGTCCTGACTTGGAGAGTGTGAGAAAGAGTAGGATGAGGAGGGGATCTTAGGCCAACCCGGGGCTGTAGAGAAGGAGAAGCTTTCAGAGTTTGCTGAGCCTCATTTATTTTTTGCTGTTACTTAAAGACCTGTCTGTAAGGCCATGTGCATTTAAAGACCTATTTCTACTTTAAGTGAAAAGCTTTAAAAGATAAATACTAAATAAGCATCCATTATTTTGGTCATTCATTTCCAAAATATCTCATCCCTTTTGCCAGAGGGATGGGTTCCAGGAAAGGCTTGCTGTGTTTTCGCGAGGACGTCCCAAGTCTGACGTGCTCTGTCAAGCCGAAGGGCTGCCCAGGTGTTGCAGAGTCCATCCTTCTCAATTTGGCTCTGGTTTGTGCCAGGAAGGTTAATAATACTTTGGAAACAGATGTTTCAAACCCACTGATAAGTCGTTATTATCTATTCCTGAACATAAAGATTGAGGCTTTCAGGGATCTGTAAAACAGGAAAGCCAAGTTCTTTTCCAATAAGTCAGATCTCATTTCTACAGGACTGAAAAAACACTCTGCTTTTGAGTTTTCGTTGGCCAGCAGGTCCTGCTGTTTCATCACCATCCTATGAGCACTTTGAGCAAAGTGCCATCTAACTTTCTTTAGTCTTCCTGGACAGTCTAGGAGACTCCTTTGTGCCATACTGGGAGGTGATGGAGATTTAGATGCTAGAACCATGAAGCTTGTTTTGTCCTCTGAGAGGTTGTTGGGCAAGGGATCCCATTAACCCTTTCTGTCAGGATGGACTTACTTTCTGAAGTTCAACTCTTGAAATGTCCTGTCATGAGAACTCAGGCTTATTCATGCACAATCACTCCTCAGCATAACCTCTGAGGTGGGCACTAGCTACCAACTTACAGAATATTGAAGCTTGGAGACGAAGGTAGGCAAGCTTCCTGGGTTCCATGTTGAATCAAGGTAGTTTCCTGTGTTGGAACAGGTCTGCTGACTCAGGAACTCACTTTCTTATCTGTAACCCTAGATATTTCACCACCCAGCCATTAAGCTAATCTGAGTATGAAGAAGCAAGCCTGAGATAGATAGATAGATAGATAGATAGATAGATAGATAGATAGATAGATAGATAGATAGATAGATAGATAGATGGTGGGTAGATGGAAGGATTTAGATCAGGGATGTAGGCCTATAGCTATAGGCAAGTACTGAGTGAATAATGAATTCTATATGTTAAAGAGAATTTTGGCTTCATTTAACCAAGTCACTGGCACAGCACTTTTCTCTTTGGGAAGACTGGCCCCTGCTCAGCACTTAGGTTTCATAAAATTTCAGGTACAACCATTTTCTTTTACTGTCTTTGACCTGTCAGTCTTCTGTGTGTTTTCTTTAGAGTCTGTGCTTTCTTTACAGTCCACCTACCTGCGTTGACTTGTCCTATTTGGAAATGAGGAATTTTACCATAATAAAAAAAATGATCATGTTGAGTGACCACCAAATATGAAGTTCTAAGAGCTTAACTTAAAAAAGAAAATTTGAGAAAGACATTAGTACTATTTTTTTAAATTTTATAATAGTTTATTTTTACATCATTTTGTACATTATTTTTTTCCATCTCAATTGTAATCCCCGCGGGTTTCCCATCACCAAGTCACCCATGTACCATCACCATAATTCCGTGCACTTCCCTCCCCACCCCCCCATTTTTGATCCCATTCCCCACTCCACCCCCACAAAATGTCTCTGGTATATGGTTGTTCATTATTCTTGTTATTTTCTCGCCTGTTCCATTATACTCCTGCTGTGAGTGAAACCATCTGGTATTTTTCTAGAAAGGCATTAGTACTATTTTAAATGCTGTTCTAAAATAGAGCCCATGGAATCGCCTTTGCCTGGAGTCCATTGGGAGCGAGGGTGAAAGAGTAAGACAGGCGGAGGGCACAGTGGCCTGCTTATTACCCATAGAGTGGATCCTGGAGAATGGCTTCAGGGCATCAAGTGGGGTACCCCAGGTGCCCTGCCCTCCCAGTAGGGCCCCATCCCACTCCCCAGGTGGGGGCTGAGCTCACCCACCCTTAGAAAGCTCAGCCCCTGGGGGATCCCTCTGGGTAAGGGAGTGGGCTGGGCTTGGGCTGCTGGCCTGCTGATCCCTAGTCAGATGAGCCTCACCTCTGCGCCTTGGTGTGCCTCGAGGCCCCCAAGGAGGTGGAGGAAACCGCACTCCCCTCGCGGAGAGGGAGGAGAATCTAGACTTAGCTCTCTGGTGTGAGCACTAATTGGATATCTGAACCTGGATATCTGTAGCGAGTTTAACTGGCAGCAGCTAGGCCAAGTAACTTGCTTCTGTTCTGTTTAAACCTTTAGATTCTTGGCTATCAGAACACCATTTTCTTTGGTGGAGACTGTGTGTCCATGATCGATTACCTCTTTTGGCCCTGGTTTGAGCGCCTGGATGTATATGGAATAGCCGAGTAAGACCTTGGGCCCTGTGGCCACGTCACACTTGTTGGTTCCTGCAGTCTCACTGGGTGGCGAGGGGGGCATGCTCGGGGGCCACTTACTCCCCTTTGGGCATTTCTCACCATATAGGTGAAAAGAACCCAGGGTTTCATCTTGTGTTTCCCTGGTGAAAATGACTCTGTGACCTTCTGCACTGAGACGGTGTCCAAAAGCCGCCCCTAGTCTCCACAGCACCCCCAGGAGTCTCCCTGCCCCCCCCCAAAGCTGGTGACAGCCTCAGCCACAGGGTTCTGCTGACCTGTGCCTCCTTGGCCCTCCTCCTGGTCCTGCTCAGTCACCACTTAGTTCTCCAGGCAGGAATCTCCCCAGACAGGACTATGCTTAAAAAACACCTATAATTTAAAAAGTAATATCTGCTTCATGTGAAAAACAATGAATGAAATGGCCAACTCTGTGTCCTAGAAGCATAGGGGAAGAAGTTGTCTGTACACTTGGGGAGACCATGTAAGGCCCCTGGACAGAACAAACCTTTGCACCATGAGGCTGGGGTGCTGGACAGCCCTAGGGCCTGGGAACCCCACCCTGCCCAGGCCCCATGTGCCCCCTTGAGCACAGGCCTGGGTCCTGCCAACCCATCTGCTGACTTCTCTGCCAGCGGTCTCCGAGGGAAGCAGCCCTGACGAGGATGTGGTAAACTGTCTCACACGAACATGACAACATCCTGCCTCCTCAGGGTTCCAGGCTGAACCCTCACCTCTGCTCCTGGACTTCCCACTAAGCAGCTGTTGTTCTCGAGCAAGTCACGTGACATACCCCAGCCTAGATTGCTTGGTGCATCTTTGCAAGGGCTCAGCTCGCCCCACTCTTCCCAGCTTTGAGGCTGGTTGGACTCATTTTGGAGAAAGGGTTTTCCTTTTATTTTCAGACCTCTTAAAGTAGAATCTGAAAAGGGAATAAGAGGCATGTGCCCTCGTTAGCAAGTAGGGAAGCACAGCCCCCGGCCCTCCCAGATGTGGACAGGCATTTAGCCAGGCGGTTACCAGGAGCAGCAATGCACAGCTTTCTCCAAGTGAGACCGAGCGCCAGCAAAGGACGTTCATGAGACGGTAGCTTGACCAACATGACCGTCTTGCCCACGTAAATGCACTTTCGTACCTCGCCAATGGGAAGTGGGGTGGGTGCTCCTTTCCTGCTGCTCTCCCTGGAGGCAGCACCTGACACTTCTCTCCTGTCCTGCAGCTGTTTGAACAACACCCCCGCCCTCCGGCTCTGGATAGCGGCCATGAAACAGGACCCTGCTGTGTGTGCACTTCTCATAGATAAGAACATTTTCCTGGGCTTCTTGAATCTCTATTTTCAGAACAACCCTGACGCCTTTGACTATGGACTAAGCTGCTAAGTCTCAGGGTTCACCCTATCGCCATCCAGATTCCCAGCCCGCCATCCGATTCTGCTTTAGGAAGTGTGTTGGTGGATCAGTCAATCTCTGTTCATTTGCTCTGAGGTTCCCAATAAACGTGGAGGTGGGAAATATATTCTCTCGATGACCCTTGCTTGACTCCTCCGGCGCACGCCTCCCAGTGACTGTTTGGGACCCTCTAGTGTCCAGGGCGAACGTGCCAGCTCCATCGGGAGCCCGTGCGTCTCCCGCCCTCTGCCTTCTGCTCATTTGACATCCAGGTTATTGGTGCCGATGCTGAGGTCCAAGGCACAGCCTTTGATGTCACAACCTCCCGGTGAGAGAAAAGCCAGAGAAGCCAAGGGAGAAGGAAGCGCCCAGCCCAGACCCCCTGCATCTGGCATAACACCCTGAGTCCCTGGGGCTGTGCCCGATGTCACTGTCGCCCGGACTTTGGCTGCAGGCCTGGGTGACACTGGAGGTCTGATGACTGAAGGAATTGCGAAGCAGGAAATGAAACACCGTTATCATCCTGGACGGATACGTCAGAACTGTGCCGCTGCTGTCAGGACTGAGGATGGATCACAAAATGTTCTGCAGCCACATCCTGCCTTAAACATGCACACGCCCCAAACCCAGTCCCAGCAGAGGTCACACGCGCTCACGCATCCCAGCAGATGCCTGCCGCGTCCCCAGCCCAGGCCACGTGGGGAGCAGACGCGAAGGTGACGGGCTCGGGAGCCTCTGGCCTCCCCACTCTGCCGTTGAAGGCTGAGCCTAGTGCTCTGGGGCTGCTCTTCTGGCAGGGGCTTGTCTGTCCGGCACACTGTGGCGCCTCCACTGGCTGGGCTGGGCCTGCTCCCCCCAGGGGCCCAGGAACCTGGAAGGACCAGGAGTGGGGCAAGCTGGGCCCGGCTAGCCCCTGCCTGCGGGGGTGGGGCGGCCTGTCCAAAGTCTCTTGAGCTTCGTACTCAGCCTTCGGTTATTTCAGCTTTATGCACATGGAATCCCCCGCCTTTTTTAAGATTTATTTATGCATCCAGAACTGGGGTACAGGCCAGAGGTGCAGGGTGGTGAGAGGATTCACCAGAGACAGTGGGAGGCAGAACAGGCAGATCCACGAAGTACACTGCTGAGGGGAGCAGCGGGCGGGTCAGGAGAGGTCTGCTGTGCCATGTGGGTCACCTCCAGGCGGGGATCGAACTCATGCTGAAGTGGCTTTAGCTCCTTAGTGCTGTGCTTTAACTGCTGCGCCACCAGGGAGGGACAGAATCCCTTTCTTTTTTCCAACAACAGCCTGTTTGCTTAGCCTGCCACGTGGCATCACTTGGCTTATGAAGATAGGCTCAGGCATCATAGCCTCGGGCTTATCCATAGCAGTGTGACCTTGGTCTGCTCATTCAGCCTCTCTGTTCATGCCTTTGCATTGGTAAAGTGACATTTGACAGTGGTACCTACTGAAGAGGGTTAAGTCAGGGTGATCATATGACCTGGTTTACGTGCTTTTCCTGGATAATTAGTTAATCCTTTTACTTCCAGTTGGTCTTAGTTGGACCATAAGTTATACACTTGTGCCTTCAGTGCCCAGTGCGGGTTAGCGGCTTCCCCTGTCTGTTGCACCTGTCTACTTAAGCTCCTTTCCTTCTGCTGTTTTTACCCTGTTACCTGCCATCCCGGAGGGTGGTTTAATCGCCTGAACACTTTTTAATGACGTTCTTCGCACCTGGAACAGTCTCCCCTTCTCGTGTTCCTCCCAATCCTGTCCATGGTTTATGGGCCAGTTCACGCACCACCTTAGTTATTGACTCATGAAATATTTTGTTTATCAAATAAAAGCTTCATCGTAATGCTGTCTTGATTGGGCCAGTCAAGGAGTGCAGGGAGAAGCCGCTTACTGTTCATCTTTATGTGCCCAGCAGGGAGTTGGGACCTGCAGATACAAGAGGTCCTCCCTGGGGGGCTTCCAGTCTGGAGGCAGAGACAGCTATAATAGTCACCAGATCTCCTCGAACTTACAGTTTTGCAATTGCTGGGAAGGGATTTAACCTGTTTTGGGATTGGAAAGGACATCTTGAGGAAGTTGCTGTTGAGTTATGAAGGAAGAGTGGGAGAGACCAGGTCAGGAGGGAGAGGCCTCAGGCAAAAGGCCAAGAGGGAGCTTCAGGGGAGGGAGGTGGGCTGTGCCTCAGAGCTGAGGAAGGGGAGTGGCGGGATGGGGAGGCCAGATGTGAAGGTCAGGGTCATAGAGATCATGCTTCAGGTTCCGGTTTTTCTCGAATCTAGTGGGAAGCCAGAGTCCTTTATAGTGAGGGGTCAGTAGCTTCACAGCCTCTGAAAGGTGTACCTTCAGGAACCCAGGGTGACTTGGTGCAAAGCCAATCCCATGCCCAGGAAAACCATCCAGTCTGCTCACACAGTCCTGCCCCCGCTTGGGCCTTGCTGAGACCAGGCAGTGGTGGAGAGAAGTCTGGGCTTGTCCGCCACAGAGCCGCCTGCTGCCCCTGCCTCTGACTCAGTCCCTCCGTCTCAGTCTCAGCCTGGTCCAGCCATCTGCTGCCGCTGGGTGGGTTTTGACTCATGTAAATAGTTACCAGTGTGATTCCGTGCCAGTTTGGACAGAAGCAAGCCTGCTTGGTGAGCTGGCCCAGCCGGCCAGCTTAGGGGCCGCGTGATGGGGTCAGTCTGCTGTGCCATCTGCTCAGGATGGGGCGCACCGTTGCCATGGCACCCAAGCCTGTGCAGTCAGGGCTGTGAGTCACATTTCCGTGGGATCTTTGTGTGGCTCTCTGGCTCTCATGGGACGAGGGGACTGATCATTCTATTCTAGCGTGTGCCTGCGAGTGTCCAAGGCCAGGATTGCTTCTGATGCACCAGATAATGGCAAGATGTTCTCTTTGGGGGCCCCACATGCTCATTTAGAAAACTTGCAGAACCAGGATGAAAAGGCTGCAGGAGGTTGCTGGCCAGTGGCCCGCCCTGCAACCTGGCACCTGAATTGCCTTTCAGCCAGTGCGTGCCCTGAAGTTTGCAGGGTCACCGGCACCTCCCTCTCCTTCTTCCTCCACACCCTCATGTCACCTGTCTGACTTAAGAGAAACCTGACTTGTCAACCTCTGGATGAAACCAGGATTTAACCTGGAGAGAAAGCGCAGTTAAATAATGCAGCATGGGAAACTTCTGAGCTAGTACTTCTTGTATCAGTGCGTGTGTGTTGGAGGTGGGGAGGGGAGGGCAGAAATATTGCACCAGAGTTAAAAATATCAATGAGGGCCCTGTCTGGTGGTGCAGTGGGTAAGGATGCAGCACTGCAGGCTGGCCACAGCCTCTTCAGTGCAGGTTTGATCCTCACCCCGGAGGTGAACCACATGGCGCAGCAGACCTCTCCTGACACACCCGCTGCTCCCCTCAGCAGAGTACTTACTCATGTGCCTGTTCTGCTCCCCACTCTGTCTCTGGTGATCCTCTCACTGCCCCTGCCCTCTGGCTTATACCCCAGTTCTGTATGCATAAATAAATAAATATTTAAAAAAAACAAAAAGGAAAAAAAGTAGGAATCCTATAATCTTGTGTTCCAGAGAAAACCACGCTCAACAGTGGGTGCAGATCTTGTAGAAGTGTGATCAGCTTGAGGATTTATGGGGGAGGCCTTCTGTGCCCTGCCCAGTCAACAGCACCTTCCTCAGCTCGCACTTACTCATGTGACATTCTCACTTTTATCTCCCTCTCTGGAGTAGACGCTCCCGAGGGTGACCCAGGGCATCTTTGCCTGCTGTTTGCAGGTCCTAGCTCACTGCTAGGGACCCAGGTGCACACACCTGGTGGGTGGTTCGGAGCGGCTTTCTCTGGTTTCAGATGCGCAGATTTAGTTTCAACCAGCCTGTGGACACTCGCAGCTGGTACTTCATTCCTCCCTAGTCCCAGTTCCTCATACCCAAACCTAGTTTAGCACTTTGAATCCCAAAATCTTGCCATGTGAGTCGTAATGACGAGGATCCTAAAATCTTGCCACGTTTTACGATTCACAGTAAAACGAACTGCCTGTCCTTGGTGTGAAGAAGTGCTGGGAATCCGTTCTCTGCCCCGTGAGCATGCTATCTCCTTCGGGTGTTAAAGGGTGAAGGATTTGAAATGCCGGTGGGCCCGTCCCCTTACCAGGACGCAAGCGCGTCTGGGGCCGTGCTGCTCATGGATTCAGTGCTCACACGCACTCTGGCCAGACGTGGGCTTCTGGGCCTTGCCATTTCCTCCCAGGGTTCTGCCGCTGCTGAGAACTCCCTGTAGACAGCAAGGGCTGCAGCCTTCTCTGTCAGTGTGCGGCCTTCCTGGCGGAGAGCATGCCAGCCTGCTGCTGGAAGATCCAGCAGGGAGGAGGCATCGAGTTCTGTCCAGGCCACTGGGCCCTGGCGGTGCCGTCCTCCGAAGGGAGTCCAGCGGTCGGTGGTCATCTGTGAGCTGGAGCGGCCTTTACCAAACCGGCATCTGTGTGCCAAGCCCTGTCAAGGGCTTAGGAGACCTCTCAAAGCCGGTGTGGGATTCACATGCTCTTGTATCCTAGCATGGTAGGATGGCATCCGGATGAATAATGAAGAACCCTACAAAATGGGCGGGGGTATTTTAGCAATTCCATCATAAATAAATGAGCACTGGCTGTGCCTGGGCTGAACAGAAAGGTAGGCCCCCTTTGGGGACTTTTTCTGGACACTGTTGTGATGATCTGCTGGCAGCAGGGCTGGGGGCCACACGGACACCATAGCAGCAGGGCTTGCTTCGCCTGGAGCCTGGGGAAGACACGGCTGAGAGCCGCAGGAAGTGGGGAGGCAGCACAGTCACACAACCGCCCCTCCAAGTGCTGACTGCACGGCAGGAACTCTGCCTCTGCTGGTCACTCCTCACACCTTCTGAGGTACGAGCTGACTGCTCCCATTTTACAGCTGGGTGAACTGAGGCTGGGCGGGGCTGTGACGTGCCCAGATGCTACACAGACATGCAGACGGAGCGGAGGTCTGAGCTCTCTGCCTGTCCTCTTCCACCTCTCCCTGCACCATGACCTCCCTCCCTCCCTGCCTTCCTCGTCTGCTCCCCACTAGATGGGGAGGGCTCTCCAACCAGGAACAGAGTCCCCTTAGTAGCTGAGTTTGTTTTCTAGCACCTGGCAGGTAGCCACGATGGCCACTCCCTAAGAGTTCGTGAACGAGTCAGCTGGACGAACACACGAATGAACAAACGATAAGCCACAGAGACCTGAACCCCTGCCAGCGTCTCATATGAGGCCGCTGCCACAGCTGTTTCCCCTTGTTGCTGCTCCTGAGACTGGGGTGTCGTGCCTGACCCCCTCTCTGGCTAGTATTGCTAAGGCAGCTGCTGGAGGAGGCGCAGCAAAGGGGCCTCGAGAGCAGAGGGTCTCCAGTCTCCAGCCCCTTCAGTCAGGGCCTAAGCGTTCCCTGAGCGTGTGCATGCGCCATGGTTGGTGTGTGGGGAAGGCTTCGCGCAGGGCCCAGGAAGCCTGACCGGTGGCCGAGTGGTGGAGGCATGGAGGAGGAGAGTCGCCTTAGGGGTGAGCAGGAGTGGGGGCCTGGCCAAGGGCAGGGGCACAAACCACGCACGGCCGGTTCCGTTCATCCACCTTAAGCCGTGTTTCATTGGTGCCCTTTTTGCTTGGTCTTTTCAATGGCTCTATGAGGTGGATATGATCCCACTTTCCAGAAGCTACACTCAGAAACGGGGCTTGCTGTGTGAGGACGCGGCGTAGCTGGACTTGATGGTGGGCCCGAGCGCCTAGCACAGCCACCCCTGTGGCCTCTCAGACCCGTGGCATTCAGCAAGGCTCTGACAGCTGGCAGGGGCCCTGTGGGCAGAGCTCCCTGGGTCCTCCCTTTCCAGGAGGGACATGGGAAAATGCAGGGGTCCATCATCCACCCTCCTTGTTTCTCATTAAACACTCAGGCTGAGCAACCTCGCTGCCTGAAGTCTGGTCTTGCGCCTGGTGGGAGGAGATCTTTCTGCCCCGCCCCATGGTGACACAGTACAAGGAGCGAACAGGGTGGAGAGGGCTTCTTAGAAATCAAGGGGGGCTGAGAAATCAAGAATCTCCCTGGCCCCGAGTCTGGATCTACTTAAGGCTTCTGCTACCATCTCAGTGGGCCCTGACTCCTAGGGTAGGGGTATACCTGGGCTGACTCATCCTCCGTGGCTGGAGACATTGGGGCCCACCGGCAGCTTTGATGCCTGGGAGACTGACTCAGCACTAACCATGCCTTTTGGGAGAGACCCAAGGCCACTGTCAGTCTGGGGTGTCCACCCACTGTCCCAAGAGACCTTGGATCTAATGTTGTATAGTCCACTCTCCAGGAACAGGTGAGGTGCGGCCAAGGGGGCTGAGTCAGCCCTGGCCGGTGGGGAAGACAGCCAGTGGGGGCTTGTGAGAAGTGGGTCTTAAAGCAGCAGATGGGGCCAGATTCTTCCCAGCTCCCCCTGCCAATCCCACCTTGCACTTCGGAGACCAATCTTTTCCCATCGAGATGTCTTTGAACACCACTGGGTCTTCTGTGGTTTCATCTTGCTGGCAGATAATTTGTTGTTGTCAGATTTGTTTTCTGGTTTATTGATGGGGCTCCAGAGGCACAGAGAAGGCTAGAAAAAGACACTTTTACCTACAGAACAGGGGTCCCCCACTGTGCAGGAAGAAGCAAGCCACCTCTGGGCTGGGCCGAATGAAATACAAGCACTGAGGACAGACAACAACCTACAGTCGTGTTGGTAGGATTTTCTTGAGGTGCTTCACATGTCCCTGGTCTGTGGGAGCAGAACTTTTACAGCTCAAGCCCAGAGCTGCCCGGGGAGGTCTCCCGGGGCCCTCCCCACCGCAGGACTAGGAGCCACGTGGCTTCCCTCCCACCTACCATCCTTCATTATTCTGATTTCGTGGTCACAGTTCTTGTCTTCCTAATCAGCCTGCTTGTTTGGGACAAAGCCCTGGTCTGGCACGTCTCCCACCTAACACCTGGTCATGGTGGAACACGTCTGCTGCTTGGTCTTGCTTCCTCCACCTGCTGGGGTGGGAACATTCAATCAGTCCCAGGCAATAGCTTACCTTGATGGTAAGATGCTTGGTGGTGAAGTCCCTAGAGCAAGGAGTACAGAATAGTGGGGTTCCCAGCGAGGGTCATCTCACAGCAGGTCTTATGCAGAGATGGTCACTGTGGAGTTGTTTATAATAGCCCCCCCCCAAAGAGAGAGAGACTGCAGGACTTGGGGAGGTTGGGGTTGGCTAGTAGCCACACATAGAGTGAGATCAGTAAGCAGCTATTTTAAAGAGTAGTGTATCCACACAAGTGGCACATGCAGGTTTTTGGAAGGGCCACAAAATTTGTATTGGTGAGCACTGGGGAATGGGCTGGGAATTTTTTATCTGTTACTTTTCTGTCCGTTGGATTTTTTTACCATGACTGTATTGTTTTTATTAAAAAAAAAAAAGAGCTAGTTAGAAAAACAAGCTATCTTTGGAAGGTGATGAGAAAGTTAGCTCTCAAGATGCCCCTTCCAGAGCGGGGGGCGCAGAGGAGGGTGAAGTGGGCGGGAGGCGGCCGGTCAAGGCACATTTCCTTCGCTGGGCTTTTTGGCCCCTGCTCAGGGCCAGCTGGCCAAACCAAACAACCTCCAGTCCCACGAGGTGGAGATGGCCAGGGCCTGAGAACATTCTGAACCACAGTCTTCGGAGTGACTTGAGTTAGGACTTTTGGGACAGTCACGGACCGCTCGGGACCCGGGTAGCCCCCCAGTAGCATCCTGAGGGCTTCCCTGTTTGGGGCCAATCAAGACATGACTCACTCAGAAACTGCCCAGTGCTATTGCAGGGAAGCCTGCACTTACCTCTGGAGGTCAAGGCTTTGAACTGTGTGTGGTCAGCTCCCCTCAACATCGCCAGCCTCTCAGGCCTCCGTTTCTGGGTGTTTACCAGCACAGACACCAGCACTGTCTGGGTTCCAATCCTGGCTTTGCTGCTAACTAGTCTGTGACCTTGGACACGTCACTTAATGTTTCTGTGCTTGTTTCATCTGGACAGTGGGGCAGATGTGACACCACCATCCACGGGGTGGCGCAGGGTGAGGGTGCCGGCCTATGTGAAGGTATGTAGAAGGGCGCCGGGCCCCAGTAGGAGCTGCTAACACACTGTGCAAATCTACTGTGCTGACTCACCTCCAGGCCACGGCCGCAGCGCCTTTCCTGTCCACCCTTCAGAAGCTGTCAGGCAGCACCCTACCCTGATCTCTGGCATCAGAATCACCTGTGGGCCTGTGCAGAAAAATGCACATTCCTATGACAGACTCCTAGCGATTCCACTGGGTCTGGCTGAGAAACCTGTGCCTGGTGACACACCACCCAGGGCAGGGCAGGGCCACCCCTGGAGAAGCAGATCCTAACAGGTCTTTGGCCCGTCAGCAGTGCTTCCATCTTTCCTGGGGTCCTGTTCACCAGGGCACAGACCGGCCCCCTTGGTTTTCCCACCTGCGGGGCTCTGGACAGATGCTGTGGACATGAGCGACCGCTGGAGAGTGCTCCCAGCTCTCCTCCCCACCCACGCCCTGCTCGTGTCACGTGTGTGGCTGCATTTACGTAAAGCTTGTGGTTCAGCTGAGCCCACCCAGGGCCCAAGCGGGCTCCTCGGCCTTTCCTAGGTCTGTCTTCCAGTAGCTCTGTGGGAAAGCAGTCCGCTGGCTTTCCTAGTTCTTGGCCTTGGACCAAGCTCATCAGATGATTCTGATGACATCCCTGATTACAAGCCCAACATGCTAGTGCTGTGTTAAGGCAGAGAGTAGATGCTTGCAGCTTTTGTGGGTGCAGGCCACCTCTTTCCTGGAAAGCCAAACCCTCCTTCCCTATTGAGCTTCACACTTCATTGCACCTAGCAGGCTGTGTCTTGGAATCCACTGACAGCTAGCCTTCAAAGGCCCTTTCTAGAACTCTGCAGGCTGCCTCAAAGATAGGCTAGATACGTTCTATTTTGTTATTTTAAACTTTCCTGAAAGTGTCAGAATCTAAAGGGAGTGAAAGCTTCTGCTCCTCAATAGGAAATCCAACCTCCCACCCCAGCTCTGCCCTGGGGACCACACAGATTTCCTGAAGTTACAAACACACACGTGGCCAGTTTCCACTCCTTGCAAGATTTAATTCTTCCTTTCATATAAATAAGGCAGCATGAAACACCAAGAGCCCCACTGCTTTCTGCTTCAAAAGCATCTTTGGTGCATAAAAGATCCCCTTGCCCACACTGAGTTGTCTTCTCGGAATAAACAAGAGGCCAGGAGGTATTTTTCCAGTAAACTTTCTCTTGGAAGCAAAGGAGAAGCTCCCTGGAGGGAGATTCAGGCTTGGTCTTGGCTTCTTAAGGCTGGTTCTAGGCTGCTGGGGTCTCTTCAGCGCACAATGAAAGGGTGAAGAGGGGAAGGAAAAAGCAGAAGTGACAATAAATAAGGACATCCACCCCATTCTGGCAATGAAGACAAGGATGGGAGCACGGGGCTGGGTGAGAGGACACCAGGCCAGTTCACTCCTGGAGTGCAGTGGGGGCTGTTGTGGGGCTAGGGAGGGGCTGCCCCAAGGTTGCTGGTCAAACTCCAGCGCCCACAGGAAGGTGTCCCCAGCAGCCCATCACGGCCGAGTCTGAGAAGCAAGCCACCCATCCTCTCGGGCTTGCTGAGCCCTGGTGAGTCCACACCTGGACCGAGGGCAGGACCCTGCCTCAGTTCGTGGTGAGCCCAGCAGCCCATGGGCCTGGGATGGCTGTCCAGACGCACGGCCAGCTGAAACCTGGAGTGAGCAAGTGCGGGTGCAGACGTGCTTGTCTCTTCACCATGGGCCCTCTGTGAGGGTTACTGAGGCAGTACCAAGAGGAAACCCCAAAGTGAAGCCACGCGGAGAGGCTGCTTTCCAGCCTTCCCTATGCCCCCAGGGCTGCCCCGTGTCCCGTCAGCCGAGCCGGTTCGCATCTGCAGGCCTTTATCTGTGTGATACGCGAGGCCATCCAGGAAGGGCGTGGTGAGGGAGCCCTGTGTAGTGAACAGCTGACAGGGCCTGGGGTCTGCATGGGAGCTGGGGGTCCACAGCAGCTCTTGCTCCAGGCAGGCCCTGCTCTGGGACAGGCGCCCTCAGCAGAACCCGGGGGCAATGGTGTCCCTCACCACCCGGCTCTGCCTCTCTGAAGTGGGTACCAGTGCCACACTGTGAGCCCAGCAGCCAGGTACCAGGCCTGGGACACTCGATGTCTCTGTCGAGGTCAGCTTCTATCTCCTGTGTAGGCCCTCTCCATACCTACCGCATGTGGTCAGGGACCAGCCATGGAGAGAATGAAGGGGTGAGGGGCTGAGCTTGTACCTAGCATGGTGGGTGACCCAGCGTGTCCGGAAACACGCTGAGGGCAGAGGCAGGGAAGAGCGCATGAACCCTGAGTGAAACACATAGTTGAAAAAGCGGCAACGGAGACGTCTCACTGACACCAAGTACCCCTTCTGTGCAAGCCGCTGGGGCCTTGAGTCTCTAGGTCTCTTCTCCAATGGTATAAAACCCGGCAGCTTCGTGAGAGCCCCAGCATGCAGGCCGGGGGAAGGCTGCAGATTCCCACGCATGTCCCTTTTCGCACGCCGGCTGCAGATGCCGGCAACCAGGAGTGACCGTCTGGAAATAAAAGGGCAGGGTCTTCTCACGGTTGCTGTCGGGATTCCTGCAGCCCCTCCGCTGGTATTCAAGTCAAGGCTGGGCTGGGGATGTAAGCGGACACCCAAGTCAGCATTCGGCTCTAACTCAGTGTCTGTAGAAGGTTCTGCCATTACCTTGGCCGTTTGTGGCGATCCAAAAGTAAGCTGCAAAGGGTCGGCCCCTCGCCCAGATGACAGCAGCACCAGCAGCCCAACAGCGTGAACGCAAGCCAGCTTCCAGCTGGGGCCGGTCTCCTGGGTACTGGCTTCCCCGCTGGGCTGAGCCCTGAGCCTCAGCAAGGCCCGTTGTCTTCCCGGGACAGAGCTGCAGGCCTGGGGTGGGACATGCACGATGCCTGTCCCGGCCTCCGGGTGCCGGCGGCTCTACAAGGTGACGGCTTTGGGGGGCAGGCTGGTGTGGTCGGACGGGACATGCAGGGAGTACTCGCTGATGAGGGCCGGGGCGTTCCTGAGCATCTCATAGAAGGAGTCCACCGTCTTCCGATAGAGACTCCGCTGGAGGACGAAGGGCCGGAAGAGGTTGAGCGGCTCGGCCCTGCGCACGGCCTCCGGGAGCCCCATGGCCTCAGGTACCTTGCGGTTGCCAATGAAGAAGTGATGGAGCTTCTTCTCCAGCAAGCTCTTCTCCAGGAAGCAGAGCAGCTCGTGCAGACGCGCGTCCAGCTGGCCGGCCTTCCAGTCGGCCGCCCGCCGCGCCAGCAGGAGGTGCAGCAGGGCGGTCTTCAGGTGGTAGTTGCTGAGCGCGCTGGGGCCCGTCAGCCGGCGCTGCTTGGAGAGCAGGAACGAGGCGATCTGCAAGCAGCTGAGGTGGCAGGCCCCCTCGGGCAGCGCCTTGGAGGTCGTCCTGAGGAAGTGTCGCTCGTAGACGGCGAAGGACAGGAGCCAGTCGGTGCTGGAAGCCGGGCCGCCCCCAGAGGGCTCCCCGGGGAGGTGGGACACGAAGTACAGGTCCGAGTCGTCGCACTGGATCACTGGAATCAGGCTGAAGGGCATGAACTTGCCAGAGCGGAACTTGATCCTGAGGGACCCTGGCGTGTCCAGATGGCCAAAGGCCAGGTCGAACTCATACTTGTGGGCGATGCGGTGCCAGGCCCTGGTGAGGGCCGTCTGGAACCACTTCATGACCTGCATCGTGTCGAGGTACGGGGAATCTGGGGCACACAGCAAGACCCCCGCCTCGCTGCCGGGGCGCCCCAAACTGTTCTTGCCGTGCAGGAGACACAGCATGTCTTCCCCAAGCTTGGTCTTGCCGCAGATACAGCCCAGCGTGGCCTCCTCGGCCCCGACCACCTTGACCTGGCCGTAGCCCTGGCGATCCAAGGGCACCGGATGGCCAGCGCAACAGAGCTGGGGCTGGAAGCGGTAGGGCTCGGGAGGCGTGAAGGGCACAAAGAGCTCACACAGCAGCGGCCTGTCCACCTGCCAGTTCTCGTACATGCTGTCCACGCCGATGAAGTCCTCCACCTCCATGTCCGTGTCCCGGTTGCAAAGGCTCCGCAGGGCCTCCAGCAGGTCGTCCACGAAGCCCTCCACGAACTCCCGCGTGCGCGCGGCGTCCGCCGTCGCCCCGCGGATGCAGCGCTCGTAGAAGTGGCCAAGCGTGGCCTTGTCGGGCAGGGTGAGGCCCCGCAGCGGGGCCCCCTGCAGGCCGGGCAGCTCGTCCTCGTCCCCGCCCAGGCACTCGGTTGAGGGCCCGTCCTGGTGGTCCTGTCGCCACACCTCGATCACCAGGAAGAGGATCATGCACAGGGTGCTCCAGAGGTCCCAGGCCGCGCGGGTCTCGTTCTGCTGCTGGCCCTCCTCCGCCACCCGCTCCAGCGCCTCCTTCTCCGTCGCCAGCCGCGCCACTTCCTCTTCCAGGCGCAGCTGCTCCAGCTGCAGCTTCTCCTGGTGCTCCCGCATCTTTCGGATGATCTCCTCCTCGTTCTCCGGGACCGTGGCGTTCTCCCTCGGGAAGAGCAGCGGGTGGTTGATGATGGCGGTCACCACCACCAGGCACACCCGGAAGAGCCCCAGGGCCATGGCTGGAGTGTCCCTGGAACCCAAAGGCAGATGGTGAGACTGACCTTCCTCCGGTGCCACTTCTTCCCCGGACCCTGGCACTGTCCCTTCAAACTGATCTGGAGAACGTCTTAAGGTCCTTCTCCCACCCAGCCCACAGCCTCCCTCCTGTCTCAGGGCCGCCGTGGGAGAAAGAAGCCCAAAGGCCCACACCAACCATGCTGGCTGTGCAACTCGCCATGGCGGACCTCGTCCCAGATATTCCCACTCCTGGCAGCAGCCCCCCGCTTTCCTGGGAACCCAGTCCTTTTGTTCTCATGAGTTGGACCCGTATAACCAGGCCGAGATGGTTGGTCTATTTATCCCATGCCCCCACTGGCACTGCGAATGGCTGGCGAATGGCTCGAGGATGAGCAGATGACCAATGGGCCAACGAGAGACAAAGAATTTGCTCTGACCAATGGAAGGAAGGCTCACCCTGTTGCCCAGGCAACAGGATTATACCTGCAGCTCAGGTGGCTCTTAGCTTCCTCAAAGCGGAGGTTGCCTGAGAAAGATGCTAATATAAAGGAAGACAGACCCCCTCCCCTCGGCCACCTCCAGCTGGGCCTGAACTCTGGGGAATCAACATATACCCCTAAAGGTTCAGTTGAGTTGTTTTTGCACTACTTGAAACCAAGGTAGGCCCGACTCAGACATGCCCTTCTCTCTTTTTGGCAAGCGTGTCTTTCCTCAAGGTGGGAAAGCCTAGTGGGTAAGAACAAGAAGCTGGGCTCCAAGGCGCGTCAGTCATTGAGAATCGGAGTGGCCTCGGGGGGTACTCTCCCGATCTGCAAGGCCCTAGCCCAAGTTCAGACACCAATCTCCTGGGTGGCCCCCATCATGCCCCCGACAATCTCAGGGACCACCAGAGCAGCTGGGTCTGGTTTTCCTCTTACGAGGTGGCTGAACTTTACAGCCAACATTTTTTTTAAAGATTTATTTGATTTATTTGTGAATACTGGGGTGGAGGCCAGAGGTGAGGGGGCGAGAGGCTTCACCAGAGAACGTGGGCAGCAGAACAGGAGGATCTACTGCTGAGGGGAGCAGCAGCTGGGCCACAGCTCAGATCCCAGGCAGGGATCCACTCACACCACAGTGGCTGGTGATAGCTTGATAGCGCTAAAGTTTAACCCCTGAGCCACCGGGGAGGCCCTTCACTCAACTTCTTAATTGTGAAAGGAGTATGTCATTCCTCCATGGTAAATGGATTTTTAGAACCCCTGATAGTCAAACTCCCAGCAGCTATGACAGAATTGTCGAAATGCAGAATCTCAGCCCTTCCCTCTGCATGCACCAGAATTGGAAGTTTTCCTGCATCTATTTTTTTTTAAAGGTTTATTTATTTGTGTATACAGAACTGGGGTACAGGCCAGAGGCTCGGGTGGTGAGAGACTTCACCAGAGACAGAGTGGGGAGCAGAACAGGCAGATCTACGAAGTACACTGCTGAGGGGAGCAGCGGGCAGGTCAGGAGAGGTCTGCCACGCCATGTGGTCACCTCCGGGGCAGGCGGGAATCGAACTCATGCGGAAGTGGCTTTAGCTTCTCAGTGCTGCGCTTTAACCCGCTGCGCCACCAGGGAGGGCCTCCTGTGTCTATTTTTTAAAAAAGATTTATTTATTTATGCATATAAGAGCAGGGGTATAGGCCAGGGGTGCTGGGGGGAGGAGGTGAGAGGATTCATCAGAGACAGAGTGGGGCGCAGAACAGGCAGATCTACTGATATACACCATTGAGGGGAGCAGCAGGGAGACAGGAGAGGTCTGCTGTGCCATGTGGGTCACTTCCTGGCCAGGACCTAACTCGTGCTGCAGTGGCTGCGGAGAGCTTCACAGTGCTGTGTTTGAACCCGCTGCGCCACCAGGGAGGGCCCCCTATCGCTATCTTAAATCCTGAGCAGCAGAGAATCCTTACATTACATCCACTCTTCTCCCTAGCAGGGCCCTTGAGAATGACCCATCTGCCTTTTCCACACTTGCCCAGTCCCTTACCTGCCCCTGACCTCAGTGAGAAGAGCAAATGACCAAAAAGAGAAACCAAAGGGTTCCTCCCCTCCCCTTTGGGTATGTGCCAACGCACGCTGGTAGAAGCTTCTGGGTCTGGTCTGAGCCCCTTTCCTGACCTTGAATTTACGTCTTGAAAGCCACCCATTCTGGCCCTTAGCCTAATGGTGCCAAGGAGTGGGAATCTATCGCCAGGGCAGGACACCTGTACAGCTTCCACCTGGCAGTGCCAGCTGGCTGAATTGCCAGGCTTGGGCAAAGCCTGCTCAGATGTGACTCCACCCTGCCACCGCTGCATGTGTCAGCAAGAACCCAAAGGGCTTGGGGGGAGGGGCAGCTGCGGCAGACTTCAGCGCACAGACAACTGCAGGCCTCGGGGTGACCCCTGCAGCACCTGTGTGCTTTCTCCTGGGGAGGAGATGGAGGGCAGGAGAAAGTGGAGGAAGTCAGATGGCAAGGCGGGTGCAGTGAGGAACAGGTCCGGGGTGGGGGCACCCAGCCAGCTTTTCTTCCCAAGACAAGGAGCAGCTTGCTAGATAATTGCAGAAACAGGTCAGTCCTGGTTTCTACATTAGAGCAACATCAATGGAAAATTTTGCCAGGATGGTCCAAGGCAAAAGTGTGAGGTTGGCTGATTAATATGAGTCCTTTTAAGATAAAGGCGTGAGGCACTAATAGTAGCATACCAGGCGGCTGCCAGTAATTTGGGGGTTTAGAGGCACTCCTGGGCCACTTTCTGATAAGCAGCCACCTTCAGGCAGGTCCTGACAGGTCACAGCAATAACCCTTCCAACTCCCAACCCAGAGGTCAGTTTCCAAGCCAAGTCCTGTGGATGCCACCAGCTGGAGAGTGACACCCCACAGAGCCTCATGACTGGGAGGGGAGGCCCCCTCCAGTGAGGGGCCACGTGAAGCTTAGTCTCTGTAAAATGGAAGTCATAATGCCTGCTGTTGTAAAGCTTGAACAAGATAATGCATCTGGAAGCACTTAGCAAAATGCTTGCCCTTGAGCACGTTTTCTTCCAAAAGGGTAGCTGGGCTGGGAAGGGCAGGCAGACCTGCTTGTAGGGGTCTGTGATGGAGCCGGGGCTGACGATATGGGTCACAAACAAGCCTGGCCAGGAGAGCGAGGACAGTCCGACAGGGTGGAAGGAGCCCTGCTGCCGACCTCACAGGCCAGGATTTGAATCTTGACAGCCCCTGGCTGGGGTGGGAGGAGGGGAGGGGGTGTTGGGCGACTGGGCACCACTGTGACAGGGAGCTAAGAACACAGGGTGGTTAAGAGAAAGAATGCCTGGCACAGAGACGCCCTGCAGCACCAGCTCCTTCCCCTGCGGTCTCCACAGACCTGTTTTCTGGCCTGCCCAGCACAGAAGCCTGCCCAGACCCGGGGTGTGGAGGAACACAGCCCAGAAGTGCTTCGCAAGCACAAAGACGCCCATCACTCTGCCCACCCTGCCTCCCGGCAAAGGGGAGATGCCTCAGCTCCAAGCACCCGGAGGTGGGTGCGCCCGCTGACTCACTCCTTCAGCCACCTCCACTCTGCTGGGCACAGGTGGGGCTGCAGCTGTCATTCTGGGGCTTTCACCGCTGCACTGGGAGGCACCCAGGGGATGGCGAGCAGGATGTGGCTGCACTGAGCCAGGAGATCCGGACACCCCTCCCCGAGCCTGGCACAGGGACCACAGCCCTCGGGTCCATGAGGGTCAGAACAGAGTGAAGGGGAGGGGAGCCAGATGTTTTGGCTTTTGGAGAGGGTTTGGAGAGGGACAGGACCCAGCCAGGAACTCTCACAAGTCCAAGGACATGCGCACATGTACAGACTCACTCTTCCCCATGGGCTCTGGCACTCAGTGTCAAGGATATCCAGCAGCCTTGGCCCAAGAGCTCACCTCTGCGAGCAGCCCCACCACCATGTGCTCTGAGATGCCAGTCAGTAGGCTCAACTATGAAAACAAACCTGGATCTAGGAGGGCTTTGTCTGCTTGCCAGGAAGTCGACAGGAAGCAGGCCGAGTTCCTCTCCACACCCACTCCTGCCCACAAGCTTGTGGCCCATGCAGGTCACAGCTAAACTTAGCCTGGCAAAGGGCCAGAGTCACAGGGCAGCAGGGGCAGGGGCACAGGGAGGCCTCTGTGCCCAGCGGAGGGCGCGCCTGGCAGTGGTTCACTCAGACCCTTACTCTGAACCTGGCCAGAAGCCCCAGACTGGGCAGGGGGAGGAGTCTAGGACAGTCTTCCTCTTCCTAGGGCTCCCTCATTCCTGTGTCCCGAGCCCTACAACAGCCCCACCAGAGTTTAATCCAACAAAAGTCACCAAGGATTGTTAATAGGTAATTAGGCTTAGTGAATGGAGCCCTCACTGGGCTAAGCTGGGCACTATACAGTCACCCCCTATTGCCTTCTAAGTAGTGGGGATTAGCCCAGTTTCACAGACGGGCTAACCAAACCCAGGAGACTAAGTTATTTTCTAGCCACACAACTAGAGCAGTCATAGTTGGGCTGAGATTCAAGCATGTTCTCTCTGCCACTGCTGTGAAGTCCAAGTTCTTTCCTCTGTGCTATGTGTACAAAGCACCTCCCATGCACGCACGGAACACCAACTGTGCGCACATAGAACACCAACCGTGCACGCACAGATCACCTCCTGTGCACGCACAGATCACCTCCCGTGCACGCACAGAAAGAACACCAACCGAGCACGCATGGAACACCACCTGTGCACGCACAGAACACCAACCGTGCATGCACAGATCACCTCCCGTGCACGCACAGATCACCTCCTGTGCACTCACCTACTGTGCACAAGCGCAGGCGGCTGCTGCGGGGCCCACAGCAGTGAAGGCAGCATGGTCCCAGCTGCAGAACTCTGCACCTGCACAGCACAGGCAGCCATGACGTTCCTTCAAGGGACAGAACAAGTTGGGAGGGTAAAGGACAGAGGAGCCAGGAAAAGGTAGAGGGAGAGAGTTTGGCTCTAGTTCTCCAGGACCACGTTGTCCAAGATCTCCCCCACCTGCTGGAGATACTAGAGTGAGGTACGCATGTCTATGTACACAGTAGGTGCTCTCTACGTGCACAGTGGCCCCACAACCAACCCCTTCTTGCAGACAGAGTTCCTACACCAGACCAGGAGCAACGGGAGCCTGTGCAAGCCACACCTATCCACCGTGCCCCTTGCTCCCCACCATCCACTCCCCCACCCAGGGAGCTCACTGTGGCACCAGATCCCTTTCTCAGCAGCCGAAGAGCCCCCTGGCCAGAGGCCCTCAAAATGCAGTCCCCACTCAGCTGCCCAGTGCCACCCGGGGACTTGGTAGTGCTGCAAATGTTCAGGTGCAATCCCAGCCCTGCTAATCAGAAGTCCCAATGGCAGGTCTGGGACCGGAGTTTTCATGGGTACCACAGCTCTTTCTAATGCCCACTGAAGTCTGAGAGCCAGCCATGCCCTGGAGGTGGGCCAGGCCCCCAGACGGGAGGGCAGCCCAGACCCTGGGCCCCACCCAGCTTGTCAGATGCAATTAGCTCTGCTAATTACAGCAGCAAGAGCGGCCTGGGTCCTGGCATCATCTTCAAGAGCTGAAAGGTGCGGCTGAGGTGCTTCCTGATGAGATGGGGTAACAGCGGTGGGCTGGTGACGGGAGGCCTTGCGAGCTGGGCCCAGGAGCCACTCAGTACCCTTTCCCACTACTGTTCTGGGCCTTCTGAAAAGCCCAGGCCGAGCTGGACCCAAACCGTTGCCACTATTGGCCTGCTTGCCTGGCTCTTGTATAGAAGGTTTGAGATTGCAGCTAGCGAGGTGTGCAGTCATTTGCGGGGAAGGAAATAAAGCCACTAATTCAGGACAGTCAGCATTGAGAGTTGTACCAATGGAAGCCAATTTGATAGGTGAGGAAACTGAAGACCACACAGGAGATGCCGGGCTCCTGGAGATTGCCTTGTGGGGGGTCTCGAAAGGATCCGGGCACAGACAGCGGGGAGATGTGAACCACACTCATGTTCATAACCGAGTCTGCATGTGCTGTTGCTGAATTCCCAGAGCTTCGGTTGGGCGGTTGCACTAGCTGTACTTGGTGAAGGGACTGAGGGTCAGGGAGGTTCACTGGGTGGCCTCTGAGATTCTGTCTGTGTGACTGGGCCTGTGCCCTTCCCCCATTCTTCCTCCATCTGCCATTGTTCACCCAGAACTGATGGGAAGCCGAGTGGGCCCTGGGCCTCCCCTGCCCAGTGGTACCTCCCTGGCAACAGTGCCAGTGGTGATCACTGACATCATCCAGGCTGGTGTTGTCCAGGCTTCCCAGGCCTGGAAAAACACCGGATGAAGCAGAGGCTTGAAGTCAGAGGTTGAATGGAGGCTGGGCGCCTGAGGCCCTAGAGGGGTCCTCCTCTGGCCTTTCTCCTCTCTGATCCCAGGCTTCTCTCTAGCAAGCCCCTCCTCCCTTCTAACCCAGGGGGCAGCGGCTGCATGGACGGCTCGGTTGGAGCAGCTCCTAAACTTCCCATCCAACGTGACGCGCTCACCTTCCGGAACAGCGCCCTGTGGGGAGAAAACAGGCCTGTACCCCAGCAAGGACAAGACCACAGAGCTACCATGGGGCATCCTTCACCTGCACCCCAAACAGAAGGTAGGGGGCTGAGTAGTACTGGGGGAGGGCTGGGTCCTGGCAAGCTTGAGGCCCAGGCAGCAGGGGGTGGGGCAGGCAAAGAAAGGAAGTGAAAAGGAGGAAGGAAGAGGACCAGTAGAAAGTGACTGTGCAAGTGGCCAGAAAAGGCTCAGCCCTGGCCTCTTCTCTGGCTTCTGGCCCTGCGCCTCCTCTTCTCAGTGTCTGTGGCCACCTCCATGGTCACCTTCCATCCCTCACTGCGCGGAACCTTTGTCTTGGCCTCTAGCCTGTACCCTCATGGCCGCTGGGGCTGGAGAGCTAAGTAGCGGGGTGGGGTGGGCCAGCCACACATGTTGCACACACAGACGGTTCGCCGGAGGGGCTCCATCTTCCCCGAGTCGGAAATCTGGATTTTATAAAGCCTCCCGATTTTACAATATTGACTACTGCTTCAAACATGCTTCAGAAGCCATGTGAGCCAAATAAAATCTGTTGAGTGGGCCACCCAGAGCCTGGGGGTCCTCTCCGCTGCCCCCCAACCTGCCTCCTGTGCCCCCCACCAAGCATTCCTCAAGGTTACTCTTGATCTGGGCCTACGCTCAGCAATACAACCCCCTGCTGCACGTTCCAAGAGCCCCCCCCCCCCCCCCCCCCCGAGCTCCAGCTTTCCCCACGAGCCAGTCCGACTGTCCCAGTGTCTCCCAGTTGGCGCCAGGAGCCTCCCCTGGGATAATCACAACCGGCATTTATGAGGTGAACGTGGGCCAGGCCTATGCTGGGGGGTCACATAGAGGTGCCCCCAGGAGCAGAGCCAGCCCCTCACCCAGGGGAGTCCCCACACTGGAGCTGGCCCTGGGCTCAGAAGGGCCCACAGTCTAGTCTGGGCCCTGGGAAGGGGAGGGAGGCCAGGGTGGGGGAGCAGGTCAGACTAAGGCCCAGCCTGTGCCCGGCTGAGGTGGGCCTGTCCATGTGCCAGGGGACAGTCTGCACTGCGAGGTGAGTGGCCTTCCCACTCAGGTGAGCAATGTGGTAGCTTTCCTCAAGCACCACTGTGGGAAGAAGGAGGGTTTCCAAAAGGTCACCAGGATGCCAACCCCACCCACCGGACTGGGGTCACGCAGCCGGCCAGCCAGGCACAGGAAGGACAGTGGCCTGGACTCCCCCCAGTGTGGGTGGGGGAGCATAGTCTTTCCGGTTCCGGCTCCTCCATCAGCAGCTCAGGCTCAGCCCTTGGGGAGCAGGGGATACAAGGGGCAGGGAGTCTCCCAGGAAGGACACAGCGTCCTTTCGCCAGTCACCCGATGGCGTCCCAGCAGCAGAGGCACCAACCCAGAGAGGTTGTGGGTGGGGCAGAGACTGATGGAGGCCCGGTGTCTCCAGTGGGTGGGGTGATGACAGGAGGTCTGAGGGTCACCGAGACAGGAAAGGGCTCCCCTGCCAGTCCTGTGCCTGGCCCCAGCCCTCCTGCGATCCCTTCTCCCCTGGGCACCTCGGGTCAGGTCTCGGGTAAGTGGATGCTAATCCCTGGGCCCTGCGACAGCAACTTTATTTGGAGGAAGGGAGGGTTTTAAGGAATTATGGATGTAATTCACTTGAAGAAACCGAGATGAGACATCCCAGGTGGCCCCTAAGTCCAAACAAGTGTCCTCCCAGAGGGACAGGAAAGGAGGAAGCCAGAGAAAGTGATGAGAGAGTGAGGCCGTCACAGCCCAGAGCGGAGCTGGGAGGGCGAGTGGCCGGCGGGGCACTTGCTTCCAGACTGGCCTGTCGAGCAGCGGGACAGGACAGTCCAGCTGTATTTTGTGACATTTTGTTAATGCTACACTGAAGACTAAAGCCCAGATGTGCCCCAAATCCCTTCTCCCCACTAAGTTCCACCACCATTTCTCTGCCGGTCACCTCCAGATCCCCTAGACATGTCTGAGGCAGCCTTTCTTCTGTGCACAAATTGAGGGGCTCCTACCAGATGGGCCTAGATCTGAAGAATCAGCACCTCTGAGCTCTCCCTGATTCCCAGCCAGCTCCCTTCTCACAGCCTGGACATCTCCCCACTTCGTGGGTTTCTGTTTCTAGAAGATACAGTCTGGGCTTTCAGTCTGAGCCTGGTTCCCGACCAGCTTTGGGGGGATCCCTTGGCCCCCCGTCACTGCAGGTCACCGAATCCCCTGGATACCTCCAATGGCCCACCAGCCCTGCCCACATGTACACCTCACATCTCTGCAGCCCCACTGCATCGGTGGTGCTCACACCCTCGCAGCAAGCCCCCCCCAGAGACTCAAGGGTCTCCTGACCCCTCCCCGACCTGCCAACTTCTGACAGATCATTCTTGAAAGGGACAGGACAGCTGCAAAGGCCCTCTGGCCAGCATCTACAGCAGGGACTAGGGAAGGTGGGCGCATCTAGCCTCTATTTCCCAGGGAGGAGTCCAAGCTGCCACCTTGAGCATTTCTCAAGGCCGCATATACACATAGGAAGAGACTAGAGGAGCCTGAAACCCTACTGAGGTCCAGCCCCAGGCCTGCTGGGGACCCCGTCCTGTTCCTCCATCATGGCCCTCCTGGGCTCTCAGCCCACTGGCACTGCTGACCGGCTAAGGCCCAGGCTATCCCGGGGAGCCCTTTACCCCAGACAAGGGCCTCCCTTCTTAGGAAGGATGCACTTCCTCCAGCCAGTGTGCTCGAAGGGCCTCCCCCATTCCTGGATTCCTGCCTCAGGTTTTAGACCTGAAATCACAGGCCCATGTGAACAATAGAAACTCCCGCTAACCAGCACGCATCTGTGGCCAGACTGGGCTGTCTTGAGTACTTCCCAGAACCCCCCTTGGCCAGCACCCGTCTCAGCCACACCATCTCAGGCGGGATGCCAGGGCTCCCCAAACTTGCCCCCTTTGTCTCTCCACCCAGGTCTCTGCACTTTCCCCTGGGGCAGGGAGCTATTGCTCCAGACAATAGCAAAAGCACTGGCTGCAGGAACCAGGGAGTAACCACGGGACAACAGAGGGGAACAGAGCCGAGCAGAGCCCTCCTCCCCCTCTCAGCCAGGGCCCCCTCTCCGCCCGGAGCAGGGGCTGGATGAAATGAAATAAACCCAGCATCCAGCAGCCACTTCCTGTGATCTCTGGATGGGAACAGAGAGACTAGCTAAGAAACCTGGCGCCCTGGGCAGGGGGTGGACCCTGGGGCTTTGCCACGGACACACAAAGGTCAGTTTCTCCTGGCTGCCCCATCCCTACCCCTGCTGCTTACTCACGTCCTGATTTAGAGGGGTGCTGGTCCCCACACAGACACATCCCAGACTGTTCTCCCACCCTAGTCCCCTGAGGCCGGGGCGGTGCCTGACACAATGCCTGGGCCCCAGCTGGGCTTGGGGAGAGGCGGAGGGGGGAGGAGGAAGGGAAGGGCTCAGGGCCTGCTGCACACACACACACACACACACACACACTCACAAGAGCTGCGCCTGCAAAGATCTAAACCCCCTTTCATCTTAATAAAGGGAAACAGAGAGAGACACAAAGGCAAGGAGGCGGCCAGCCCAGTAGTAAAAATACATTAAGAGATTGTGCTGGGCTTCTTGGCTTGCAGGGACCCGGCTGAGAAGGGAGCCAAGTCTGCCCGCTTCACACAGCAGCAGCACCTCAGCAGAGCAAACCTGTGTTCCTTCCGGAAGCAGCGGGACCAGACCATAAGGCCAGGGACAGTTAGCAAAGTTACCCCAGAATCGTCTACGACCGCACAGTCATCCTCCCTGTAAACTGTACAAAGCAGAACAGTCACCTGCAGCAACCACGTCATTTCAGGGATGGAGAGAGGTGGGGTGATACCTGTGCCTTGGCTTCCGCCCAAGGCGGTACGGGGCATGGAGCAGGTGTTCCTAAACAGTGACAGGTAGGCACAGGTCAGGTTGGGGTGGGCGGCAAGCACACAGATACTGCCAAGTTCACAGAACAGAATCCTGCCCCCAGGGTCATCCAGAAGAAACAGTACACAGGCTTCGCCTCAGAAGGCACAGCAGGGAGGGGCCAAACTCCACTCAGGCTTGAGTCTGCTGGGATAACAGTACCTACTCCAGGCAGGCAGTCTCCTGGCGGCACCCCAAGGGGCTCTGCTCCCCCAGGATGGTACTGTGATAAGGCTAGCTCTTTTTGATTTGCTAATTCCTCCTGAGAGCATCTAAGGGATGTTTCTGGGAAGGGGGGACAGCTACCCTAGCCTGGAGACAGGGCTCTAAGTTCTCTTCTCGTTTTCCTCTCAAGGCCGGGGTCAGGGGCGACACAGGGGAGAGTGGGAAGGTGAGCTGGGTTGCTCCAGCATCTTCCCCCTGGTCTGGCAGCATCTACACTGTCCACTGATGCCCCCACACTTTTGAACTTCTAAAAGGAGAGGCCACTGTTGGTCTCTAAGGTCAGGTACTAACGGTGCAGGTGTGCTACGAATACTTGCTTGTGGGTGGATGGATGGATGGATGGATGGATGGATGGATGGATGGATGGGTGGGTGGTTGGGTGGGAGGATGGATGGATGGATGGGTGGGTAGATAGATGGATGGATGGATGGGTGGCGTGAGAACTCACTTTTGAAGTGTGAGTGGAGTGGGAGTCTTGACTGAGCTCTAAGTTACTGAGGATGCAAGAATCTCCGGAAAACCCCTTTAGACTCAGCCCTGGAGACAGACTGCAGTGGGTTGGGACTGGATGGCCCTCATCTCACAGCAGGCTGGCCCACCACCAGTGTATAAATTACTAGGAGTGACCCCCCCAAACAAAGGTCTATCTGCCTCTCCCTTGACACCAGCCTCCTTGCTCCAGAATCTTGCAGAAGTGGAGCCAAATGGCCGATGTGGTTCAGTGCACATACACCTTTCAGCAGGGCCTTCATGAGGGGCCAAGCGGATGGTACATTATAGGGTGAGGCGCCCGGGAGGACGGAGCAGGAAGGGGGTGGGAGGGGGTGTTGGGGAGATGGGGTGGGGTTCCAGGGCAGCACGTGGGGCTGCGGGGTGAGGCTTCCCCTGCCGCCACCCCTCTTGCCCAGTCACGCTGCCATTCCACCTCCTCAGAGACTCTGGAAAAGTCTCCCCAAACAAAGGACCTTTTCATGAACTTCAGGCGGGTCTGTCTGCTACTAATACGCTATTGAAATCGCTCCCATGAGAACAGTTTGTTATGAGCACGTGGTCTTGCACCAACAAGCTGGGCTGGAATCAGGACAAGGCCCTCTCCGTTTGGTCAGATGTGAGTTGGTAGATCAGCCGCAAGGAAATGACCTTGAGAGGGACCACAGGAGCTTCAGAGCTGAGCCCCTCGGCCCAGGCAGCTAGCGGCCTTGCCATTCCCCTGGAAGCTGGCCATTGGAAAGTGTGGGCTTTGTATTTTTTTAAGGGGCTTCCGCTGGACGCTCTCAAAGTACTCTGCACTCTGTTGGGTACTGGCTGCCACTGTCCCCATCACACACACAGTGAAACTGAGCCCCATCTGCTAATGTCACAGGTGGTCACAGCTGTAGGGGCCTGGAGCTGGTCGCCAGGTTCACCCTTGACACTCAAACTCTGGGGGGGTCTGTCTGCTAGAGTCACTGGACATCCAGCAGAGGCCTGGGGTGTGGGGGTGGGGAGAAAGAGCCCAAGGCTCCAGGAGGCCCAGATCTGGGTGTAAATCACGCCTCTACTTTTTTAGCAGGGACTCTGGGCAGGGTGCCTGGCCTATCTGAGCCTATTCCTGTAAGCCTAGAGTAATGTCTACCTCTAAAGAGCAGTGGAATAGAGAGAAACAAATGATGGAAAGCCCCTAGGATAGGGTTTTGCATAGAGTAGGCGCTCAATGATCTTTTTTAAGGTTCTACTTTTACGAACAAAGGAGCGTGACTGTTGATTTGGAGCCCAGGTTGTAAATAGAAGCACAATTTGCAAATGATGTTCTCTGCTAATGATATTGTAGCTTTCACTTGTAATCTGAAAAAGCTACTTCCATATAAAATTAGGGCAATTACTCTAGCCACTGACATGCTGGATGCCAGAGAAGCGAGGTTAAAGCGTCTGAAGTTCTGGCACGTTTACAAGCCAGAAAATTTAGTCAGATACCTTCAAGCAGTTAGGCAAAGCTGTCCCTGTTCCGAGCCCTCCACAGAGACCTACCCTGTCCCCAGCTCTTCCCCAGTCCTGTCAGGGCAGGGAGCACATTCTTTCCTGCTTCTTCCACCTGCTGTCTAGGCACTTGGACAGCCCATGCTTAGAACTGCTGTCTTAAGAATGGAGGCCTCATCCTGTAAGACCTGGCTGAAGCCATAGGCCGCCAGATCAAGAGCATCAGAATCTCTGAGCAGATTGATTCAACCTTGTAATAACACTGTCCTGAGGTCTCCTTTGGCAGAACACAGCTGACCCAAGGCTCTTCTCCACACCAGCCCCTAAGCCTCAGTTGTATCTCAAACACCTCCAAATTCCTGCAAGAGCCACTTGGGAAGGAAGAGATTTCATGCTTTAATATAACCCATCAGGGATTCCACTGGGCATGAGAGAGAGGTGAGGTCTGAGAATCTGCCTCTAGCTCCTTGGGGCAGGGAATTCCAGACATTCCTCCTCAGGCCCCAGCACAGGGAAAGCATCACTCAGTCCTGGCCAGAAGACTGTTAGTTCCCACGGCAAGTGTAGCATCCTTGTTTCTCAATGTGCTCTGGGGGGGCAGGAGAAGGGTAAGCCTGTCGTTGCTCTTGTCTCTCTCACCCTACTGGCTGTAGAATGGAGGCCAGAGCCATGGAGGTCCCACAATCCCCCGTCAGGCCCCTGGCCCCGTCTAGAGAACCAAACAGGGCTGCAGGGGTCAACAGGGAACTCTTCTCCAGAGTCAGGCCAAACTCAAGACCTGAAGATCGACCATCACCAGGTGCTTGGCCCTTCAGGGGCAGCCCGCCACCTCCCTGGAGCCCGTTCTCTCAGCAACACACCTGGGGATGTCACACTGGCGGTGCTCCTTCCCTTCAGCATGTGGCTTGCGGTTGGAGTGGCTCTTGTTCCTCCCTGTCTACCTGAAGGTGGAGGTGTTGCCTTGGGCAACAGTGATGTCACCTATAAGGTGCTTCCATTCTGCTGATGTCACTGGATGGGCCACTGGGAAGGAGGGGGAGTGTGCTTTCTGTGGGAGATACCACAGGTCCCGGCCCAGGGGAGAATCCTAGGCCATGTAGGCACTCCCATACGCCCCTCCGGCCTCCCCAGAAAACCTTCAGCCCCCTCTTTACCGTCTGGATGTCTGTGGCAGGGAGGCCGCTACTTTGACTTTCCCTCCCCCAGAGTCTGAGAAAGGTTGACTGGCTGCTTTACCTTCAGCCCTGAGCAAACCACCCACAGGACATTGAAGAGCTCCTCCCTCTTACCCCCCCCCCCCAGGCCAAAGGAGACCTTGGACCTCAGAGGAGGGAGCAGTGGCTCTGACACTCAGGCTCCATCTTGCAGAGAATGCCGATCGCTGACCTCTAATGTCTTCTGGAGACCATACTAGCCAGGTTGCACATCGGTGCCATGCTCAGAGCTTTTGACACGTGCTCTATGAAAACGTGTTCCTCATTTTACTGGCGACAAAAGCAAGGATAAATAGTGAAGGCACTTGCTCACATACTGAGAACACCCAGCTACTAAGCAGTAGAGCCAGCATTCAACCCACATCTGCTCTATTTCAAGGCCATGTGGGCCACGTCTCTTTGGCTCTGGAGCACCTGGAGACTGTGATTTACTAAAGATAAGGTGGCCTGTGAGAGCCAAGAGTCCTTGAAATCCACAAATAATGGGTGGGCAGGCTAGGTGGACTGACACAGCCAAAGCAAGACCTGTTGCTCACCCAGGGACTGCAGTGAGTGGCCAGTCCTGGCCCTCCCGCGGTCCATGCTAATTAGGGATCATGAGTCTTTGCTCTGTGCTTGTTTTCCTGTTGATCTACCCACCTGACCAACCTCTTGGTTTGTGTTTGGCATTTATCCCCATGGCCTGGCCCTCCAACCTTGAAATTGTACACTTCTTTAACTTATGCAATTGTACCTCTATCTAGCTGGGAGCTAATGCTTATAAAATACTAAATAAGTAAATAAAATAAAACTAGCGAAAGTAAAAAAGAGGAAAGAGAGAAAATCCTGCCCCTGAGGACCTGGCCCAGGAGATGCTCATGGCCATCTGAGTGGAGTACTGGTCTACCAACAGTACTGGCTCCCAACAGAAGCCCAGGCTTCTGGGCTATCACCACCCTCTCTGGCCCCTGCCCGGCTCTGACTCCAGCTCCCAAGCAGAGACTACCTTGAAATGCTCAGAATGCAGGGAACACATATCACCCAGTTGATGTGAGGGTCACCAAGTCTCCTGGTAAGTTAATAAACTAGCATTCTGATGTGTAACTCTCTTCTGGAAGGCTTCTCAAGGTGACTCAGTAGCCTAGGTCCAAACCACTCTGAAAATTGTGGAGATGGGGTTTCTGAGTGGACGCAGAGAAGCATGAGATGCTGGGGCAGGTGACCCGATCCTGAGACACCTCTGTTATGGGCAACGCCAGCCGTCCCAAGAGACATTGTGACTTCCTCATTGGCCAAGAAGTCTATTTTGTTTAAAATACTGCCAGAGACAGTATGTTGTAAATGCTCCGTTCCACCTAATTAAGTGCTGAAGTGCCTAGTGTTGGAAAATAAGTGATTACCTATATAGAGCTGGCCCTGGGATGCCTTTTGGGGAAAGGGGATGGGGAAGGGGATACTTGCAGGGGGCAGGGCTGGGGGGGCTGGGCAAGAAGAGTCAGGAAGGTAGATGTGAATGTTCCCCCTGTTTCATTCCTGGGTCTGAGGCTGTAATAGCTGGGGCCTTTTCCCTCTGCAACACACCCGGGTGGCACTTACTCACCACTCCCTTGCCAGGCCCCAAACTGGATTTGCCACCTCGTGCCACCCAGTGATTAAGAAGGAAATTCATTCAGTGCTTGGGCCGGCCTCATCGCCATCGGCCATCAGTGGGCTGGCTACTTTCTTTCCCTGACTTTCTGCTGCCAAATGACTTTTCCATCTTTACCCTGAGCGCACGGAGTATTTCTGCCTTGACAAAGAAAGAAAAAGGCAACTGCTCTTTCCTCTTGCTATGAAGACCCCCAGCTAAACTTGTGATGCCTGACCTGCTTCTTGCCCTGTGAATCTCGGTGACTGGGACTCGGCTTCCAGGCTCCTGAACATTGTACTTCCCTGTATCTTAGTTTCTGCATCTGTTCTATGGGGATAACAGGCTTTAATGAAAAGAAAACTGTGATAAATGTTAAGCCCTCAGTACCTGGTTATCAGGGCTGCTGTGGATGGGAGGGCGGGTGGCACACTGCCCAAGGACACCTGGCTGGGGGTGGTAGGAGGGAATGCAGCTGGGGTGCCTTTTGCCCAGCTGTGTGCCTGTCCACCCAGGTAAGTCCTCTTTTTGGAAATGATACATACCAAGGAGTTTTGCTAAAAAGGACTAATTCATTTTCATTGATGGCTGGGGTCAGCAATGGAATGGGCTAGCAATAGCCCTGAAGGTGACTGCTATCTGTTCTTGTGACTGTGGCCCCCTGATTTAGTCCAGTCTGGTCTCAGCTCCCCAGCATGCTTGGGGTTCCAGCTCCCTTAGGACAACTCCCCATCCCCACCTGCTGCCCTATTACCTCAACTCCTAGTTAGGAACTTTCTGCTCCAACATGGCGCCAGTCTCAGACTATGAAGGGACTCTGGTGTCTCTGGGACACTGACACCCCCTATCTGCTGAGGGGCAGCACGTTACATACTGAGGTGTTCTAGAGCTGCAAAATTTCTTCCTCTGCACAAGTAAGATCCCTCCTGCTCTTCTCTGAGTCTCTGAGGTCAGACGGAGTAAGTCCCCTTTCTGAAGTGACAAAGCCCAGGTTTCCAAGGCCACAGTCCAGTCTACCCCAGCTTCTCACCCCTGGGGTAACCTCTGGAGGTTCATTCCCCTTGCCCCACAAGATGCACTTTCCAGACTCCCCAAGCCTTTTCGTCCCCTCACCTTTGGACACCTCCCTGGTGACCTCCCCATCCTCCAGAAGTGGCCCTACCCTCATCCAGCTCTCCTACCCTGCTCTTCTCCAGCTCCCACCCACCACACAGGCCAGTATCCATCGGGCAGAATCCTCCACCTTTCTCTTTACTGACCCCAAGACATCCAAGAATGGAAAAATACAAAGCCAGGATTCTTGCAGACATCTCCTCAGGTGGGCAATTTTGGCAGAAGCCTCTACCCAGAAGTTCATCTACGAGGGGCTAAAAGCTTACCCACCACTCTTGGTTTCCCTCCTGGGTGCTGCAGGGGCTGGGAACTGTTCCTGGTAAGGTGCCAACTTCTGGGATGATGGCACCAGGTTAAATCCTTACCCCTTGAAAGCCAGAGTTTTGAAATTGCTCCATATTTGAAAATCACCAAGTAAAGGATGAGACTTGAATAAAAAAAATAGACTTTTTAAGGGGGGGTGGGAGAGAGCAGAGTCAATATAACCACTTCATGGTTACCCACAAGTGGAAAATATGAAGGAAGCATGGCCTGGAGGAGCAGCACCAAGCAGGGAATCAGCAAACAATGCAAGCACTTAGGTGGAGAACAGCCTATTGAGCCTTACTAAAGGTGAGAGCAGCCCAAGGTACTTGTGGCTGCCAAGCCATTTTCACTGCTAACCTGGGCTGTGACTGCACCCTGGACCAAATGGCTTTCTCGGGCAGCCTCTCCAGAGGTAGAACTGGTTTGTAAAAAAGGAAGGGCCCTGGGTGAAATCCAAACCAGGAAAAAAATAGAATATGGTTCTGAAGTTATTTAGACCCAAAATGCCAAGGTCTAGAGGTCCTGAGTTTTGAAGGGGGGTGGCGGATAGAGGCCGGTGGGATGGGGGTCTTCTTACACCAGGCAAGAGACAAAAGAAGGCAAAGGGGTGGTCCCTGAGTGGGTCCCTAAAATATTTTTCCTTCTTGCTTTTAAAGAGGAGCGCTCTGGAAGGAAGCCAGGCCCTGAGAGCTTTGGGGTCCCTCCATCTGGCCCTCAGTGGTGGACACTCTGGTTTCGCAGCTAGGAGTCAGGTGGCTTAAAGCGGTTAGCAACCCCAAGAGAAAGTTCTGCACAGCATGGCGTCTCACCCCAGATGAGTCCTAAAAGAGGAAGCTCGCAGAGGACTTCTCATGGCTTCGCCTTCTCAAACCCCGAAAAATCACGCATCCCTGCCACTGCCTCCTTTCAGGAGGGGATGGAAGGCGGGAAAGGGGCTGGAGAAAGCGCTGGGCTGCGGGCGGTCGTGCCGCCCCGTACTCAGCGCACTCCATCAAAAGTAACGGATCGTGGGAGCAGCGTCCTCCCACCGCAGGCGCGGAGCCTCGGACGCGGGGGGTGCGCTGGGGAGGGGCTGCTGGCCTCGGGGCTGCAGGGACGCGCCTCCGGCCCCCGCGGCGGGGCGGAGACTCCCCAGGCTGGACCCGCTCCGCGCGGGTAGTTGCAGCAACCGCCGTGGACAATGCGCCCGCCCTGGCATGCGCGCTGTGGCTGGCTCCCCAAGTTTGCGAGTCCTGGGGGGCCCCGCGCTCCACGCCATCATCTCCGGCACAGTCCCGTCCAGTCCCCGTCCCCATCGCGTCCTTCTTTCTCCCAGCACCCGAGGTGCGGGGGAAGACGTGGACCTCGCGGCTGCCCGCGCAGAGCTCACCTCGGCGGGGTCCTCGCTCCGGGTCGCTCCAGGCTTCGCGCGCGGGCTGGGACTGCGCAGTCGGGGTCGGTGGCGGCGGAGCGCCGGGGAGGGGGGGACAACTAGAGAGACCGGGGCCGCGATTCTCCGGCGGGCTCCCGCCTTCGGGCCTCCATCAGCGGCTGCAAAGCGCTCCGGAGTTACTCATTTCCTGGATGTCACTGAAACTTTGCCTCCTTATAAGAACAAAACACCCGCCTCTACGCTCAGCCGCCGAAGCTCCTTAAGGAGGACCGTGGGCCAGGCCAGCGGCCCCGGGCCAGCAGGGTCTGCCCTGGGGCCCTCCCTGGCGCCTCAGAGGGGGCAGCAGAATTGGAGGGTGATCGGGGAAGAGGGCATCCGGCCACCGGACTAAACTGGCGCGAACACTCAGGGAGCCGGGGAGGACGCCCTTAAAACCGGTCCAGGCCCGCGGCAGGCAAGGGGTTAAATCGCTACGCCTCCACCCCGCGATTCCCCGGCGCGGTTTCCAACCCGTGGAATTCCAGTGGCCAACTTTTTTGTCCTCTTTAATATAAGTCGAGACACAACGGCCAGCCCTTTTCTCTTTCGAGGTTTCCATGGAATAAGCTCACCGGATCGGGGGAGGGAAGTGCATTGCCCTATGGGGATGGCATACGGGTGATGTGATGGGAAGCCCACGGGGATTACAACTGAGATGGAAAAAGGCACAAAAGGATGTAAAAACAACCTATTATATTTTATTTAAAAAATTCTAAGGATAAATCTGTAATTAAGTTATTGATACATGAGTGTATATGTATATGTCCGTACATATACATATAAGGAAATGGTTAAAAAAAAAGTTAGAAAAGTTTGTCTCAAGGGTGGAGAAAGGAACTGGTGTCTAGGTATTCCTTTGATTCAAAACATTTAATTAGACAAAAAAGAAACTACTCACCAAATTTTATGGTAAAAGAATGCATCATTGGCTTTCCCCCTGAGTAACCCAGCACAAAGGAGAGAGACAGCTAAGAGCTTTATCTGCTGAGGGCCTGTTGCTTTCCAAACTCTGTTTACCGTGTTACACCTCTGACGGCCTGAGGGAACCGCCGCCAGGGAGCGGCAGCACTCTGGTCCTGCGTAAGGGGTGATGAAATCCATAACCTGTTATCTTCTCTTTGGGATCTCCCTAAATTCCAGAGCCAGGACGGGCTGGGGTAAATCCTACATTAAGTTGCTTAATGTCGAATGCCAGTGAGGGCACCTTGGGGGGAAACTCAGAGAACACACTGTCCAAGCAGCCATCACTACTGCTACTGCAGTTTGGCCTTAGATTACCTTCTTCTGTTCTCCCTCAAGCTCGGGCCAAATAGCTTTAACGCTTGTCTGGAAGACTTTAGGCTGCCTTTGAAAGATAAACAGGCAAAGAGAGTTAGTTCTATAAATAGATCCCCCACTGCTGCTTTCCCCAGGGTGCTTTTATTTTCTAGCTCCTCTTGCTGCTCCTGGCTCTTTCCTTACATTAGGGACAGTATGGCAGAGTTTTGGGGTCTGGGGCAGAGGGGTGGACAATGGGGCTATCTGGGGGGAAAGAGCTCTGAGTTTCTGTAGGCTGGATGGGTGAGTTACTCATCCCACGACCTCTGTCCCCCTCCAGGTGGGGGAGATTCCTGGGAGGTGGTCCCATTCCACCCAGTACCCCTGTGCTTCTCAGTACTTAGGGGCGGACATCCAGGTTGTATGTGATGGAAGCCAGGGTGAGTACTCGTGTGCCCTCTGGGTCTGTCATCCTGTGAGCAAAGCTGTTTCTGCTGTTTCTAACTGGCCGTGCATATTTATTTATAAAGAGACACTTATTGTATTTGTTTTTCTTTTACACCGAATGCTCTCACCTCTGTGACCTGATAGTCATCCTCATTGGCTCCCCACTGCTCTCAGCATGAGACTTAACCTGGCACACGGGCTGGCCATAAACTGGCCTCCGCTTATCTCCTATCACCAACCTCCTATCTCTCTCCATGTTCCACACCAACCCCCTGGCAGTTCTTGGAACGTGGGCTTCTCAGAATGTGTTACATGGTTTATTTTCCCCCTTTGGATATTCACCCATTCTCTACCTTCAACCTTTACCCTCTTCCTCCAACTTGTCACCCCTCCCATGCTTACCCACTTTTTTTTTTTTTTGCTTGGCAAATATGTGCTCAGGACTTCTCTTTCACAAAACCTTCCTTGAACCCCTACACCTGGGTTAGACATCCCCTACCTCTCTGTAGTTGCCATAGCATCGGGTGCTTACCCTTGAATGTGTTTTTAAAAGATAGGGAGGGAAGTACAGAAGCTTCAATTCTGGGAACATGAGAAGTCAAGATGTCAGGGTAGCTCCGCTTCAAACATGAGGAATGCTGGAAAAAAATATGACAACAATTGAAACAAAGGGGTATCTTTCAGTGTGAGGCAGGAAGAGAAACTCAAAGCACGCAGTGCTAATAGATGTGCCAGGAGCCCCAGTGGCTAGGGGCTGGGAGGAAAACTCTGGCGATCTGGACTTGAGACCTCTGCCTAAAGTGGGGACCCTGGAAGGGCTCTTCATGACTGGGGGGTGCAGGGGAAAACCCTTCCACTGGTTCAGGGCCACCGCTAAGAGCTTTGATTTGCCAGGGCTCTGTTTGAGTTAAAGAGTTTGCTATATAAATCCCACCCCCACACCCCCACACCCTCCCAGACCTAGATGTGAGATCCCAGTTTACACTTGCCATGAGGCAAGAGCGCTCTGGGGTAGAGAAGGACAATAACAGGAAAATAACAGCAGGGTCCAAAGTGACGAATCCCCCTAGTCCAGTCAGAAGCAAATGCAAACCCAGTTGTTTATCCTGACTGCTCACAGAATAAATAATTCTCACTGAAAAAGAGCCTGTAAGAAATTGTAAGCCAAACCAGGAAATGAAGCACATGAGGGGTTGGGTTGGGAGAGGAGCTAGACAGGCAAATTAATGCCTTAACAACTGGAGATGGTGGCCTCTCTGGTGACCTAGGTGCTGAAGTCTCAGCATTACTACTGCTGAGGCCAGTTCTGAGTTCTCTCCCAGTTCCCAGCTTGGGAGTTGACCCCCGTGGCACAGCAGACCTCTCCTGTCTCCTCGCTGCTCCTCTCAGTGGTGTCTATCAGTAGATCTGCCTGTTCTGCTCCCCACTCTGTCTCTGGTGAATCCTCTCAAGCCCATCCCCAGCACCTCTGGCCTGTACCGCAGCTCTTAGATGCATAAATAAATAAATCTTAAAAAAACACTTGAGATAATAGAACAGTTTGAAAAAGACTATAAAATGGTTATGTGCAAAATAATTACAGAGACAACAAAGAATACAAGTTGGCATATTTGGAAAAGTGCAGATGTAACATGTAGACATAAGTTTAACATTTCATATAAACCCTAAATGATTAGAATTCTTTTTAAATATATTGGTCAAAATATAATAAAAGCGGGCCCTTCCTGGTGGCGCAGCGGGTTAAAGCACAGCACTGAGAAGCTAAAGCCACTTCCGCATGAGTTCGATTCCCGCCTGCCCCGGA
>NW_004567112.1:15488169-15494908 GCF_000260355.1 Condylura cristata | reverse complement strand
ATATATAATAAAAGCTCATTTGGAAAGGATAATAAAGAAAAGTAGCATACTAATCTCACTTATGAATACTTAAAATATTTACAAAATCCAATAGCAACGAAGAGGGTTATATCACAAATAGACCAAAAAACATAATGGAAAGATCGTGGACCTAAATGCTGAAATAGCCACCAGGCAAGATTCAGCACTTATATGTAAATAATGGTAATAAAAATGAAGGGTGAAATTCAGCCCCAAAGCTGAATATTGGGGGTACCAGAAACCTTCACATTAAAATCCATACAAGATGATGACATCCTCTTTCATCTTTCTCTGTTTAAAAACTTATCCATTAGGAATGTGCTTGGTTGCAAGTAAAAGAAAACTAGGCTCTAATTTTAAATGTGCCTAAAATTACAAGAGGCTTAAACAAATAGGGGTTTTTTTTCCTCAAACCAGATGCCTGTTTATGCTTGGCTGCTTTTTCAATGCTTTGGTAGTTTGAGAGCTGCTCAAAAGTTATGTACATTGGCTATTTTGATATATATTGCAAAACGGCCTCCCAAAAGATGTTTCACCAATTTAGACACCAGTGAAGTTTAGAAGGCTTGTTCCCACATGTCTTTTCAGAACTGGCTTCTTTCCTAGGTGAAAAAGATAACTGAAGGCCTTGATGTACATTTCATCAGTTATGGTGACTTGGAATGGAACATTGTTGCTGGCATTTTTATTTTTTTATGTGAGAAAAGTCAGTGGAATCATTTATTTTTCTATTGGTGTGTTTTCCCTGTGTGTTGTATGTGTGTGCGTGAGTGTAAGTAATTGAGATCTTTTTTCATGATCTCAGCTACTGGCTATGGGGTAAAATTCCATGATGAAAGCAGAATCCTGAGCCACACTGTACTGACCACCAGGCAGCCTCTTGTGTCAGGAACACTGGAAATTAAAAAAATATATGGGGACAGATTTCCTGTTCACCCCCAGCTGTGCTTATTCCAGTATATGGGTTAAAATGCGTGACAATGGGAGAGACAGGAAGTCAACGCTAGTCATAAATGCTAGTTCTGACGGATGGAAAAAAAGAGCATTTTCCCTGATTTGGTCAATATCCCACCATCCTAAAGTCACCTTCACATGCAATTTCAAGAGCTAATAATGGATAGGCTTACAGGGTATTGCATTGGAATGGTCTGTTTTTGCTGAGATCCCAAAAGTGTTAGTTGATCTGCACAGTTGATTTGCTTTTACCTATTTCTTCTCTAGAAACCCCCTCATTTAGGCATATTGGAGCTGCAGGGCCTTTAGAGATAGTTACCACAAAAAATGAAGTCCAGAGGAGCCAGCTAGGTCACAGACTCAAGGTCACATTCTCGGTTAAGGACAACGAAACAATGCAGTGTGCTAGGTGTTACTGTAAGCACTTCACATACAACTCTCATTTAATTCTCATAAGACTGTCCAGGAGGTATCATGTGCATACCCATTTAGCAGATGAAGAAATTGAGACCCAAAGAGGATAAGTAACTTGCCCAAGATTATAGCTAGTAAGTGGCAGAGACAGGATTTGTGCAGTAACTTTGGCTCCCAGCACTCACCTTAACTTCTGCCTTCCAGTTTTTTGTTTTTTTTTTTTAACTCAAAGTGATTTCCTTTCAAAGGTACCACCACATTGTATTTCCTTGACATTATAATATAGAGGTTTTTTTCCAGACATTTTTGAAAATACATTTTATTTCAGAACCAGTATACTCACACAGATAAGTAATTGTGTTCCCTCAGAAACAAGCCTATGCCCACTACTCGCGCTTTGCCACAACCTGTTACGTCTTTTCTCTTTTTATTGCTTACCTATTTTCCAAAAAAAGACCACAACTTACTAATAAGTCATTATTCATGGTTTGGAAAAAGAAAACTTTTAAACCATCTCATCAGTGCGCTTAACATCTCTGTTACAAAAGCTGTTAATGGCTTATATATGTTAAACATCCATCAGCCTACCTTACCTGGAGAGGAAAAGACCTTTAGATACAAAGAGGGCGCACTGAGGCCTTAAAACAAATGGCCATGCCCTAACTTCAGGGAAATCTTCATTCACTTACTCATCATCCATCTATGCACCCACTCTGGTGTGCAAAATCAGAACTTGGCAAACCATGGCGGGCAGGCCAACTCCAGAGCGCCACCTGTTTCTGTAAACGAAATTTCACTGGCTCACAATATGCCCATTCATTATGGTTTGGCTGTGGATGTTTTGTGCTACAAAGACAGTTGAGTAGCTGCTACAGAGAATGTGTGGCCTATGAAACCCAAATTATTTCTTAATCTTCTCCCTGAAGAAAAGGTTTTCAGGCTCTGGTGCTAGATTCTAAAATTGTAACAGTTAAATTAGACTGATCTCTACTGTTTTGGAGGTTTAAATTTTCTGCTTAGCTTAAATTGGTTTTCAGGCTTCTCGAGGGAGGGGGCTCAAGGCGTTCACCTCCCTCCACTGCCTCAGAGAACACCTGTTCACTGTGGATGCTCAGCTGGAATTCTCTGCTGCTGACATTATTTAGTAATCTGGCAACAGATATTGGAAAGAAAGCAACATACCTGCAGAGTAGAAGAGAGAGTTTATTCCTTTATAATCGTTTCATTTTAGAGGTGCCTATGTTTGCTGCTATGAGATGTGAGTTATCAACTTCCATTGAGAACCTACTGTGCATCTGACACTGTAGATAAAAAAAGAAAAACAAACCCAAATCTGGTTCTTTGGCACTTGTATCAAGGATAGGAAGAGAAGCGGTGTGCATGCATTTATTAGAATCCTTACTCTCTGTTTGGAGACCTGCTGAGTACTTGGAGATGATTTCCGTTAATTACCTTAGAATCTTAAATGTTTGTGTTTCAATAACTTTTTAAGCTTCTCTCAGTCTTTAATCACTCCCAGAAGTAATGGCTGAGAGCCTGAGTGCATAAGCTAATTGTGTTTCTCTCTCCCTCCCTCTCTCTATCACACTTTGAATTTTGAGTGTCTCTTATGGATACACGCCATAGATATAGTAAAGAAAAGATTGGTCCTTCTAGTCTGGTGGAGGAAATACAGAAATAAAAAAGTGATTACATGCAGTTTAATGACGGAGGGATGATCAGATTTCCTAGCAATCTAGAAGAGACATGCCTAGCTGGGGAAGACTTCCTGGAAGTGGTGACACTGAGCTGAGCCTGGAAAAAGAATAAAGCAGAAGGCATAGGCTATTTTAGACAAGGGGTTCTTTATGTAAAGCCTAGAGGTGTTTGAAAACATGGTGTGTTCAGGGAATAGCAGAAATTAGATACCTATCATCGAAGGGATTTGTACTTTGATTTTTACAGTTTTTATTTATTCTCTTTACTTGTTCAACATATTCGTAGGCTATGTGGCACTGGTCAGTGGTGTTTCTTTCTTTCTTTTTTTTATTAAGATGTGCTTATGCATGTAAGAACTGGCCTGTACCCAGTGGTGTGGGGAGTGAGAGGATTCGCTAGAGACAGATAGGGAGCAGAACAGGCAGACTGACTGAAATACACTTCTGAGGGGAGCAGCGGGCAGGTCAGAGTCAGAAGGTCTGCTGTGCCCTGTGGGTCGCCTCCCTGGTCCAATTGAACTCTGAAGGCTGCAGAGAGCGCAACAGTGCTGTGCTCTAACCCATTGTGCCACCAGGGAGAGACCTCCAGTCAGTGTTTTTAACCAGTTTGATTGGCTGATTGGTTTGTGTAAGTCCTCAATAGCTCTAGGGAAGTCATCAAACCGCAGCCTTGGCCTTTCGGCCCAGAAGGAATGGGGTGGGCAGGCCGACCAAACCCAAAAATAATTTGACTGAGAGAAGTGCACTTGCTGTGAAGCCAATAAAATCCACAGCAGGGAAGCGGCTGGGCAGTCCTGCCACGGTCATCTCCTCCTAGGAAAAATGATGGCCTGCAGTGGCCGGCCCTCTGCGGCTCCCACCTCATCCAGGCCTTTCAGTTTTCCTAATAAATCTGCCCGAGCCTCGCTGCCCCCTCTGGTATTAAGAGGGGAGTTTGTATGGAGATCCTTTGGGAACCAATGTCACATGCTCAACAAATGTTCGGTTAAGTCTGCAGCCGGCTGCGAAAGAGCAGATTAAAGGCCTAAAATATGGCTGCATCAGTTTGGGAGATCGAGCACCAGTCAGCTGGGACTCTGCCCTGTCATCTCAGGTGAGCATGGGGTCGTCTGATAAATGATAACAATTTTCTGGAACACGTGGGTTTTTAATCTTCCCAACAACCTGGAGGAGAAATGTTAGCTATGGTGACTAGAGTAGTTCTTATCACATTGTTTGCAGCCCCAAATGTACCTTTTAGACTTCGCAGATACGAAATGCAGCGATATCATAAGATGATAGGACAGGCCCTGTGTCGGCCAGGGCTTTTTTTGGTTGTTTGTTTTGGGGGCAGAGAGATGGATATGCAATAGAAACTCATTTCACCTACTTTAGATAAATAAAATAAATTTGTTAGGAGGATGCAAATAGCTAGCAGAACCCAAAGAGCAGGTGTTGATGAATCTCCCAGGGAATGTAACTGGGGTACCAACACCAAGCAAGTCCTGTCTCCCCCAAATCTCCCTTCCTCACTGGGACCCATGTAGTCCTCTTTTCGTTCATTTGCTTTTTTATTCCCTTCCCTACTTTTCTGTCTCTCCTGGGCTTTCTAGTCAGTTCCTGATCACGGCAATGAGTGATTTGCAGCACTTTCTTTCATTTATTATAAATCCCCAGGATAAAGGATGGAATTGATCCTATGTGGGTTAGATTTCCACTCTTGACCCTTTCTGCGACGACTCTGTGTTGGTAGGTGGGGGTCTCCTAGAATAATCTGGCTTCAGGGAGCAACATACTTCTGGGTTGGAGGTCACTCCCCCAGATTGCTCCTAGGGCCTTTCTGACTCCTTAGAGTGCTTCTTTGTAGCACAGGCTAGGAATTTTCATGTGGGGGTCCCTTTTCTGGAGTTTCATTTTATATCCTCACTGGGTGGTGAAGAGGTGTGCACTCTAGGACAGAGTCGAGCACATAGCTTCGAAGTCCTGGGAGAGTGCTTTAGCAGGCGCTTCTATCCACGATTTAAAGAGGAGCTTTGCAGAGGTATTACAGCTCAGGGTCACATATTCCAATTTACTGGTAGAGCAAATGGGTGTGCCCTTGAATGTCCCTGGTCATTGGGTTTGCAGCCACTTCATTGTTGTTTTCCAAGGTGCCACCATTCAGTGCATGGCCTCTTACCAACACTGTGCCCACTGGGCCCTGACTGGGACCCAGGTCTCTGTAGCAACCTTGCCTGAAATCCTACCCAGTGCTATATCCCATACTTAGAATTCCTTTTACTTTCTTCCATCTCTGTAACTCACATACAGCACTTAAGATCAAGTTCAGGGGCCACACCTCCTGTGCACCTTCCACTAACATGCCATCCTTTGTGATCTTCCTTATTTTCACACTCATTCAGTAGTCATCCACTAATTAGTTACCTACTGAGAAGAGTGAAGGTCATTTCTATTTGTTTGCCATAATAAAGGACCCTGGACTTTGGCTTAAGCCACAGACATTTACTTGCTCATTGTTTTGGTGGCTACACATCCAGATCAAAGTGTCAGTGTTTGGCTTCCCCTATGACCGCCCTGCTTGGCTTCTAGATAACTCCTTCTTGCTGGGTTTTCTTTGTGTTCAGATTTCCCCGGTGTCTCTTTATGTGTCTGAATTTCCTCGTTCTATAAGGACAAAAGGCAAACTGGGTTAGGGCCCAACCCGATGGTGTCCTCTTAACTGACCCACATCTTTAAAGTCTATGTCTCTAAAGAGGTTTTAAGGTATGGGGGTGGGGTTTAAGATCTCAACATTTGATTCTAATGGCAACATTGCTCAGCCCCAAACACCAGGACCGGACAAGACACATGTGATCTTTGTCCTCTACTGTCAGCTTGGTAAAGAAGAGATTAATAAACGACCATTTACACAAATACATAATCACCCCTATGGGATCATCCAAGAAGTGGAATCTAGGTCACTTGAAAGGGCAGTGTGGTGTTGGGAGTCTGGTCTGGAAACATCTTCCTGAGGAAGTGAGATATGAAGGGAGTCTGCCAGGTGAAGTGAGAGAGCTGAGTATCCCAGAGACGAGCATTAGTGAATTCCATGAAGGGGGACGGGGTATGACACATGAGAGGAATGACAGAGGTCACTGTGGCAAGGAGTGAAGGGTGGGAGAAGACTCCAGGTCAAGAGGCAGATTACACAGAACACTATGTCTCGAAATTCTTTCAGGTTCACACTCTGCTTTGGGCTGTTCTAAAATTCTTGTTGGGGAGGGGAGGCAGGCAAGTTATGCTGCTTCTTCTGTTCCTTTGAGATCTTTTTTCCAAGTCCTTTATATTCTCCACAGGGCACAGCATAAGGCTGGGCATGAGGTAGGCACTGAATAAATAAATGCTATAAGGAGAAATTAGAAAGACTTGCTTGACTTAGATTAGACAAAATGAGACCATGGTGGGTGTTTCTCTGAGGTGAGGACCTTCTGTAGTCTGATGCCACCTAGTGCTCATTTTTATTACTACACCAAAGGGGAAGAGTTAACAGTGCTATAAAATCTGGAAGATCAGCAATGATGCATTTCTTTCAGCAAGTTCATCAGTATAAATGAATTTGTCTAACCACCCATCCTCCCATTCATCCATCCACCCACCCATCCATTCATCCATCCACCCACCCATCCACCCATCCA
>NW_004567112.1:15449218-15487638 GCF_000260355.1 Condylura cristata | reverse complement strand
CATCCACCCACTCATCCACCCATCTACCCACCCATCTACCACCCATCTATCCACCCATCCATCTCTCCATCCATGTATGTTGATGTCTACCTGTATCTCTTTCCTATGAATTGAACATGCCAAATTCCTCTCCACATTTTACATGTTTGGGTCTTTCTGTCTCCACATCATAAGTAATGTGCTCAGGTGTCAGCATCGAGACTCCCCGGACTTCCATAGAGCTTTCTGTTAACATAGCATGTTCTAAATGATACCACCACATTGTATCAGAATTAGTTCTTAATTTCCCTTTCTCTATCCTAATGTCAGATTGTGTATACAGTGGACAATGACTCTGCCTTTGTGGTCACTGTGGTCAAGTTTGTGCCTTCCATGCAGGAGGTTCTTAAAAAGACGTTTCTTATCTCATTGGTGGGCTACTGGCTTGGGGAATGGTCTTTTAGGAAAGCCTAGGGAATGGAGAGACGACTGAGTCCACAAAGAGAAATCTGGGTGATCAAGATGCTTTAGGTCTTTCTCTGATGTTGAGTATCTACAAGAATGTTATGGTGCCTCTTTGGACTCCGTGGTCAATAGTTCCAATATGTAGTCGATTTCCTGAAAACACACCAAAGCAGCCTGAGTCACATTACTGCCCTATCTCTACCCCTCTTTGTTAGGCTTCCAGTTTGGGTTCAAGCTGCTTCTCCAGCATCATCTGCCACCTTTCCTCATGTACATTATGCCTCAGCCTGTTTGTCCACTAGATCTACAATCTTAGTTTGTGACTGGGATATCATGAACAAATGTTAATTTTCCCCAAATTAATCATAAATTTAATGAAGTTCTAATTAAATTTCCTCATGAGCAATTTGAAAAGCATCCTGAAAATTATACGGGATGATGAAAGTCCATGAATAGTCAATGAAATTTTAATAGAAGTAGGGACAGGAGACCTGCCCTTCAGTCAGGTTGACCGGCTGCACAATCATCCTAATAAAACCTGGTTCTGGCACCAGGGCCAGAGAACTCAGGATATATCCATAAAGATTTGAGAGACTTCCAAGACCAATCGGGAAAGAATGATTTAATATAAGATGTTGGAAAGCTGGCTCACTTCATTGGGAAAACTAAAATCAGATCCTTATCTCACACCATATGTAAAGGCGAACTCTGTGAAACTAACTGGAGAAAATGAAAGAGAATGCCTTTATGACCTTGGGCTTGAGAAGGACTTTTAAATTACACTGGAAAAAAAAAAAAAGTAAAAAGAAAGCCAAAAAAAAAAAAAAAGAAAATACTAAAGGCTACAAAATTAAGGATTATTGTCCTCCAAAGGACATTCCAGGCAGTTTCCAATCTTTGAAAGCAGATTTATGTCTAGACTGTACAAAGTACTCTTGCAAATCAAAAAGGAAAATGCCAGTAGAAAAACTGGTAAGACTGTAAATAGATAATTCATGAAAGGAGACCCCAAGTGGCTTATGAATTATGAAGAAATGCTCAATTTCACTAGTAGTTAGAGAAATGTAAATGAAAACAAAAACATGTTGACATTGCTTCCATGATATTGACAGAAATTAGAAAATTGGCTAATTAGATGAGTCAGTATTTGTAAGCGCTTAGAATAGTATCTGGCACCAAGTAAACAAGATATGAGTATTTGTGAATATATAAAGTACCACATGCTGGCAAGGACGGCAGTGAGGGACAGAAACATCCCCTAGCACTACAGGCTGGAACTCCCCTAGCTTTACAGGGCAGAAACTCTGGTGTGCAACCAGCACTACTCAAGTGACGTCAAGTACCCAGTGTTTCCACCAGGGCACTGGTGGAAATCACTGGTCAATTAGAAATGCACAGCTGGGCAGATGCATTTGAAAAATTCAAATTCTGGATAGTTCCTGCCTTGATTTATGACTTGACTAGGGCTCAAAGAACACATTTCCCTCCAGCAGGGCACTTACCATTGGAAAGAGGGTACAGGCTGATTTTCAGTTCTCTTTGGCTCTTGGCTGGATGTCCTTGTGCAGGGCAAGTTGCATAACCAACTGTGGTGGTCCCTTGCATCATCCATGACCTTAATCACCTTACTTCTAGGCATTTATTTCAGAGAAATTTATACAAAGGCCCATGAAGGGACCGCGGGCAAGGGTGATGGTCACTTGGTTGTTTGTGGTATCGGAAAGGTGGAGGTGGCCTGCACATTCACTTGGGGGGGGGTAAAAGTAAAATGGGGTGCATGTCCAATATGGAATGCTGGGCAGCAATCAGAGCAATGAATTGGGGTTACAATACCATCTGCCACAGGAATAGATCCTTGAGAAGAAGACTGAGTGAAAAAAGTAGAAAATAAGATGGTCTCTAAAGTTGGATACCATTTTGAAAAATCTAAAATTTACAGTAATAAAATGCTATTTATTTTCCAAAAATACATATCCAAGCAAAATATAATTTCCTTCTAAGTATTAATCCTCCTGTGAGGGTAAGGATGAGGAATGGGATGGGGATACGAGGGAAAAACAAGAAAACAAGAGAGAGGTTTTGCACACTTTATCAACCAAGCAGTTTAATTACTCCAGTTTTCTTGAAGTTTAAAGGAGGTGGAAAGAGAAGATGGGTCTTTAGCAAGGAATCCCAGATGCTAGGCAGATTTTCAGGTGGTTTTAGCGTCCCTCGAAGATCTGTACCACTGATGACTAAACTCATTAAAGGCAGGGCCTGTGTTTACGCTACCTTAATTTCTCCGCTGTCTCTTGCATACTGAATTTCGGGTGAGGAGCTACATACAGTGTTACAGGGCTGCCTCCTAACATTATGGGATTCACTCAACCGAGATGTTCCCGGGACCCGTAGCTTTGTACACAGAACCGAGGGGCCTTCCCTTATCCAGAATCCTTAGATGGGGTCGTTAGCCCCAATTCTCCTTTGCGGCTCCCTTAGGGTCTCCCCACCCGCTCCTTCGCGAGTCGCCTTTCCCCACTCGCCCTCCCCTTTCTCTCCCGAGTTTCTATTCGGCGCACACCTCCGCCCTCCACCCAGCCCAGAGGCCCCGCCCCTCAGCCCGTGGTCCCGCCCATCGTGAATATTTGCATATTTCTCCGCGGACTCCGCGGCTCCTCCCCTTTCGAGCTTACGCCAGCGCCCCTAGAGGGCGTGGCGTTACCAGGCGACGCGAGGACGCGTGGAGCGCCGGGTGGCGGCCCCCGGCGGGCCATAGAAATAGCGTGGTGCCGCGGTTCGGTTTTACACGCTGGGGAGGAGTACATAGCCCCTTCCTCCGACTCGGGCCGGGTTTCCGCGATCTCCACAGCAGCCTCTGAGGCGTCAAGATGGCCGAGGTCAGGAGTCAGCACTCTCTCTCTTTCGCCTCTAGCTCAATCTCTCCCCGTAGTCTCTCTCCTGCTGTTGACTCTGATAGTCCCCCACCAACTTCCTGTCTCCCCCCACCCACAGCCTCACCCTACCCCTTCCCTGCGTTGACTGGCTCCCTTACCTCCAGTTCCCTCCATTTGTCTGGACACCCTCACTCCCTCTGTGACTCTATACCAAGTGCAGTGGGAAAGTGGTGAGTTCCCACATTCTCACATAACAGGCACCCATCTCTGATTCTGAGTCATGAGGTGATCCTACAAGAGAGGAACATACAGAAATATCGATATCTCACCCACCGGGGACTCGGAGACGGAGGCTTCTTTGACACACACTGTCTGTCACCCCTTTTCGGTGTGCTGGTGACACTGCGATTCCCTATCATCTGGTCCCCGTCTGCGTCACATCTTCTTTAAGACCCCGTGTTATCACTGACCACTGTGTTAACATTTTGTAGCCTCCATTCACGCCCCCACACTGTAGTGCACCCTATTTCGGCCTCATGATGAGGGGTCATTTCTGTAACCCACCCATGTACACCTGCCTGTCCACAGTACCCTCCTGTGTACCCTCACCAACCTCAGTTCCCTGGTATCACCTGCCATCCGCAGTCTCCTTCCACCATGACACTACATTCTGCATTTCACCCATCACATGGTCAGCCCCATCCAGGACCCCCTCATACTTCTCAAGGCACAGTGAAAAATGGAAATACAAAGCCTCTTGTTACGAAACTATAAAGAATTTTAAGATTAAAGATGGCAGAGTGTTGAGCCAAGTGTGAGGCCTGTATCCTGTGTAGATCTCATGCCCATGAAACAAGTGACTCTAAACACTGTTACGCCTCCTCCCTTATTCCAGTATGTTCTTGTCTCCTAGAGTTATTCACATGCCCTCGTCATCCTATCTCCACCATCTCTAGTCACCCTTTTGAACTCCACCTTTCTTGGTCCAACAGTCCCCTCCTAATGCCTCCGACTCCCTGGGTTCCTTGATGCTCACCTCTCCCTCACATCCTTGATGCTATGGCCACCCTTCTTATCCCATATCGTGCTAGCTCTTGTTTTCCTGTTTCCCCTTCCTGTCCCTTCTGATCTCCTTGCTTCTTTCCATTATTTGATATTGGGTGTCCTCCTTTTCTTTCCCACTGTTCATCTTGGGTTATTTCAATGCTTCATTTTTTCATACATAAATCCCAGATACTAATATACAAACTAGTTATTTCTCATTCTCCCTTCCCTTTCATTATTTCCTCTCATTTCTTCCTTCTAATTTTCATCTCTCTTGATCTCACCTCTGCTTTCACAAGTCTGAGTTTCTACTCTGGCTTCATTTTTCATTTTCTACAGGCCCTTGTAGAACTTTGAATCCATTTTATGGCAGATGTCAAATTGTATTTCATTTTCCCTATTTCCTTTTCTCTCTCCCCCCTTAGTTGGTATTCTCAGCACTTAGAACAGTGTCTGACAGATAGTAAACACTCCATGAATGAGTGTTGAATGAAGGAGCATCCTCGGTCTTCTCTTATCAGGTCATGTTGAAACCATGTTTCTAAAATAGACACTGTTATATGCAGATAACAACTAGTGATGGATCACAACTAGATTGTTTTTGCTTTGCTTTTAATAGTTATATATTTTTAAATGACATGAGAAATTTCTTTTGTGTAAAGTTTCTTGAAAACTTTTCTTTCTTTGATGTTTTTCCAGTCCTGTACTAATGCCAGGTGTACAGGGAAAACCTGGTCTACAAACAAATCATTAGGTTCATGATCAAGTGTTGACATTAATACCATTTACAGGGATGGAGCTGAGAACATTGCTGCGATAAATTTTTGTGTGTGCTCATGTTTAGCATCAACAAGGGGAAAGCACAGAGCAGCAGCAGCACCGTATTTCCTAAATATGATTTCCCCTCCTTTGTGGAATTTCTGTACTGTGATCTTTGTAATAATCTGCTTTTAGTAGACCGAGTCCTCTGTTGAGTTCAGTGTTAGGCTAATGTTACTATGCTGTTGATATACGTGTGATTCCTGCGTTAAGATGTGGATTCTGTGTTGCTTTCATGTCATTCTGTAGAAATTAAATCAATAGCACAAATGTTTTGGAAAACCAAAATATAGACAGCTTTTTCATTATTGGGCAAGGTAGGGTTGTCCCAGTGGAAGGGAAACTGGACTGCTTATTGGGAGTGGAGTGTCTCAGTTGATTTCTTGAGTTTTTATGCCAAAGTCCATTTTGGTGTAGAATAGCAAAGCATCTTACAAACATAAACAAGACTTTTCAAACCTGATTAGTTCTTAAACGACTTGAGTGGGCCTATGGCCTATAGAATAATTCACTTCATATTCCTTAGGATGGCTGTCAAGGACCCCTTGGTCTCTCCCTAAACTCCTTGTTCTTTATTTAATTCATTAATATTATTTTAAAAAATTTTAGTTTTTAATTATTTTTCTTAACTACCTCTTTAGTCTTTTCTTTCCTTCTCTCTATCATACTCCTTGTATGATAGCCAGCTTGTAGTTCTTAACCAATCTCAAATCTCCATGTCTGTTTTCCTTGAACCTTTTCTTAAACTTTGCTGTGAGCCAAGAATGGCCTTTCTCTCCAGATCCATTTGTTAAAATTCTACTGTCCCTTCTGGGCCCACTCAAATGCTACTTCTTTTATGAAATTTGTTTTAATTCTTGCTTCTGGAAGCAATTCTATATTCCTACAGGCCCTTGTAGAACTTTGAATCCATTTTATGGCAGATGTCAAATTGTATAATTCCATTATCTGCACACATACCCCATCAGTGTTGATGCATAAATTTCCTGTGGAAGGACTGATTATACCTTCCCTCGATATCTCCTACAGGTTTCACCATTCCAACTTACATAGAACAGATGTTTAGTCAATATTTGCTGAATAAATATTAACTGTACCCCTTCTTTCTTATTATTGTGTTGTATCCAACAAGAAGTAGATACATTGTTTGCACAAGCTGGTGACTTAAAACAACTGAAATTCATTGTTTTAGAGCCTGGAAGTCTGAAACTAAGGTGCTGGTGGGACACGCTCCCTGAGCCTGAGTGAAATCATTCCTTGCCTCTTCCTAGCTTCTGCTGCTAGCCAGCCGTCCTCAGCCTCCCTTGACTTGAACCTGCAACTGTCTCTACTCCGTCTTCATGTGCTTTCTCCTGTGTGTGTCTTTCTGTGTCCAAATTACTTCCACCTATTCTTTTTTTTTTTTAATTGAGATATAACTGACATTGCATCAGTCTGGGGACTGATTTGGAATATGTATATATTGCTACCCTAAGTTTAGTAGACCCTTATCACTACATTCTATAGTGACTAGAATCCCCCCCTTTTATGGAGGAATCTGGTCACAGTGGGTAAGAGTCTACCAGCTCTCCTGGGACCTGAGCTTCACCAATTACACCTTCAATGATTCTCCTTTCGAGTGGGGTGACATTCATAGGTACTGGGGCTAGGTCTTTGATCTGCCTTTCTGGGCACACCATTAAACCCATAACACCAGGGTAAAACAAAATCTTGTGTAAGTAACTCCTGGGTCCTCATTTAAGCCATAGCTGTATTATCTGTATGTCTGGTTTTATGTTTTTAAATAATTTGTTGTCCAACTAGTCATGAAAAGCAAATATGGAAAAGGCCTATGAGCCCTGCACATTTGAATATACTTATGGAGATGACTTAGCCAAGTCAGCTTAAGGGGTACACATGTGGGAATATCTTGTGGGGGGATTGTCCATATTTCAGATAGGTTTCACTGAGAACATGTGACTTCCCAGTATTTATACTGAGACTTCCTTATAGGTGCTCTCAACACCCCATGGCCTCCCTTTGCATTCCTGGGGGGACAGCACTAAGTGGTGGTACGGAATGAAAAGACACTAGACTTGGGTTCACCATAAGAGCTGTCAGGACCTATTGAAAGCCTGTTTTCCAGTGTTTCACATGAATTTATCCCAGGTGATCTAACTCTTAACGGCACCCTGGGGAGCCGCACAGCAGTGGTATAACAATGTTCATTTCTGCTCCCATCTTCTGTACAGGAAAAGAGCGAAAAGCTGGTGTTAGAAGAAACAGCCTTTCAAGAAATCGAAAGGGATTTTCAGGAGGTTCTCAATGAACTTTCAGGAGACAAAAGCCTGGAAAAATTTAGGGTTGAATATGAGAAACTTCATGCTGTCATGAAGAAGTCTTATGACAATGAGAAACGTCTCATGGCAAAGTGCAGAGAGCTTAATGCGGAGATTGTGGTTAATTCCGCCAAGGTCGCCACTGCCCTGAAGGTCTCCCAGGATGACCAGACGACCATCGCGTCCCTGAAGAAGGTCAGTGACCTGGCACTGGCGGTGCCAGGCGCCATCAGTGAGTCCTCCACTTCAGATGCCTCTCTGTCACCCTTTGGGCAGCTCTGGGCTGGGATAAGGAGTTACAAAGTAAAACATTCCACGATTTATCTATTCATTATGCTTGGGAATAGTGTTCATTTTCAGAGGAAATAATTAGCCCAGGTGAATCTCACGATGCAGAAAATAATGTAGAACTTTCTTGACTTGCTTTCTAAGAAATACTGAGTTAGCCAGGAGAAGTAGAGCTAGTACAACATGAAGAATCTCAGTGTGTCTTATTTGATGCAAGGTGAGTCCCTAAGTATCAGACGATGCTAGCTTGTTAAAGAGATTTCAGATTTACATGCTTTCTATTGTTTCAGGAGAGACTGCCCTGAGAATTCCCAGAGAGTAATTTTCACGATCTTTCTTCTTTTTACTCCCCTTTTCCCACCTTCATCTTCCTAATTCCTCATAATAGGAAGACAGGGTTTCAGCCTAGAGCGGTGGGTGCTGAGGAAATGTGCTTTTGGTTTATAACTTTGTTTTTCATCCTGAAAAATGTTACATTATTTTGAAAGTAAAACATAAATGTTCTTTATATATCATAGCATGATGGGAGGTTAAGACTTTAATTTATAATCAGAACTCTACTGATCAGAAAGAATCTATAAACTGTTTAAGTAATTCCCTTGAGAACATGCAATTAAATATACCCCAATCCAAATGACTCCCAAGACCAACGCAACATAAGACTTACCTCTTTTTTTTAGAAACAGCCTTTGTAAAATATAATTTTCTCTCTTGTTATTTTCTTACTGAAAAGCGAGTACTAGAAGGTTTTAATGGAAAAGACACTGTTATTGTAAATGTAAAAACTGGAGATGGAAGCCATGAATTAATTAAATCTAAATGATGAAGCTGATTTGGACAAAACAGCATCTAATCATATTTTCATTTAAAAATTCTTTATTTGTTGTGCCCAAAATAGTACATATGGTTGCTACAGAAAAAACATAGCCCATAAACTGACATTTTGTTTTGAATCTGTAAATTATATGCTGTCATTATCTAAGAGGCATCTGTCTCTCTAATGTAGTAGTGAACATGAATTTAAATTAAATTAAGTATTCTCTTCCACTGACTTTGTTCTTTGTCAACATAAAAGTGGAATGTTTGCCCCTAAAGCTTATAGATTCTTACCTGTGTAAAGAACTCCCATTCTACTTGACAACATCTTGCAAGACAGCTAAGTGGCAAGGTGAACCTCAAAGCCATGGCAACATTTACTGTGCTTTGTTTACTTACACAAATGACTGCAATTCACTTGAAGTATTTATGTTAATATTCCACATCGCATTCCATAACAGTAAGAAAGCCAGGGTTGCTTGAGTCATTGTTTCCATTCCCTGCTATGGGTTTGTTTTTTTCCCTATAAACATTTGATGAGACTGCCTGGGTTAAGAAATTCCCAAGGCTGTTTTGTACAATTAGGTAACAGCGAAGACCACCTTGCTATGGATTGTTCTACAGCTCATGCTGCAGTCCAGGAGCTGACTTGAGACTTGAGAGCAAAGCGTATTTTTAAATTTTGCTTCTTTTAAGAGTCACAAATTCAGGGCATGGATCCAAGTTCATTCCCTGTGTGCTAAAGCTTATATTTTTCCTATGAAAATCCTCGAGTTGGAAATGACTACATTTTGAGTTTTTTGTTCACCGGTCATAACATTTTTTAGAAATCGCTGTAGCAGCTGTCCTTGCTGTATGTGAGTCTGTAGCCACACAAGAAAATAATGCCCTTTGCTGGCTCATGTTGACGAATTCAATAAGTCAATAAAGACTTCATGATAATGTACAGTGCATAATCTTTTTTCCTGAAAATGACTACGCTAGTTGTCTTATTTTTCTATTTACTAAGCTGATCTTGCATCCGTGTCCTCGTTTGGTTTTTCTCATCGATATCCCATGGCCCATCTAGGAAATTGAGAAGGCCTGGAAGATGGTGGACACAGCCTATGACAAAGAGCAGAAGGCAAAGGACACGATTCTTGCCCTGAAAGAGGAAATAGTGCACCTTACCAAGCTAGTCGAGCAGGGGTCTGGACTGTCCATGGACCAGGATAGCAAGTAGGTCACCCCCTTCTTGATGTCTCTCGAGCTTGCTTTCGCAGAGGCCTCTTTCCACTTGGGGCTTGCCTGGTTTCTCCTGAGTGTTCTTTGTGATGCAACGCTTTTTTTCTTTGTGGGTTCCCCAGAGATTGTTTTCTGTCTGTTGTCATTTTTCTCCTTTTGAATGCTCCTTTTCTCCACTCAAAAAGTCTTAATCTGTGGTTATATTAAATGTCTAGTGAGGAGAAAGACAAATATCTAGTGGTGTCACTTATTAGTAGAATATAGAGAAACCTAACAAAGGGTCAGACAAAGACTAACGCAAAGTTGGCAATAGAACCGAGGCCACTGGTAGGGTGAGGAGGGAGCACAGTGGACTGTGGGTGCTTTGATGGTGGGTGTAGTGAGCTAACAAAACACCTGGAGGGGGAGACCCTATGCTTCTAAATTACAAGCAACATTGTAAACTGTTACCTCAATAATAGAAAAATCCATTAACTGAGACTCAAAGTACGACTACTGTTTCAAAGTGATTTTTAGATTTTAGGTTTATTTCTCTAAGACTTGTGTGGAGTGAACCTACAATCTTTGTGCCCTGATTCCCAGCTCCTTCCAGTGCCCCCTCAACCCACCCCATGAGTAGCTTCATCACCATCCCTCCTACTCATCAGATTTTCAGTCAAAAAATAGAGCCGCTCTTCACCCCTGACACTCCTTCACTGACTCAGTCAGTCTCTTCTTTTTTAAAAAGATGTATTTATTTAATGCAGAAAGAACTGGGGTACAGGCCACAGGTGCAGGGGCAATGAGAGGATTCACCAAAGATAGAGTGGGGAGCAGGACAGGCAGATGGATGAAGTACACTGCTGAGGGGAGCAGCAGGCAAGACAGGAGAGGTCTGCTGCGCCATGTGGGTTACTTCCAGGGCCGGGGATCAAACTGGCACTGAAGTGGCTCCCGCTAGCTTGCAGTACTGTGCTTTAACCCACTGCGCCACCAGGGAGGGCCCTGACTCAGTCTTCTAAGTCTCATTTCGATCTTTCTCTCTTCCCTATGGCCAGTGCTGCTGTCTTCATTCTGGGGCCCAATGTCCTGTGACATTTGATTGTAGATACTTAACTGATCTCCCTGATTTCAAGGACACATCTTCCTCTTGACTGCCTTCCACATACCATATTTATGCTTCTAAAATTCTAATCTTATTCTTCCAACTCTGGAAGAACACTCTGGTGAACATTTTTGATAGCTGCCCATCCCAAAGACTATAGTCCAAAATATAGAACATGTCCTCCAGAGACTTTGTTAGGTCTGTGCCAGGCAGCATCGCTAGGTTCAGGTCCAGCGATGCCATGCTAGCTCATGCCACTGATGCTTTTGAGCATGCTCTCTGGTATGCAAGGAACGCTGTTTCTTCCTAGTGAATAACTATGCATCCTTTAAGATCCTTTTCAAACATCTGCTTAACGTCACCATCATCATCTCTATTCCAGCCTTCTTTCTCACCACCCCCAGAAGTCAGATTGCATTGTCACACTGCCCTGTTAGTACAGGACTCCACAAATACTAGTGTGACATTCATCACTTTGTTTTGAAATGACTTGTTGATGCGCTCCTTGCTGGCTAGGGTGAACTCCTTGGAGGAAGACACCCTTGCTTCACCACAGTGTAGCGCTATGCAGGGCATGAAGCACTTTGCATTAACTGATGCATCAGCAGTGAGTGTATGCTTCCTTATCCTAACCTAACTGATCTCTAGATTTATTATGTTTTCTAGATCAGTTTACCCAGTGCTAATAGATCTACATGCAGGTGTTGAGGGGCATGGACAAATAGAAGATGGGTTGGTGATAATGTACTGTATTTCTTCATTAAACAAATCAAGCATAATCACAACAACTCCTGCCTGAAGGGCGATGTGAAGAAACTGATTCAACTAAGAGATTATTATTTTAATCTGGGGACCTAAATTACTCTCCCATATGTACACATGTTCTACTCAGCCTCCACTAATCCACCTGTGCCAATACCCCCTGTGCCTCCCCTGACCTCCTTGTGGCGTCACTAAGAAGGGTTTTTTTTTTTTTTAAAGATTTATTTATTTGTGCATACAGAACTGGGGTACAGGCCAGAGGCTCAGGGGTGGTGAGAGGCTTCACCAGAGACAGAGCAGGGAACAGAACAGGCAGATCGACGAAGTACACTGCTGAGGGGAGCAGCGGGCGGGTCAGGAGAGGTCTGCCGCGCCATGTGGTCACCTCCGGGGCAGGCGGGGATCGAACTCATACAGAAGCGGCTTTAGATTCTCAGTGCTGTGCTTTAACCCGCTGCGCCACCAGGGAGGGCCAAGAAGGGTTTTAATGAGACTCGAGCATGGTAAGAAGAACTGAAGCAACTTTCCATCGCAGCAGTTAGCTCTGGCACTGTGCCCAGGGGTAGCGATCTCTCCTCATAGTGACCTACAAGTTTGAGGTTTTATTTCTGGAGAAGAATTTGAAAGCAGTTGTGAAGGTTCCTTATTAAATATTTTTGCTCAGTCCAAGTTGTTGGTAAGTAAACACTGTCAAATTACTGTTTCACGCAGGCGTTGGATGACTGTCAGCCGCCAGTGTCTCAAGTGCAAGTTCTCTTCTGCTTTCTCAGCTTTAAAGTAACTGCCTAGCTTAGATTAATTCTGCTGCACAGGTCATATCATGCATAGTTTTTCCACTTTCAAAATGCTAATTCTGCAGAAAGTCATGCCAAATCATATGTAATACTCTTTGAAATGCCGAGGTAACTGGTTTACAATTCAAATCAATGAATATTATCACGTATCCTCCAAAAAACAGCGTCATGTACGATTTTCCAAATTTTGTTCTTGGGAACAGTTTATCTGGGTTGCATCCCACTGGGGGAAACTAATCTCTGTGGTTGAATGGATAGAAAACTGGCAATGTGTATTATTTGATTATGTTTGTGTTTCAAGTTTGGCTTTATAGCTGATCAGAGCCCTCCAGTGAACATAGTAAACAAAGAATTTCCTAAATTAACATTTTCTTAGGGTTAATTACAAGAATTGACAATAACAATATAATATTTTGGTAGCAAAGTCAAATAATACAGAGGTGTGAAAAATAAATGGTACAAATTGCCCCTTCAACTCTTCCATCCTAAATTCTACTCCTCAGAGATAACCAGTTACCAGATCTAGAGGTCTATAAAAATGCCTGTAAAACACAGACACACACATGTGCAAACACAGAGACTGTGATGTCTTAAAAATATGAAAAGGAATCATACTAACATTGGAACTTCTTTTTTCAGTTAATGACTTGCAAACAGCTTGCCTGTCAGAGCATAGAGATCTTTCCCTGTCATACCTGAATAATGCCAACCCATGGCCTGATGTCTTTTCCATGCAAATGAGTTCAGAGTATGATAAGAAAGACCCTTGACAGGTGGCCATTTATTCTGTCTCCTGTGTTCTTCTTTTTAGCATTCGAGATTTACTGAAGTTCAAAGAAGAAGTGACAAAGGAGCGAGACCAGCTCTTGTCAGAAGTGGTGAAATTACGAGAATCCTTAGCTCAGACCACTGAACAGCAGCAAGAAACAGAGCGCTCCCGAGAAGAAGCAGAACAGGCCATCAGTCAGGTCTGGTCAGTAGGGGGGCAGGATGAAGGGCTGTTACCTTCCAGAAGGACATTACGTCTTTCCACAGACCCTCCTCATTCCTTGCTCAGATCCCCGGTGTGGGGAGGAAGCATCTACTGTCCTGCTTGCTTCTCCGGTTTATTCTCCCAAGATCAATGGTACTTGAGTCATTTTTCCAACCTTCCTTGACTGAGAAGGCACTGAGGCAGGGTGCTGACCCTGGCTCTCGCCCGAGGTGTCCCTGTGATGGCCAGGGTGCCCAGCATCTTGAGTGCATCTTGAGATGGTGAACATAGGTTCCCTTTGTCTTTTTTTTTTTTTTTAAATTTATTTATTTATGCATGCAGAACTGGCGTACAGGCCAGAGGTGCAGGGGCAGCGAGAGGACTCACCACAGACAGAGTGGGGAGCAGAGTAGGCTGCTGAGGGAAGCAGCAGGTGAGACAGGAGAGGTCTGCTGTTCCATGAGGGTCACCTCCGGGACTGGGGATCCAACTCACACTGACGCGGCTGTGGCCAGCTTGCAGTGCTGCGCCTAACCTGTTGCGCCACCAGGGAGGGCCCCCTTTGTCTTTTTTATAAGGAAGCCATTTAGTGGAATTCTTCTGAAAACTTTTATCTAAAGTCAGAAGAGAAGCAGATAATGTGGGGATAGAGTCCAGTAGAAAAATAGGAGTTGTTTCTCATGAGACCTTTCATGGAATCTGACCAGGATTTGTTTAGGAATATCCGGTACTTGTGGAAGACACGACTTCATATTTAGGTAGATGGCTAGATTTTATTTTACGCCTAATATAGGAGAACTGGGTAAATTCTCTCCATGTTTGACTTCCCTAGAATCCTAAGCTTCCATGTTTAATTTTTTTGTACCATTTTTTGTGGATTTCTCTCCACCATCAGGGTAGATGTTTGATGTCAAAGTCCTAAAAAACAATATTGTTCTTGAAAAGCTTGAATCTTCGGGTTCAGAGATCCTACCGAGGTAACACAAAGGATTGCCCTGGAAACGAAGGAGCTGAGAAGGGGGATTCCTACTGGCCAGGGCCTGTCATTCCCACAAGCTCATCTCTGGCCTTCCTGCCCTCTCTGTGCCTCAGTTCCAACAAGAGATCCAGCTTCGCCAAAATGAAGCTTCACGAGAGACTCGGAAGAAGGAAAAACTAGAGAAGGAGCTCAAGCAGATTCAGACTGACATGGACACCCGGCAGACAGAAATCAGAGCTCTTCAGCAGTATGTGCAGAAGAGCAAGGAGGAGCTTCAAAAGCTGGAGCAGCAGCTGAAGGAGCAGAAGGTGGGTGGGGCGTGGCTGCTGAAGGTTCCTCTCCAAAAATAAGGTGACTTTGTTCCAGGCATGTTGGAACACTTTGACTTTTCTTTGCAAAGCAGCAAACCCCCTTCACGGTGGTTATTGTAACACCACACAGCTCCACAAGGGGCCTTTGAATGGCCTCCATAGTTACCCGTACCTTCCCCTGGGCCCCGGGCTCAGCAGGTTAGTTTCTTTTTAATCTGCCCTCAATGAATATTGTACACGTAGAAAAGTGAACATCACAATTGCGCAATCTGATGAATCTCTCCACTTGCATATTCTATCTGGGTTATTTGCACTCAGTCTAAGAAACATACCCATTCCTCTTTCTCTTCAATCTCTCCCGATTCAGAATTCTGAACAGAATTAATTTTCATCTGTTTTTATGCTTTCAGGAAAATCAGACAGGATGTACTCATGTCTGCCTAACTTCTTTCCCTTGATATTGGTGGTGGGGTTGATTTATGATGGTGCCACATTGACAGAGAACTTTTCTGTCCAGTATGGCAGCCACGACTCACCTGCAGCTATTTAAGTTAATATATTAATAAATTCCATAAACCTTAAAATTCAGTTCAGTTATGCTAGGACCATTTCAAGTGCTAAATAGCCACAGGTGGCCAGTGACTAGTATAATGGACAGCACAGATGGAGAACACGTCCATCATTACAGAAAGTTCCATCTACTGGACAAACCATGCACTCACTAAGCCACTCCCTCCTGCTGCTGCATCATGTTGTTGCACGGTGGATATAGTGTGCAGTACTTTAATGGGTTTATCTTTAAGTTCCAAGTTTAAGAAATCGTACTCACTCTTTAAGCATTTAAACTAAGTTACTCTTTTTAATCTTGCCCCTATACTACCAGTTAAAGGTTAATTTGAGTTGTAAAAATTCTGGCCTTTCCACTCTTATTTCTTAAAGAAGCAATTCATGGCATTGAAAAAAAGTCATTTGTTGAAAATATTTTCTCTTAGGAAACCTCTAAGGAATTGTAAAATCTTATATTTTTCTACTTAAAAAAGGATACTAGAATATATTTCTTTGCCAGTCACTTATTAATTCCATATAAAGTCATAAATAAAATACATACTACGTAATGTGCAGGTCCATGAGAAAAAGACTTTATGAAGCATGAAATTCAAGAGATTTTGGACATTATAAGAAACAACCGAGGTTTGCTTAGTATTATCCAGCAATCGTGAAAAACAATTGCATTTTTAGAAAAGTTGGCTATATTTTACTTACTTCTTTTTTTTTTTAAAGATTTATTTATTTATATATGCATACAGAACTGGGGTACAGGCCAGAGGTGCGGGGGGTGGGGGTGGGGCTGGTGAGAGGATTCACCAGAGACACAGTGGGGGAGTAGAACAGGCAGATTGAAGAAGTACCCTGCTGAGGGGGGCAGCAGGTGAGACAGGAGAGGTCTGCCGCACCATGTGGGTCACCTCCGGGACTGGGGATGGAACTCACACTGAAGCAGCAGCGGCCAGCTTCTCAGTGCTGTGCTTTAACCTGTTGCGCCACCAGGGAGGGCCCTTTACTTACTTCTTCATGATGGGAAATTGGATAAAATTGCCCCCTCCCCCATATTTAACTTTTGCTTGCATGGAAGTTCTATTTTGGAGTAAGTATCTGAACTATCTTCTCTTTTTCCTTCAATCCATCTGCTATCCCAGTATTCTTCAAATAAAAATGCCCCTCTCCTACCCCTGCAAACATAATCCTCTGTTTTCTAAAATCACGCCTGCTAAGGAAAATCTAGGGGAGAAAGAGGAAACTCCGACACTGCAGACAGGCAGATATCCATCATCCCGTTGCTGTTCTGTGGTTTGACTTATGTTGGATTAAGAGGGAATTGTTTCTGTGTCGACAGTAGTGAGCGGTTCTGCCCGCGAAGTGTGGCTGGCATGTTAATGCAGGATTTGCTTCTGAAGCTGTAGTTCCCAAGCCCCATAGCTGATAAAACCCGTTTGAATCTCTGGTTCATTTACAATGATTACAGCAATTGTTGCCTTCGCAAAGCCTGCCAAGCAGCAAACAGGCATTAAAATATTTATCCACCACCTGTGAACAAGACTTCCCAAGGCTCTCAGATTAAAAAAAAAATTATACTTCCTGTGTTATTCATTAGAAGGCGTCATTTGCCTCAGCCATTCAACATTCATCATGCTTGAGTGCCTGAGTGCTGTCAGAGGGGAGAAAGAACAATGTCTACCAAGACAAAGGGAAGTGTGGTTGCTGTTTTTGCCCCAGGAGCTTTTAGGGCATGTGGACATGCAGATATTGCAATCAGATTAAAAAGCATTAACCAGCTCGTTCTGCACTTTCAGATACTGAATGAGAGAGCTGCAAAGGAACTGGAGCAGTTTCAGATGAGAAATTCTAAACTTCAACAAGAGAATGAGCAACACAGTCTGGTTTGTGAGCAGCTATCCCAGGAAAACCAGCAGAAGGCGTTGGAGCTCAAAGTAAACACCCAATGACATGTCTGTCCACTAGTGCTCCTCCCTCCTTTCCTGCTAAGAGAGGTTTACCTGGGTGGTGGGGCTCTTGGTTGGCTAACCCTAGTGGGTTGGTGCAGCAGAAGCAGGCGCAAGCCTGTGCCATTGCTTTATGCCCAGAAGCACAGTTTGACAACTTCCATTCTTACTCATAAAATTGCAAACCTGATTATTGATTATGTGATTATGCAAATGCTTTCCAAAATGAGCTCAGAGGTTTGCCTCTGTAATTTAACCTTGCAAGTAACCCCTTGCCCAGAGGTAGAAACCATTTATATGAGTGAGTGGTGAAGCTTGCATGGAGAAGGTGAGAGGGGAGGGGTGGGAGTGAACAGTACTTTTGGGTCTTCACGTCACTCTGTCCAGTCTACATTTTCAAGACAATCTGTTCTTTTCTTTGTCCTCCTGGAAGAGTGCTGGCAAATTAAGTTTGGTTTTATACTTGGATATACATCGTGTGCCTATATTTTTAACAGAGCAGCTTTATGGTTGTCATTTTAACTCTGAAAAATCCGTAAACTCTATTTGAGTGTATTAGGATACTGAGGATAAAATGAATGACCGATCAAGAATAATGCAGAGATTTGAGCACTCACATACACATTTATTTACACATCTTGTATCTTATTTTGCATGCTGTATGAGGGAGTTTTTGGGATTTTTCTATAGTCTGACCATGGAGTGTGGCTAAATAACTACTGAGTTAGAACATCTTAGACTCAAAAGGGACCTTAGGCCAAGTAATTTGGCCCCTGTCAGGAACATTTCGAGCAGTCTAGCGTGCTTTGATTTGAAACCATTCTTTATGAGAATGCCACGAGTTGGAACAGAAACCAAACGACTGCTTAAGACAAAACAATATTTTATGCCCTGAGGTGAAATTAAAGTAAAAATACATATGCCACTCATTCATTCTCTCCTTTGATGACATGAGTGGGGCACCTTGGGGGATGAATACTTTTGTTACCAGAGTCTGAGCCTAAGGGGCTCTGCCTTTAGTAATACTTTGAAAATAGCATGTCCAGTTAAATTCAGTCTCTTCCCTATCAAAAGCTGAGGATAATCACGAACCTTTAATATCAGAAAAATGATTAGTTGCTTTCCCAGTAATTTCTATGAGTGGCAAAACTTTAAAATCGTGATTTGAATAAATGTATACAACTTGAAGTCCACAGACAAAAAATTAAGTGCTTTCCTTTGCTAGAATTTTTGTTCTGGTGCCTTTTGCCATCTCATACACTTGCTAATATTAATGTTGCCCGGTCCACAGGCCCGTATGTCCATCTATGGGCTCATATTCCATGGGGAAGGAGGACTCTTTTCTCAGGGGTATGTAATTGCCCTGCAGCAGCCTCCTGGGACCGAGAGAGTGTCTGACTATTTTTAGCATGTTAACCTTCTGAGAGTTCACTGTGTGAGGCTATGACAATTGCTAATGGAATCAAACATTGGCATACAAACCTCACACATTTATGCTACCTACAACTCAGTATTCTTGTTTGATTCAATGGTACCTTAAGGCATCAGGTTTGATCAGTCTTTTCATTATTTATAGCTTACAGAACCACACATTTTATTTAAAAAGGGTGTTTCAATTGCTCTCAAATCTAGTGTGCATTTTGATCTAATCCCATAAAAGAACTTTTCATGGATATAGGAAGAATTTCCTTGTGCTGCCAGGTTTGCGTCATCTCACTGGTTAACTCTCTCGCCCTAATGACAGGCTAAAGAGGATGAAGTCCACCAGATGCGTCTTGACATTGGGAAGCTCAACAAAGTCAGGGAACAAATCCACAAGAAATTGAGGCAGATTGAAGAGCAAAAGGCTGATGTGGAGCAGAACAAGGAAACCCTAAAAAACCAGATAGTGGGATTAGAGAGAGGTAACCCAAGATCCATCCATGCTATGTTTTATACACTTGTACACTTTTTATGGGTAAATAATGCCATATGGCAACTCAAGGCTCTTTGGGTACAAACACGAGCCAGGTGAAATGAAACCAGTTAAATAACATGCAGCCTGGTATGTGACCTCATTTTGATACCTTAAACCTTCTTACTGCAGTTGTTTTCAATGGACTCATTGGCACCATGATGTTCAACCCAAAGTATTGCTCAGTATTATAATATTGGGGGAATAAATAATGTCAGTGTTTCTGGGTTCTACATCACCTTTTGCTTTAGCCCCTTTTTATCCCATTGAAGGTAGGGGACACATTAAAATGAATGTACCCAGTTAACATTATTTGAGACATCATCACCAAGAATCAGTGGGGCAAAAATGATATGGCTTCTAGTTTCTTTCTTCTGTTAGCACTTATCTATATAGTGAATTCTTGTTTTAACCAACATTGACCTGTGGAGAAAAAATGATCATTAAACATGAAAAAGTAGTCAACTCTACTATTAATCAAAGAAATGTAAATTAAATATAGACATATTGGTTTAAAAAATATCAGGTTGTCAAAGATCAGGGTGAAGGATAATACCTGGGGTGGTTTAGGTATGAATTTAAATGCTATTAATTTTCTGAAGAGACATTTGGCCACAGCAGAGAAATGTCTTTAAAACAAAAATCCCGTTTGATGCAGGATTTCCTCCTCTGAAGGTGTAAATGAATAAGAATTTTCACAGGATTATTGCTTATACTTTCACAAAAGGAAAAGAAAAAGGAAGTGGCTTGAATGTTAAATGGGGGATTGTCTAAATTAGCCATTTTTATACGGTGAAATTTATTATGTTTGTTAATTACAAAAGCAAGCTATAAAACAGTACAGTCTGATTTCCTTTTGATGTAGAAGTATAGGAATGTGTGTGTGTGTGTGTAACTTGTACTTTGCATGTTAAATAGTCTTGAAAGAGACTTATCAAAGTCCTAAATAGATTCTGGAAGATTTAATCTTTTCTCCCTTTTGTTTACTTATATCTCTAATTTCTTTCTGTATCTTTAGTTACTTGTATAATAAAAATGATTCAGAAAGAGCAAGGATTTTTTTTGCAATCAGAGGACCCGGCCTCAGGTCTGCACAGACCTCTAGCCTGGACCTAAACTCTCAGAGCCTCAGTTTTCATCTCTCTAGTGGGACAGGAAGAGCTGCCTCACTGAATTATAAGGAAAATTAGGTGACACTCAGTAAACACTAGTTTCATAGATCTAGGCAAACATAGAAAAAGCAGTTTTTGTATCACTCTGGCAGATTCTTTGTTAGGTTGACTTTTATTATTTTTATCCCTGGTTATTTAGAGGTGGAGGCTTCAAAGAAACAAGCAGAACTTGATAAGAAAGCAATGGATGAGCTTCTGAGAGAAAGAGACATACTAAATAAGGTGAGTTTGTTACAGTAACATGGTAAATCAGATGTCTGTCTTCAGTGCAATACTATCTGTCTATAACTGGTTGTATGGGGAAGAAAAACTCTGAGGCAAACAAAAGCGGATTAGAATAAATAATAGTGCTGGGTTTTCTTCTAGGCTGCTGTCTGGTCCACCATTCACAGGCCCTCAATTGAAACTGCATTATCACCTATGAGCACAAAGCGACTTTGGAGAATTATCATAGAAACTAGCAGGGGATTTCAAAGTGTTCTCTTTTTGTGGCTGGTGTATTATTCAGCAACATAAGCTGTTGATCCAAATTCCTGAATTTAATACCTGTAATCTGAAATTTTTGCTAATCCAGAAAAAAGGGGACTACTAATAACAATTTAACCAGGTGGTATTAGGTGTGTGCATGGCTGGTTGGTGATACAGTGCGTCCCTAACCTTTCTTCCAGCTTTCAGAGTTGTTCGAGGCTTTTTTTTTTCCTTTTCCCAATCCCTGGCAGTTATTAAGATCAACGTAGTGCAAGATCCAAGGAGGGTTTGGGGAACATGAGGTCTAGAGATCCTTTATTCAATGATTCCGCCTCCCCCCAACATTTCTTCTTCTCCCTGCTCCCCTCCAGAGAATTCCTTATGAGTGAGCATGGTCATTCATAGGAGATAACTGCTTTGAAGTATTTAGGGTAAATGTTTCTGCTTAGAGATTTCCTCCAGGAAGGATAAAGCTACAAACCAGGCTTCCACTGGAGAGGCTGCTTCAGAGCAGGCTGATGGCCTATGATGCTTCACTTCATCAGAGTAGACACAGCCCAGATTCACTCACTCTGACTTTCGTTATTTCTCTAGATTTCTCAAAATTGAACAGATGTTAACAAAATGGGCTACTTGTTAGCTTACTGGAGATTATTCAGGGAACCATTGGGGGTTGGTTCCCTTCTTTTTTTCGGGGGTTGGCGGGGGTTCCTTTTTTTTTTTCATAATCCTAGAAACTGTTCCTTTATTCTGCAAATTGGTACATGTAAGCAATGTCATCGAATCTGGATTTTTCACATTTATTTTGAATACATACACTATTTAATCCATTTATATCTTACATATACTGGTAAGCAACTACTAGAATCCTTGCCAGTATAGGACATGCAGACCAACATTACTTTTACATTTATTTGTTTGCTTTGACTAATGTCAACTCCTCCTTTAGGGCAGGTATATGTATTTTTTTCTTTCTTGGCCATTATGTCTGTAGTTCCTGGCACGGCGCCAGTCCTCTGCAGGTAAAGTGCTCAGCCTTTATCAGTAGTACATTCTTTTCCCTCTGACATGAAATGCCACCTTCATCAAATAAATGAGTGACACAGTTTTGACAGGCAGCACTGTTAATATGTTTTGGTTCTTTCAGTGTCATGTTGAAGTGACTTTATCTTTTATAGAGCAAATGTTTAATTCAGTACTTGAAAATTGAGTCGACCTTTTCTATTTTCTACTCCATCACCCAAGTGAGGTTTAATGTGCCTTTTACCTGTTTATATTCCAGTGGCTTTCAGATCTGGTTGCAGGTCTGTCTTGATTAGAGGTTTGGGCAGTTACCCTATGGAGCCCAAGGATCTAGCTGGACTTCAGGAACCGATGATAGCAAGTTGGCCAGGCATTTTGGGGGTCACAGCAAACCCTCTCTACCATGAAGACTTCTTGCTGAGTTTTTGCTTTATCCTTTCAGTTAAGATTGCTGTTCTCTGTTTCCTAGCCCATATGCAGAGAATGTCACAAATAGCTCCCAAGTTTTTGAGTTGCAAAAATTTAAAGGCCCTGTATCAAAAGTTCCTGGGAAGGGCCACCTTAATCACTCACTTGTGTCTAGCGGAGAGACCTTTTTCTTAGTCATGGCTGCTAGAGTTGTATGGCTATGAATTCCCCCCAAATTTCTGCCATTTCTAGTTCAGTATAAGAAGCTGTGAGTACAGGATTTTAAAAATATTTGCATGCCTAGGGCTCATCCAGACCCACTAAATCAGAATCTTTGGAATTGAGACATACACTTTTGTTTTTTAAAAAACTGTGTTAATTTTTGGGAAAGATTTATTTATTTATGCATACAGAACTGGGGTACAGGCCAGAGGTGCGGGGAGGGGGGAGTGAGAGGATTCACCAGAGACAGAGTGGGGAGCAGAATAGGCCAACTGAGAAATACACTGCTGAGGGGAGCAGCAGGTGGGTCAGGAGAGGTCTGCCGCACCATGTGGGTTACCTTCTGGGTGGGGATTGAACTCATGCGGAAGTGGCTTTAGCTTCTTAGTGCTGGGCTTTAACCGCTGCGCCACCAGGGAGGGCCCGGGTTAATTTTTTTTATTGTTGTAAAATACATATAGCGGGTTAATTTTTTTTATTGTTGTAAAATACATGTAGCAATATTTTCCATTAGTGGTATTTAGTATGTTCACTATGTCATGCCAGCATCACCACTATCTATTCCAGAACATTCTTATCACTCTGAAAGGAAGCTCTGTACCTGTTAAGCTGCCACTTTCCAGTTGCCATTTTTTACCCTTGGTGACTACTATTCTGTGGATTTGACCATTTTATATATTTATATAACTGGCATTTCATAACATGTGACCTTTTATGTCTGGCATCTTTCATGGAGAATAATATTTTCAAGCTCTAACTATATTGTAACATGTATCAATGCTTCATTGCTTTTGTATGGCTGAATAATATTTCACTGTAATGGTTGTTTCTCTCTTCATCACTTGATGGACACTTGGGTTGCTTCCACCCTTGGCCCTTATGAGTGTAATACTTGTTTATTTGAGCAAGGTTTTGTTGAATTAGGTTGAACATTCAATTCTTTTGGGTATCTACCCAGGAATGAAATTGTTGAATCAGATGTTAATTCTAGGCAACTGAAGTTTTAATAAGATGGTTTCATTTTATTTTTTGGTCAAAGTCCATGTTGTGTGATTAAATTTCATTGTTCTAAACTTAAAAGAAAAGCCTAGATAGAGGTTGGAAAGCATGGATTCAAATTGGGCTCTGCCACTAACTCCCCTATTGTATGAACCTGTAGACAAGTAGCTTCTCTTGCTACCGCTCCGTCTGTGTCCTCCACTAAATTGGGTGCATTACAGTAGCCACTTCTTAGGGATGTTGGGCTTGCTTAGTACATTTAGATCTATGTTAAAGTGCTTTCTGCAAAATTAACAGAAGCTCTTACAAAGCAGTAAAGAATGATTATTTTGACTCATAAAAAATGCATCAAATTATTTTAGGGATGAAACTATGGGTGAATTTAACCCCAAATCCCCAAACATTTTGAGTAATGTGGCTGTTCTTTTGTCCTTAATTTTAGAATATGCTTAAGGCGGTCAACGCGACCCAGAAGCAGATAGACCTGGTAAAGCTCCATGAACAAGCCAAAAGGAACCTGGAGGAAGAAATTCAGAACTACAAAGATGAAGCTCAGAAGCAAAGAAAGATCATCTTTCAGCTGGAAAAGGAGCGAGATCGGTACATCAATGAAGCCAGTGATCTTACCCAAAAGGTAAGCCACCCCTGGCCCAGTGGGCAGGACACAGGCCCCTTCCTGTGATTGTCTCACATCATGGCAAAGAGGAAGACCTCCTCAGATTTCAGCCGTGTTCCACGTGAAGATTTTAGAGGAATGGTGTTGACAGAACAAAAGGCCCAAGTGGACTCCGGGTTATGTTGTGAAATAGACAAGAGATTCACTTGGGTTACTGTGTTTCCCCATCAGAGCCCCTTCGGCAAGTTCTTGCTCTCCCTCTTTCCTGTGTCTCCACTGCACAGGATCCAGGTTGGAGTCACCGCCTCTCAGCCTTTCGTTCTCACCCCCATCTGTCACTGAAACTTCTGTCCCTTACAACAAAGATTACAGCTTTAATTGTTAAGAGAAAAGTACCGATTGGATGACTTCATATTAATGTGTCAGGCACTACGGGTCTTAGCATTTTTATTTTCAAATGATTGCACACCTAAAACCTCACCAGTGGTGGAAATGCGCCGGCTGGGTAGCTGAGTTCCAGGCGCTGCTGCGTGTGAACTGCTTGAGAGCAGACGGCAGTCTTTTTAAGGATGACCCAGGGATTTGGACTTGACTTTGACTACTTATTTTAGCACATAGCCTACATTAGTCACAAATGGTTAGATCAGTGCTCTCGAGTGCATTGCAGATGGCATAGAGCAGAAGTTTCAGAATGGGGCAGAGTCCTGTGAAATCAATTTCAGCTGAGGCTGAGAAGCACCCTGGAGAGAGATGACTTCTGTGACGGGGGGCAAATTTCTGCTCCCCTCATCATGCGGTCTGCCGTGCAGCATAAGCCCTCTGTGCCGTCCCCTCAATGAAGCCAGCGGTGAGTTCTCCAGTGCTTACCAGTGCTCTTGCGTCTTTGTTTTGCTTTGGAGAGGAATCTCAATGATGATTGATGATGAGAAAGGGATAGCTGGCATGTGAGATATAAGCAAAAAGGGGAAACACCCTTACTGGTAGGAAATCAGCTTCTTCCCACTGAGATGAAATAAATGCTGAGCAGGTTTTCAGAAGATGCATTTGGAGGTGCACTGGTGCATATGCTCAGTCCTGCTCTGCCTTGTCCACGCTCTTCAAGTGACACCCCTGTCCCTGATACTGATAGGGAGCCCTTGGAATGAGACCCATTCCTCTTCCCATTTAACCATCTTAGAATCTCCACTGATGGATTTACCGACTCTGAGAGGACTGGTGGTCAGTCCAGGCACTCCTGTTCTTCAGCTTAGGTTAGCCTCTTAACCTCCGTGTCGGTCAGCTTCCCCTGTAATGTATGACCCCTACATCTCAGTGGCTCATAGCCATAGAGCTCTGTTTAGTTTTGCTCACATTATTGGCCTCCGAAGGTCAGCTGCTGCCCTGCTTCACGTCCTCTTCACTCCAGGCTGATTCTGTTGGGATGGTCTGGCCAGTTACAGAGGGAACAGTAGACCTTCTGATGATCTCAGAGCTGCTGGCAAGGGCCTGTCCACTCGTGCTATATCGGCAAAACAAGTCAGATGGGCAGCCTGGGCAGGAGTCTGGCCCTTGTAAGGGAGGGCCCTGTAGTGAGGCAGTGATCCGCCTGAGTGTACAGGCTGTCGCAGGATACTCTTTCTCCTTACTAGCAATCAGCTTTTCTCTCCTCCTGGCTGCCATTATGCTGGCAGCGCTAATAGTTACAAAAAGTTCCAATGGAATTATCACTTCAGGCTTAGCAAACCTCTGTCCCCTCTTTGCAACCTGAGCTGAGGCATCTTAAAAGATTTTTCATCCCAGCATGTATAGGAAATCATGTGCACAGGGCAGTGGGAAGAAGAGGGATGTGAGACTGTTCAGGGCTGGAGAACTAGCCCAGGGAAGCCAGTGTCCTACCTGCTCTTCCTGTGGGTGGAGGGAATCCTCGTTCTGGGGTCCACCTGTGACCCACTCCAGCACAGTCATTGATATGCTCTCCTCTGCGGGACAGAATCCACGCCCTTTGTTCTCCCCGGAAAGGGAGTCCTCGCTCCCCTTCTCTGGGCGAAGAGTCCTGTTCATCCTTCATCTCTGTCTTCCTCGGCGGAGCTGCTCTCTTTCCTCCTCGGCGCGTTAGTTATCTCAGCAATGGCGTTTGTCACCAGCACGTGTGGTTTTCTTATTTGCAGATTTGTTTTCCTTCCTTTACAGGAGCTTTGGGAAGCAGGAGCACGCTCATTCATTTCTTTATTTCCAGAGTTCTGATCAGTAGCAGCATCCTACAAGTGTCTGTGTAAATGAAAGATGATGAAAGGCACAAAGCAGCTGCCGCTGCTTTTAACATACGATTGTGCATTTCTCTGCTGCCTGGCAAAAGAGAGATACTGGTACCTAGTGTTGCTGTTCACTGCTTTTCACAATTTCTGATGTTTAATTCACTAGATTATATAATGGCTCACCTAAATAATTTAGGCATAAGTTCTTAAAATGCAATTTATCAACTACAGTCTTTCTATCTCTAATCTAATGCCTGACAGCATATATCAGTTCCTCTAGCAACTTGTTTCACCTCTTGACTTTTGATTAAGGGCAGGTGTGTATTTTGGTCCCTTCCCCCTATTTCTGCCCCCCCCCCTGTATTTCTGGTCCCCTCCCCATATTTCTTTCTTTCTTTACTGAGTCGCCCTCGCTCGCTCTCACACACTCACACACCATGCACACATACACCATTTGGACAAACAAAATTTCTTCCCATGCATTCTATTTATAGGGAATTGATTAATGTGGGTTGGGGAAGATGTTAAGAAACTGATATTTTTATCTAGTTCTAAATTGAGTAAACATTTTGGTTTTATCCTTGTGCCCAATAATTTCTTTTGTAGAGATTGAATCTATGGAAAAATAAGACATGCAATTTTTTAATAAAACACTATTCTTTTAAAAATTTGCTACATTTATTTCATAAAGTATTAGGTAGCCATGAAAATCAGGTGCTTGAAAAAATGTTTCAGTGGGGAATATGTTCACAGCATAGCTGTGATAAAAGTGGAATGTAAAATTATTTGTATGGTTTTAGTGCACTTTCATCTGTGTGCATAGGAAAAGGATGGAGCATACGTCAGGGGGTGGCTAAGGATTGAATGAGGTGATATTTGCAAATGTTTAGAACAGTCTGGCACACAGCAAGTGCTTTGTAAGTATTCCACAAAGATCCTAACAAATTTGTTGGTAAACAATACAGTTTTTCCCTTAAAATGACATTTTAGTATAGCCATTATCAACTTCTTATTAAATGCCAATAGATGGTAGCCATAGATAGAAAGTTTTAATAGCATCCAACACTAAAGCTGACAGAAAGTTAATGCTAAAATGGAAGAGAAGGGGATGGGTGAGAATTTGAAAGCCCACGAAGTTGAATTGAGAAAATCTACCTGAACCTTAACTCACAGACCCTTGAATTTGCTTCAGAAAAGAGTCTCTCTGAGAAGAGCTAGAGATATGTGCCAGGACTCTCCTGCCATCTCTCCCTGCCTCAGGGCTCTCTGACCCAGGAGCTGACCGCGGGACACCTCTATTTGCCAACTGTTTCCCCAAGCAGACAGGCCATCTGGTCTCACAGTGCATTCTGAGGAGGGTGATTTAGCAGGTATGGCCAAGACAGTCATCCCCAGAAGGGGGGTGTGCCAGGAATTACGTACGATTTTCCTTCTGCCTCATGAGCACAGAGCCACAGGGAGAAGCATGCGGTCTCCGGGTGCCTCTGAATCCCGAGAGGACGACAACTAGGGGTGGGAGCTGGCTTGGGTCCCCCTGCCACTGTATACTCAGCTGCAGATTTGCACGTGGAGTCCAGCCCCATCTGAGGCAGCCCCCTCCACAGTGCTGTTCTTGGGACTCCAGTACACCCCGCTTGCTCAAGGATGAATTAGCGGAAAAAGTGGATGAGTGGAGACGGTGGGGAAATGTGCAGAGCTGTGGTTTTTCCTGTGCCATATTCTAAATTTTACTATTAAAATAAATTGAGAGGGACCAGGAATGGTGTGATAAGTTGTGAGCCACCTTATTTGTTCTTTCAGAACTTTAAAAACACCCAGTAAAACCATTCCTACTTAATTATTAAATCTGCCAACCATTTTACTATCACGTACTTAGTTCATTTTAGGAGCTCGCGGTTTTCATTCTAAATGCTCAACTGGCAATAGCGTGCCAGACACTTTATGTGGCAGAAAGTATACTATCACAATCGTTTCTTACCTGCAAGTTTTAGTGCTCAGTTTATTTTCCTCTACAGTATCAGGTAAAACTCCCCTAGACAGAGATTCCAAGTAATGAATAATATGTACTTTCAAGGACTTAGTGAGAAAAGCAAAAGTGACTAAAGAAATACTGTCCACTAAGTAGGTATCGTCATAATGAAATAAAACTCCTGTTTTTCTGATATTAATTTGAAATTTCATGTAAAGCATTTTTAATAGGGCAGAATCCTGGAGAGGGACTTCAAGGGGACATGTACAAATCATAAGCCTGTTGTGTTATAATAAAAAGAATTGTCCAGTGGATCATGGTTTTCCTAAAGAATTTGACCCCCAGAAAAATCTAATTTATTTGTTAAGTACCAGTATTATAGAATATGACATAATAACATTTCTTAAATGATTAAGTTACTATAGGTCAGGTAGTTAGATGATGGTACAAATATTTATTTTCTCATTTAAATTCTCACACTAGTTCTATGAGGTAGACATGATCACATTCCTTATGTTATCATATATTAAAAATGAGATAGAAACATGCCTCTCTAAATCTAAGAGAGAAAATACAATAAAAAAGTGAGAAAAATAGGGAAGATTTGAAATTTCCTGTGCCTGGACACATGGACATTTCTTTCTCACTGTGAGATTTTCATCCCATTTTTGAGGTAAAGGCATTGTCAGCATTCAAATCATTGACATTGAGTCAGAAAACTTATTTGAGAAGTTTATTGTACTGATATTTCATCAAATGTAAGTTAAAGGGTTCCAAATTCAATGACCCACTTTCTTATCTATATGATGTTTTGACTATGCTGCGATTTTCAGCATGCGTTATTGATTTTTATCTCACTCTTACTTCTATTGGCAGGTTGTTTTAACAGAAAAAGGAAAGGTAGGAGTAGGTTATAAACTGGGACTGTGCCCTCAGAGTGCACTGTAAGCATTTTCTGGGCTTGTCTGAAATGAGCTTACAAAAGTTAGGGTCTTCAACTCTTTAACTGTAATAAAACTTTCTCTATTTGGATGTGATTTGTCTCATCCAAGTTGGTGTGAGGTATCTAAAGTCTAATCAATTAATTAAGCTCCAGCCCACATCCTGTGATATGCCATCTTTAACAGGGGACATTTTTGCTGATAAAAGGTTTTTCTCTTAACACCCCACACAATTTATGCATTTTGGGATTCCCACTTCTATGTGACATCAATTTGAATGATTTCCGTCGAAACAAATTGAGTACCAACACTTAGAATGAAATTGCTCTGTAAGTTATCTTTTCCCTTGGCTTCAATCCCTGTTTTTATTTCCTTGTCATACATGGACATTCCTTTGATCTTCTTGGCATCATGATGCTTTGTCTGCTTCCAGCTTGAAAAATACAACAGCAGGTTTGACTCTCTACACTGATTTTATAAGAGATATATAGGCCTGTCAGTTGCCTCCAAAAGAAATGTTCTAGGTTGCATCCTTCCTCTGGGACATTTTCTGTCCACGCAAAGGAGTATTCTTGTTATAGCATCTCTCAAAGTAATTGAGCAAGAAATTTTTCCTTTACTTTGATGTGTGGCTTGATATTCTGAATGCTGATGATGCTGTTCAAAGTATTTTCAATCTGTTCGTTTCACTAACCCCAGAGAGGGTGTTGTCATGTCCATAGAAAGCCTAAATTTTAGTGCTTCTCTTTAAAAAAAAAAAAAAAAGTCAAATAAAAGATGCAGGATTGGATACTTAGGTTTCACATTTATTCCCAAATTAAACATTTTAATCACCAGTGGTAGTATCTTAAAAGGCAGCTTACTGTTCATTTTTAAGGATTTGAAAGATATGAATCAAAGAAATGATGGAGAAGGGAATGAGATTTCTTTTTATTGCAGATATATCTACATGCCTGTTTTTCAGACCTCCTTGCTTCTGATTTTCTAATTTTGCCATGACCAGGCCTCCAAATCCTTCAACCAAGCTTTTCACCACTGAGTCTGTATCTATTCTTAACTTATGCCATTTCTCCCCCATATCAAGTGAATGATAACAGTTAGTAGTAGAAATGCAGTAAAAACATATGTACACACTTTGTACAACTGTAGTTGCATGCATTTGCAAAACTGATGGAAATAGTTATTTAGAAAATGTGTACATCAGGGTTTGGTTTGATGAGAAATAGAAAGAGTAACTGTAGAAGGCACCAAAAAAGTTGAAAATTAGCTCCGTCAATGCCAAGATGACCTTAAAATTGAGTTTCTTTAAACTTGAAGACTCAGATCATCCTCAGGGGATATCATACTTTTTGGTGAATTTAGAAAAAATACTACTGCGATAATTATGATTTATTGGAAATATATTTGGCCCCTCAAATGAACAAAATATCCTCACATATTTTTGGTCTTCACCCACAGCTCCTGACTTACAGTGCTCCCAAAACACTTGGAATTTCCTAACTATTGAGAATGATTAAAACTGTCTATTGTTACGTTAATGAGGTTAATGAGATGACCTTTGGGGAAAGCACCTAAGGGTAACCACTGGTTTCCAGGGAAACCTATCAAGTGGTTAGAAGGTTAGAAGGAATTTCAAGTTCCATCCTGGGGAGGGAGAGGGGGCTTGAAGTTGCGTTTTATTGTCCATGATCAATGAGTTAGTGAATCATGCCTATGTAGTGAAACTCCATTAAAACCCAGAAGGAGGGGTTTCAGAGAGCTTATGGACTGGCAAACATGTAAAGAATGGTATCCTGGAGAGGGCATGGAAGCTTCATACCTTGCCTTCTGCCTCTCTTCTGTCTCATTGTTGACTTGCAGCCTTTGTAGCCTTGGCAATAATTTGGTGATCTATTGAGTTTCTTGAGTTCTGTGTGCTATTCTAGTAAATTAATTGAACTTGAGGAGGGTGAGTTCTGATTTATAGTCAGTTAGTCAGAAGCATAGATAATAATCTGGGCTCCAGTGGGAACCTGAAATCTGAGGAAGGTTGGTGTGGGATCCTCCAGTGTGTTGTGCGGTTGGTCAGAAGCTCAGGTGTCAACCTGGGCTTACAGATGGTATCTGAGGTGGAGATGGTCTTAGGAGAATGAGACTTCAGCCTGTGGGTACACAGGGTCAGAATTGAGCTTGTTACTTTGGGGACACCTTCACACACTCATGGGAATTGGGTCTCAGAACACCAAAAGTGCAGCTGCTTATGGACTTTGTATTCGGTGGGGTAATATTGATTGGCATTGGCTTACTGATATAACCCATAACTTCTGCAGTGATACAAACGAAGATTCTAGGCCTAGGAAAGAGTTTAGGGTATAAAGTGAGTCCTTGGCTAGAATGGCTGAAGGATAAGAAGGAACAGAAATTATGCAAATCCTAAATATTAACTGCTTAGATAAAGTGTATAGGACCAGCCACTAGCCTGCCAGTATCTAATTCTCCTATAACAGTCTGTGAATCTCTCAGTCTGTTGGTTGTATCATTCTTGGATTATCTGTCTTATAGTGGTATCACTCTGTGGAGCTAAACTTGAGCATAGGAAATGTGTCTTACTCTTCTTTATATCACTAATGCTTTTGCAGTGCCTGCCTGAAATAGTTGCTTAATTCATGTTCTGAGTACATGTTTATTGAGGGAATGAATAAAGAGGTGGATGAAGGAGTGACTGAACAGAAAGATACTCCATTAACTTTGTGAAACTAGCAGAAATGTTGTTATTAGAATAGAGCTAAAAAGAAAGATAGAGACCAAGATAACTAGTGAATATGCAGAATCCTAAATGAAATTCTAACACAAACCAAATTCAACAGTACATTGCTTTTATCATCCATTATGACCAGGGAGAGTTTATTCTGACACTGCTAGTGTAGTTTGCTCTTAGGAAGGCGATATCTGGTGATATGGATATGTAAAGTGTTAGAGTCAGTCTGGAAAGCAGTCTTACAAAGTCTGTTAAAGATTAAAATATATATGTCCTTTAAGTCAGGTATTCCACTTGGGGGAATTCACCCAAAAGAGGTGAAAGTGCAAATGTATGAGGGCACATGTACATTTTTCCCTGCAGCATGGTGGGGAGTGGCAAAAACATGGAAGCAAAGCAACACCCTTGAGAGGGGAAGAGCTCAGTGCCTACATGTCTACCCGCACTGGAGGGTATTCTACCACCCTGACACAGGATGGATTAAAGCTGTTCCACATGATTTTACAAAGATATTGATCAGTGAGAAGCAAAGGAAATAAAAAAAGGAGAGCAGATTACTTTTTGGAGGTGGTTGTTTTTATTTATTTATTTATTTATTTTTATGGAGGCAACATTGGTTAACAACCCTGTGTTTGTTTTCAGAGTACAGGTTCACACTTCTTCAAAGGGATGTTGCCACATCCTGTTAACACCCTCCATGGTATCATCAGACTTCTCTATCCTTTGCTCCCCTCTCTGGCAGCCTCAGTTCTATTGTCAGAATTCAAGATTTGTTTTGTTTCACCTGTTCATTTGCTTGGTTGCTTTATATTCCATGTATGAGTGAGATCATCTGGCCATCGCCTTTCTCCTTATTTCACTGAGCATCTTCCCCTTCATTCCATCTGTATTGTCACCTGCAAGATTTTTTTGATATAGCTAAATAGTATTCTACTGTGTATATGTACCATATTATGAAGTTTCTATTTTGCTGAAAAATAAAAAACAAAACCCCAAATCCTGCTGACCCCTGTATCTGTATATTTGCCAGTTGAATGCTGTAAATGATATTAATTCTTTTGACCTAAGTTTCCTTTTTGTTATATTGGGTGATAATAATATACATCTCATAGGATTTTTGTGACAATTAAATGAGTTATAACATGTAAAATGCCTGGTACCTAGAAAGTACCTAAAGAATATTAGCTGTGATAATGATAATGATGTTTATAGGCCTGAATAGTATATGTAAAATTCAAAGAAATACCTACAAGTACACAGGCTAGATTGTTAATCTGGTTAAAAATCAGTGAGGAGTTGACAGGGATGGAGGGAGAAGGATGGTCCAAGTAAATAACGAAAAGAAAATAAACAATTATTTCACATTTATACATTTAATCATAATATGGCACATGTTATAAAGATGTAAAGAAGTAAATTTAAAAACATGTGTACGTTAAATGAGTTAATCAGGCTTTTTTACACCTTCCTGCCCCTCGCCTGGCCTGCATGACACCTGTGGTTTAGCACTCCTGCCGTGCTCAGCTGGGCTTAGAGGGAGGGGACACACGGGCAGTGGCACTCTCTGAGGCAGGACTAGAGATTGTGAGAAGAGATTGCAGAGAGCGAACGAGAGTGGGGGAGAAGATTTGCAGGTGCTGTGAGGGACCCCAGAGAGACTCTGTTACTGCTAAGCCTCTGGCCCCCCTGCCTACCCCCCTACCTGAACCTCCCTACTTCCCTGCTGGCCTGCTTGTGACATAAAAGGTAACATAACCCAGTATATCAAATCAGTAGATCCAGTTTGAAGAAATAGCACAAAATAATATATGCTGGAAAGACATTTACTAAACTTTAATCTCATCTGAACTTAAGTATGAGGTCTACGAAAAACTGATTGCATCAGTTTTCCACACTAAAATTTTTCTTCTAAAGGAATTTTAAAAGACGTTTGTCCTTAAAAAATCAATTTCTGTGGCCACTGCAGCTGTGAGTCACGATTGTGTAATTGTACAGATCGCTGGCTGAGAGGGATTGGCTCGCGGTTGAATTTCCTGCGTAGGTTTCTATAGTTGCAGAAAAGAGGCTGTTATTCCTGCATCTCATCTTCCCTGGAAGTGTTTTGTGCACAATGGAATGCATTTTTATGAAGTCCTTTGAGGTTCCCGGATGGAGTGAGTTTGACATTGGCAAGACAGCATTTGATGCCTATCAGCATTCAAAGGCCACTTTTTCTGGTGGTCAACTTCATAAAGCCTCGAGTGTGCCCAGCGGCTTAGTTATCACTTATCTTTCTTCGTGCCCTGTATTAAGGTCTATTTAAGCCTGTGCCTTTTCTTTCCTTTTTTGGTGGGTGAGGTGGTCAAGACAGATTTTTCAGAATTGAAAGCATTTCTTTCTTTTTCCCTCTTGTGATCACAAAATAACTATGTTAAGCCTTCGTGCTAGAGCAGAGCTCTTGAGATAAAATGCATGTTTGCCCTAATCAGATGGGCTGAATTTCTATATTGTACTGTTGTGATGACAGCCATGGTCACATTTTCTGGTGGCTGGTTTGTCCACTAACTGCCTTTAGATGAAAATCCATTTGTCCCGAAACGATAACCACAGCTGGGCTACTTAACCATTTCCTTCTATTTCTTTCTCCTCCAGGTCCTCATGAACATGGAAGACATAAAAATCCGTGAAATGCAGATTTTTGACTACAGGAAAAAAATTGCTGAATCAGAGACTAAATTAAAACAGCAACAGAACCTGTATGAAGCTGTGAGGTCAGACAGGAATCTCTATAGCAAGAATCTTGTTGAGGCTCAGGTAAAGAACACATTTATACCTTGACATTTTGATTCCTTTCCTCCCCTCCCTGGGTTTCAAGGAGTTTCTGCTATCTTAACCAGAATTTAAAATCGATCAAGGAAGAAATCTTGTGGAATTCATCTGGAAGAGAAGATCAATTTATGCAAAACTAGCAGAGTGTGTGAAGTTGAAATGACACACCTTGATAGGTGAACATCATGGCCCTTCTTTTAATTAAGATGTAGAATTGCCATTGTCACATTCATTTCTAACTTTTTAAACTGGTAACAGCTACCAAGACTGGGAGGGGAGCAGTCTAGACCAGCCCACTCTTGTCACTTAATTGCAGGGTTTTGTTTTGTGATCTTTTGGTTCTAATATTTGTTGTGTTTCCAATTCCTGTCTTATAAAAGGAAGAGTAAAGTGTGTGTTTGGGCTGTGTGTGTGGCTTATTCATTATGTATACTTTGTCTAGCGCTCATGGGAGTATTTTGAGTTAACGCTATCAAGTACTTGGAGATCAGTGGATGTAGGATTCAAAGGACCAGCTCAGTCATCATTGGTCAAGCGACCATTGTTTTGCACAAGCCTGCCTTCAGAGCTCTTGAATATGTGTCGCACTTCCATGGGGTGGGGAATGTCTGTTTAATTCACTTTCAACTTAATTTTATTTTTCCTTTCATATTTTCAGGATGAAATAACAGAAATGAAGAGAAAATTAAAGATTATGACCCATCAGGTGGATCAGCTGAAAGAGGAAATCTCTGCCAAAGAGTCAGCACTTGTGAAGCTACATCTAGAACAGCAGCGGATAGAAAAGGAGAAGGAAACCTTGAAGGTACAGACCTTACAATAAAAGCACTGAACCAACAGTGTACCGATTCAACCACCTGAGGCAGGCTCCACGTTCACTGAGAGCAGAAGGGGACAGGGAGAACAGCTGAGCTCTACCACCCCTGGCCGGGCCCCGTCCCAGGCGGAGACAGGAGGGGCTGGTGGAGAGGTGCAAGCAGGCGCACCTGTGCTGGCTATTACCACAGTGATGGGCGAGTGCTAGCAGGTCAGCAGAACCCAAAAAGGCCCAGAACTGAGCTTGCAGGCTCACTGTGTTCCCTTTGTGCTCAACTCATTGTTCCCACACCCACCTCTCCAACCCCTGTTCAGAAATGTTGGGAAGACACAGAGGTCATGGTCACGTGACCTTCTGGCCTGCAGGTCATTAGCTGCCAGATGTCAAGCTCTGTCCTCACTTGATTTGCCCTCGACCAGGAAGCTTCTGTGGGTCTTAGGACTCTGGAGCTCCTTTCCCAGGAAACCACCTGTCTTTGAGTACATCACTAAGACACAGGCTTTGAAATTTACTAATTCAGAATAGGCTGTGTCTACTAACATCAAGACTTTCTGGATTTACAAACTCGTCTGTTTTAGGGACATAGGATCACACCTCTACAAGTTTATATTATCATACCCTGTCCCCACCAATACTCCAATAGTTCTCTCCAAGAATATATACTGAATAATTACATCATTTTGAATTCTCAAACCAAATAGGTTTTACTACACATTCACTAACCTTAATATATTTTCCTTTTCCTATTCAACCCCATAGGTATCCCTTCTGATCTATTTGACCAAAGAATTAGAACTTCTAAGAGTATGATGCCACTTTAATTTTGAAAATGTTTATGCACAATACTCATGGATGCTTGTGATCCACTTTCAGGACCCACCCATGAGTGAGAGTCTATGGACCTTGGTTTCTGCCCACATTAACTTCAAAGACCATTCCTAACCTGAAATTGTATATCTAGTATTGGACAAGTTTAATGACCTATTTCCTTGATTCTAAGGTGCCATAGATGGAAACACGTGCTCTCGATTTAATAATGGGGTTTGTCAACTTAATGATAGGTCTTCATGGAAATTGAACGACTATGTTAAATTACTTAAGGCACATTTGGGTTGACAAAAATTAAAACGTAACAGAAGTGCCTTTACACAAGAAGTTTAATAATTTATTTGTCTAAGGCTGGTCTCCCCTCTCTAGCTTATGACAGAGAATAGAAAATTCTGAATTAAAATTTATTTACAAATAAGGAAAGTTACATATCTTTTCTCAAATTTAAAAATATCCTACCTCTTCACCCCTTTTCTCCATGTTCAAGAGGAGAGAGGGAAGCTTGTTTCACCCTGGAGCTTGAGCTTGTAGTGGGATGGGGCTTATCTACCATGGAATCAATCGAAAGAATCTTATTATGAACACTGCTTCACCCACAGACTTCCTGTCTTGATTTGGTACATCGTGTCCTTTTAGAGGATGATATTGATGCTCATCTTATACTTTTCCAAGCAATGCTCATTTCAAAAGATTAACTATTACCCCATAAAGGGTTCCATAGTAGGACTGTCTACCTTCTATAGAATCCTGCTTTCAAATAAGCACTGCCCTATACAGAAGAATGATTATTCCTAATTTCTTAGGGTTTGACTTCAGTTAATATCAGGCATCAGTACATACAGTTCCAAAGAAGCTTCATAATACAGTGAAATAAAGAGCAATAAGGGCCTGTGATTTGGTCGTGGGCCCACGCAGTTGGCAGCTGGTGGATGCGGAAGATGATCAAGGGTTTTCTGCTCCGAATGGTCTACTGTAAATGTGACATCCTACGTCTGGACACCTCTGGGCATTGATTATAGGAAGATGATAGCTTTGGACGTATATGAATGTAGGATGCCTTTCTGCCCAGAGTTTTCCATTAAGGCAAGAATGAGGAACAGAAAAAGATCACCTGCTTGATTTATTATTTGAGGTTATCCAAGGGTGACTTGCAATGGTGATTCAGCTGGATAATTTTGGCCTATCATTAAGCCTGTTTGACATTCTTTAGAAAAATATGACAGCTCAAATGCTGAATTTCAGCCTTCTGACTTTCTTTGCCTCACATTTGAGTCACATTCTACACAGGTCTCTGGATTTCATGCATTTAACATTTGCAAACCAAACCCTAGAGGAAGAGGCAGATTTTCTAGAAACTTTGCTCCAAGGGACATTTAGCTTATTACCGTGGATTCTACAAAGCTATGTGGGTGCGTCATCTCCCCTGGAAGGGCAAGACCTAGCCTGGTTGGTAGACTGTGAGACACCTTTTGACAGGACAACCTCATTTACGACTACTCCAAGCCAGCAGACAAACAAGTGCCCCTAATAGGTCATCCCCCTCCTCATTCACCCCCCACAAAAGAAAAGTCCTGCTCCTGCCATGTTTCTTTTCCTTTTTTAGTTGCTACCAGGCTCTACTGACTCCTCAGCATTCTAGACATTGTCAGCACATTATGCGTATGACAGAATGCCAATAGTTCTCTGCAGACATTGCTGCATCGGGCCATTATGTCCCAGTCTTGTTTCATCAGCACGGAAGGAGCCATCTCATATGGAGTGTCTGCCTTCCAGTCCTAACAAGCCCCCGATTTTGCCTCGTCACTTTTCAATCATCCTGTATCAGTCTGACAGCACTTTGATTCTTGGTGAATAATTCATCAGCAAATTCTCTTTGTCCAGCGTTCAGCATCATGTTAGCAACTAGCTTTAGGGCTCTATAACCTTTTACTTAGTGGACTGTCTAGAATGACATGGATGGGAACTCTGTGTGTGTGTGTGTGTGTGTGTGTGTG